>NC_081184.1:113889743-114489743 GCF_029867415.1 Vicia villosa | reverse complement strand
TTGCAGAGAGATGGCATCCGAAGACTTCCTTATTTCATCTTCCTCACGGTGATTTTCCATCACACTTGATGATGTGGCATGCCTCCTGCATCTACCTATCAGGGGTACCCTCCTTGTCACGGTAGGCTGACGAAGGAGGAAGCGATGGAGATGCTAATTGCGGAGCTGGGGGCTGATCCTTCTGACGCGCTTGATGAGGTGGAGAGGATCCGTGGGGCGCACTTGAGATTTCCCTTCTTGCAGCGGAGATATGATGAGGCGCTGAGTGCGGCACATGAGGCTTCTGGTGACGAGGTAGAGGCGGATATACACAAAGAGCAGGCGCTGAGATGTTACTTCCTATATTTGATAGTGAAATTCTAGTATAGCAGACTCATATGTCGTGAGAGATGTCGAGACATCTAATCTGTCATGAAAAGCACAGGCAAGATATACAGTTTTTCGCAGTACTGAAAAGTAAAGAACACAGTCAATTGTTGACCTAGTTCAGCGACAGACACACCTACTCTAGGGGCTACCAAGCCAGGAAGAAGATTCCACTATCAGTAGTACTATTTTATATAAACAACCTCCGGTTTACCTAGTCACTACCTAATGCAACCTTTATCTCTGAAACCCATCCAAGACAAGAGAACCTCCGCTCACTCCCTAGTGATATCTAGCTGCTACAACTCGGTAACAGTTATTTGAACAACAACCGAATGACACACTCTACAAGACAATACCTAGTCAAGACTCTTGACTAAGAGCAAGAAATTAGAGTTACTTAAAAGCTTCCTCCAAGAACAATACACCTCTTACCTACAGGCTTCGAGCATTACAATATTTCTCTTGCTTCACAGCTTCGAGATAGACATGGTGACCGTCCCACAACCCGGGGTTCACCCTTCCAAACCCTAGGATTCTACATCTTCAATCCTTATCGACCTAGGTTACAACTTGTTATATTTATAGCCTAAACATAACCTATACCCAACTGGACTTGGGCTTCTAATCGCAGCATATTTGCTGTTACAAATCAAAATCTTCTGCTAAAAAATAGGTATTCAATCAAATCTTTCTAAATTGTCTCCAATTATAGAAAATATTTATTCTTCAATATTCTTCTTGACTCTTTGGACCTGTTCAATAAATCACGCCGTATATGATTTGCACAATATTCATGAATATTCTACACTCTTCTATAGTAGTTAAATCGTAACTGATTTAACTAAAACTCTTCACTTCAGCTCAGGCATAATGCCGTGACATCCTATGTGACATGTTATTCCAGATGTTGAAATTCTTCAACATAACATATTCTTAGCATTTCAGTGGGACTTCTTGCAGTACCTGTTTTTCTTATACATTACATTATCGATACTGTTATTTGTTTTACTAAAATTAAGTCAATCCTAAAAACAGAGAACTAACAGATAGGTACTCAGCTCTTTGTGGACACGAGCTCGACGTACATAGACGTTGTTTATCTCAAGTACTTATCGGATACAACACATATCCGAGAGTGAAACTGGGGAGAAGTTGTACTAGCGTACAACTACTCTAGACTCAGAGAGGGATGCATGTGGAAGGCAAGGACAGTGGCAGGTAGTTGTACCCTTTTGGTGGTAACAATCTTATACCCTTCCAACTTATTATATGTTTGTGACAGTACATTAAAATAACCGTGTTTTTTTCAGGCTTGGATACTACAGCACTTCCCAGAAATTATTGGCTGGGGAGAGGTGCCTACCTACACTGAGCTCATGCTGTGTGCCAGTGCATTCAGTCCCTTGAGAGGGAACTAGGTGTCGGATCGTTACAGGCGCGCACTTGATCGCATGGTTACCGAGGACATACGTTATGACTGTTATGCTGAGCACCGTGAGACGGTTCCGTTTGATGAGATATCACTATATTTTGGATGGTTGGCCGCCAGCTCAGCCATTATTGTATGTTATTTTCCAGAGCGTGTCATGCGCCAGTTTGGCTACGCACAAACGATACTTCGCAACCCTAATGTCTCTGCTCCTATCATCATGACATGTCAGCAGTTAAATGAGGTCTTTGCAGACTAGGAGCATCACATGGTTCCTGAGGAGGCTCGAGCGACGATAGCAGAGCACGACTGGAGTTGTGCCGAGGGGTACATCACCTGGTACTACAGAGTGTCACACTCGTACATGCTTCCCATTGCACCTGGAGATCCGCCCAGACCATCCCACGAGGAGATTCTGCGGGCTCATCAGGCTGAGTTGGACCACACTCAGGATCTTCTTCCCTGGTGTCGTCAGATAGCTGACACGGGCCTAGAAGCCATTGCAAATGATGTATTCCCCGAGGGGTCTGAGCAGAGGCGTGTGTTGGATGTTATGATTAGGCTGGCAAAGGAGGCATTTATGTATCATAGACATCGTGCCAGGACTGGTGGGGCACTTGACGCTAGAGGCAGAGCCAGCAGAGGGCGTGGTGGACGCAGAGGCGGAGGCGGGGCCAGAGGCAGAGGAGAGGCGCATGATGATGTCCGACATACACAGTAGTGATGCCCGTTGTTTTTTTATGTTTGTATTTTTATTTCGTTTATGTATGTTATTTTGATGATGTATTCGACATTATGACCGACATTATTTATACGATGTATTTTTTTGTCTACCTACTATTGTCTTTAAAATGCATTACTCTAATTTTACATTTTTGCAATAAGCATCAAGTTTTGGAGTGAAATGAACATGATTTGAAAATATAGCAGACTGTTCCGTAGGTGCATCTACAAAACACTCTGTTTTCACCACGTTCCGTAGGTGCATCTACAGAATGATTGCTAAACTGAAATAAGTTGAATTTAACTCTTCTATATTATGTTTTTTTTCGGTTCCATGGATGCATCTACGAAAGGAGTGCAAAATAAGGGTGCTTCCGGGTGTACATCTACGGAAGCATGGGCAAATTTGGAATTTCGCGTAGTGTCTAAGAGATCTATGGGGTGCATTGAGAAATTGTCTTACTTTAAGAAGGAAAAAGTTGAAATTTTTTTTTTGGTTTAATGGACATGCACTGACAGTGTAAAATAACTTTACACTGTCATCCAATAAAAAACCCCAAATCTGCCATGTCATTAAAAGTTTTTTAAAATAAAAAAGTAATTTAATTGGATACATGATTGTGATTGGTTGATAATGTAAAACTATTTTACACTATCAATGCATCACCCATTTTCTCTTTCTTTTTTTTTATAAAGGAGAACAAATTATATCAACTCAATAATCAGGAATTGAAATACAATAATGATATTCTTATACCAAAGTATACACTACTATTGTAAATTCTTTGTCCATCATAATGTTTTATTATAAAAAAGTATTGTTAATTTAAAAAATATTTTTTTAATTTTTTAAACTTTTTTTGGAAATTAAGAATTTTTTTATAAAATGGTGTGATTAACCAACTTTATCACTTCATTAATCAACATTTTATTATATTTTATTAACTAATCTTGTTTTAATTTGGGCGTTAATTAACCAATTATGAACAATATTAACTTATATATTTTACACATCATTAACTAACTTTGTCCATATACCGTTCTTGTATATAAAATTGTGTGATTAACCAACTTTATCACTTCATTAACCAACATTTTATATATCATTAATCAACTTTATTTTACTACTAAAAATTATTTTTAATATTTGATCGTTTATTAACCAATAATGAACAATATTAACTAATTTTTATAAATCATTAACTAACTTTGTTCATACACTATTCATGCATATAAAATTGTGTGATCAACCAACGTCATCACTTCATTAATCAACATTTTATATTTTTTTAATCAATTTTATTTTACTATTAAAAATTATTTTTAATATCTAAGTGTTTATTAATCAAATAATTAACACTTAATCATTAACGAACTTTGTTCATGCACTATTCATGTCATTATTTACATCATCGTTCATGTTACTATTCATTGTTCTTGTCATTGTTCAATGTTTATGTCACTATTTACCGTATTTGTAAATAGTAAATACGACGTAGATGTAAGAAGTAGTGTAAAAATAGCATTGTTCATTGAAATATTCACCATTAGACATTAAAAGAGAATATAAATTACAAATCTCATGTTCATATTGTACATTAAATGAGTGCATTTATTTATTTTTCTAAGAGAAGTAAATAGTATTATTTAATCTTGACTACTAAGTAGAATTAAGTATTCGTGGATAAATTCTGTAACAAATATAGAGTGGATAGTTTAATAGATATATGTGGATACAATAAATAAATATTTAAATATTTGTTTTTTAATGGATACAGATGCAGGTTTAATAATACATGTCCTGTAGATATTAGTGCGCATTAGTAAATCATAAAAATTATTTAAATATCATTTTTTATTATACTTTGTCTTTTCATTTTCTAAAATATTTAGTCTTTTTTTTTAACTTTTATTTTTTTAAAGAAATTTTTTCATATTTCATACAAATCATATTTGGCCATTTCATATTTAAGCTTCTTTTATAATTCAAATATCACTTTAACAATTTTGTCGTTCAACCAACTAGTATCGCATTTCCTCCGTCCAATGAGTGTCTCCCTTCCTACTCCTCCGTCCAATGAGTGTCTCCCTTCCTACTCCTCCGTCGTTTGCTCTTCCACCATAATTCATAATCACAATATATTTCATTTGTTTTGGTTAAAAATAAAATGTATGGATATTATATTTGGATGTTATTATGTTTGGGGAAAAAGAAGGAAATTAACTTGATAAAATTTTGTTATTAAATTGAGAGTGGATTGTATAGATGTTATGTGATAATAATTTTTTTGTGTCTTTAAAAGAAGTTAAAAATATATTTTTTCAAAAATTAATTTAAATAAAAAATGTTATCCATAAATATTTGTAAATATATGTGGGTATCTTACAACTCGTGGACACCCACAGAGATGTGGGGCGGATACGGATATCATATTTATCCAACGGAGGAACACTTATATCCTATTATTCATCCCATGAATATCCATTTACATCCCTATTTGTATGACCTTCAATAATAACCATATTATAGAGAGAGTGAATTTGTTTTAAAAATAAGCGGTTATTTTGTACACTTCATGGAGTGCTAGCGCACCCAAGTGAAAAACCAAAAATGCCTCTGAATTTTGAAAATGTAACTCCGAACACATCTATAATACACACACCTCAGTACTTCGTAAGTGAGTCACCTCCATTTTGCCCAAAAATAATCTGGAGATGTATCTCCGTAACAATGTTAGGGTGATTCCATAAGTGCACTTCCGTAATAACTCTGATTTCAAAACTCAATGAATTATACAGAGATGTATCTTTGTAATAGGCCTTGTTTTGTCAAATTAGAAACAATTATACAATTTTTGAAGAACAACATAAATTAACATCAAAATGCTTAACATTACATAGATATTCATTAACATAAATTTAACATTATATTTCATTACGAATGGATGATTCCGGACGTTTCAACAATTTTAGAATATCTTTGGTCGATCTTGTAATCATCACATCCACTTCAATTGGACCTTTTTTGCGTAATGGTAAAATGTACTCCACATAAACCTTAAATTTTCATCCGTCTTCAACTCAAACTGGATAAATTTATCTTTTATTCGTCGTCAATCGAGGGTGTATGATACTGAAACTTAACAACTCTTCGATTATCTGGATATTACAGGAGATTATCCAGTTTGGGTTTTTGATTTGCGAGAGGTGTCCTTGGTGAACCTAAATTGAAGTGGAGGTTTTGCACCATTGAAATACACAAATGCAAGATGGCAATATGTATTTATTTTCGTGTGGCGTGTTTTTGTAAACAACATGAGATGAGAGATCTCATATTTATACAAGTTTTAGATCATTATGGACATCAGAAATCCTCTTGTGTCTCAGAGGATATTCTAGATATGCATTTTCAGACTCACTTTTTTTTCCTTCAAAATAAGGGTTTCTACGAAGATACATTTTCGAACTACCCCATGTTTAGTAGTTTTTGCAATTAAAATGGGGTGCAACCGGAAGTACATCTTCGAAATCGCCTCACAGACCTATTGTTCATACAAAAACGGTTATATGCGCGGACAAATTTGTTAATAGTTTGAAACAATTTATTTTGTCTAAAGCTGACCCCAATTGTTATATAATTAATTTTAAATATACATTACATATGTATCAAATTGTATTCTGATTACATCATTGACCATAATACATGCAAAAAATGAGTATACATAGTTAAGTAAAAAATAAAAACATCAAAACATGTGTCACCACCTAAACTTATTTCAACATGTGGTGTCGACTTTGACTTTTCCTGATTTGACTCTCTTTCAATCTCGCTTAACTTGGTGAACATTTCCATCCTTTCCAGAAACTGACCCGGCCAAGTTTCGGCCTCTTTTATGGAATGTGTTGTTATCTTAGGTGATGTCTTTGAATAAACTTTAACAAAATGTAGTGATTTTAAAAGTCACCCAATACACATCATGCTTTCGAATGGATTTTGAGGTGGGCTACTCCGAAGTGGAAAAAATATTTCCGAGAAACCATATCTTGTCAGATCAATACACACCCTATTATATACATTTGCTATAAGATGACTCATTTCAGGGAATCACATCTATTTTTCCATCACTGTCGGACCGCTAACACAAAGAATCAAAGCATCGTGCGGATTCATGGAGTCTTAACTCTTACAAAAATGACCTTTACTATTTCTCAACCTATTATTTAGTGTAGCATGTGCAAATTCAGCTATGTTAGTTGTTGCATTGCCAAAGTTTCTAACTTGATTGGTCCAAGCCCATACAATTTTCTCCTTCGCCTGGTCTAGAACTGTACTTTCATCATATTTTAAGAAATTTGGATATCTCGCACACACACTTCTGAAATGTATTACAGATTCTGCATATAACTCTTTTGTGGAAGAATTTATTATACCATTTCAGACATCCATTATGTTTTCATATACCACGCCAACTTTGACCATTTTTTCATCTTCATCCTTGATTTTTTTTGTCCCTACCACAGATTTAAGTATGCTTTTCATATTTTTGGTCATGTGATACCTACAAATTAATGCATAGGATGTAGGAAACACTTTTGCAACCAAATTCATCAGTGCGGTATCACGACTGGTTACAATTACCC
This sequence comes from Vicia villosa, assembly GCF_029867415.1. NCBI lineage: Eukaryota > Viridiplantae > Streptophyta > Magnoliopsida > Fabales > Fabaceae > Vicia > Vicia villosa. The sequence goes on along the minus strand of NC_081184.1, from coordinate 114,482,581 downwards.
TTGGCATGTTTTCTCGGTCCTTCAACACAGTCTTGCACACTTCTAAAACCCATGTAACATTGTTCTCTTTTTCACTTTTCAAAAAAATGCAAAACTCACTGAAAAGTCTTCTCCGTCGAAGTAACACCAATAATTTCCAAAAGTGGAAGCTTATACGTATTGGTCTTGAATGTTGAGTCAATTATGAGCACATTGGAAAATGTGTTGAATAACTTGATAGAATCAATATGAGCCCAAAATATATCTCAAACATTGATTTCATCCTTACACACGTTGTACCTAGAAACACAATGATCATCATCCAGAAGCTTCAACAAATGTTGCACTTTCACTTGCATCGTCATTTTCGTATGCATTTAGTGTGTGACGCATAGTTTTACTACCCTCACCTTGGGACACTTATTTATTTTTTTGGACCGCGGGCTTCTTACGTCATGTCTCCCTTGTGAGTTAGACTTGTCTGACGCATAGTAGGAGTCACCCTTCACCTATTTATTAAGGTGTCGTTCCCTCACGAGTTAGACTTGTCTGACGTATAGTAGGAGTCTCCCTTCATGTATTTCTTAAGGCGCCCTTCTTGGATTAGTCTATTTATTTTCTTCTTGAACTAGTAACAATATTTAATGGGGTGTCCCTTGATTCTATGGAACTTGCACCACCTCATCGGTTTATGACCCATTATATCCGCTTTTGGAGCAGGCGGTGTAGGGATGTTGTGCAAGTGAAGAACCCCGCCTCATATCTGCTTACAGCGAGTGTTTAGAGGAGTGAAGTTTGTCGCCTTGCCTACCCTTTTAAACATAATATTGTCCTTTATAAGTGAGGTATAATTGCTCTTCCTTTGGTGATGTGAACCCTCAGCATTGGGAACATGCTCCTTGACATCGCGCGCCTTTTTATTGGTGTTTCTCTCCTCGTCCTTTATGTAATACTCTACTCTTGTGACCACTTCTGTGAATGAAAGCGCTGACTGTTGGGTGAGGGGATCGTTATAGTGTCTCGCCTTGAGTCCATTTTGGAATGACCCATAAATATTTCTTGATTTGGTGGGAAGACCCAAATGGTGGATTTGTTATAACGGGCGAGGTAGTCCCTCAGTGACTTTGATAGACTCAGGTGTATGTTGAATAGGGTGGTGGTGGACATTTTCCTGTGGTAATTGGTAGCGAACTGATGCATAAGCTTCTTTATCAGCTCCTGATAGTTATTGATGGAGGCACAGGGTAAACCCATATACCATTGAAGGGCGGAGTCCTTGAAATTGTAAGATAATAACTTGCAATTCAGGGAGTCAGAAGCTCCTATGATAGTCATATGCGTGTTAATGGAATCGGCGTACTCGTAGGGATTGCTGCGCCTATCAAACTTGGCCAAGGAGGAAGTTTTGAAGCCCCGGAAGACATGCGCCCCATATCTCGTGGGATAGTGGCTAGGGGTCCAAAAATTCCATCTCCTCTGGGGGTTGGACTCCTATTAGCGTTGTCTGATGTTGTGAACATCGTCATCCAATGTCTAGTTATGGCGGCGTAACTCGTTCATGGCAGCACACATCTCTGCTAGGGAGTTAGCATCACCGCTACCGCTGGTACCTTCTGGCGTAGGGGATGGAGCAATCTTGTTAACCATGGTTGAAAGTTGTTATGTGTAAGAGTGAAGGGTAATAGAGAGTAAGGTGAAGGTGATGAAGAAGGTGTGGCCTAGGTTAGTTTTACTAAGGGCCTACGGTGGGCACCACTGTACTGGTCAAAAAGTATAAGTGTGTGTCTTCTTACTACAAGGGAATGGGGCTCAGAGGCCTTAGCAGGTATATTATGTTGTGTGGTGGTTAGGGCTTGCCCACGGCGGCAAGAAGCCTTATATGGTGGTGTTTTACGGTGGTTTAGAGGTCATGCTCATGTGAGGTGAGAAAATCGGTTATTAAGTGGTGTACTTATGTATAAGCATATATGGAGTGTGATTTGCATGGCTTAAGACCTGTCTTTCCCCGCATGGAAAGGAGTATTTATAGAGGCTTTTGGGCCTAGGGTCTGGGTTAACCCTAAGGGGCGACAACCGCTCCTTTATGATCAGGAGAAGTTGTTGATCACCTATCCTTCGAGGGTTAGTGGTGGACTCAATCTCCTTTGATTAACGGCATTACACACGCTATTAGTGTCATGGGCGAGCCCTGAGGACATCGCCTAGGCAGAACCACTCTTGGGCGAGGACACCCTAGATTAGGACACTCATAAATATTTATCCATTATAGATTTCTAACATCAAGAGTTACATCAGGAGATATCAAGAGTTACACTCGTTAAATAAACTCACATCAGATAAATATTTTTTAAAATCAACCATTGAATTGAAATATATTATCATATAGGTTACTCATATAAAATTAGGATAAATCTATAATGGTTTCAGTAGTTATACATATTTGCTTTACGAGTTTAATTAATTACGTGAGTCTAATCATAAATCAACTTCAACTAATTAATTATCAAATCAAATTTTAAAACATCAATTAAATACTAAATATAAATAAAACTTTTATTTAATACCTAATCGTTATTTTACTATATTGTAGTAATAATTTAACATCTTTCATTACACCTAAGCTATTTACAGTGAAATCTCTTTTTAGTGTAAGTTCGATTTATACTTTAGAATAATCAAAAAGAAATTTTAAAACTCTTTTTTCTTAAAAAATAATAAATAATAATAATTTATTTACATTAACACATAAATAGAAATAAATATTATTGTCAATGATCAAATATTCCATCAACAAATTACATTTATTTAAATCAAGTTGATTTTGGTTTGTTTTATTTTTAAAATAAATTTAATTATGTCTTCACAAACAATCTATTCTATTTGAAATTAAAATTTATAATTGTCAAATTTTTTTTTTTATAATTATCATATAATGTATATAAAATAAAAAAAAATTTATATTCACTTTTAACCTAAATCAATTTTCATATTTTGTAGAATCAAATGCCCTCTTAGTTAGTAATATTTTACTTTTGTAAAATATACAATAATAGAACAAACATAATGATTACAACTCTTGTAAAGACAATGGGGTCTACTAAGATAAAAAAAAAAAAATCAAAACAATCGTAAATAACAAGGAAGGAAGAAAAGGTAGAGGAATTGAATATAGTTTGTTGAAATCATTGATTGGTTAATAATTATTGTTGAGCTACCAATATTGTGCCATTTCGATGCTAATAAAAACATTACGAAATTCGGCTTTACGACGCATCACATGTAGTTGGCCGCCGGCCTTTTATGAAAAATGCTAATATAGAATTCATATAAAATACTTAGATAGCGTTTACTACATATCTAATATCATTTGATATATATGTTGACATGTGTTGTTGGATTGAACATTTATATCCTATAAATTCTTTATAAAAATATATTTTAAATCATTTGATATATATGTAGGGTTCAAAAAAAATTGATATGATATTGAAGTATATATAAATTAAGGTTATTTTTTTTTAATAAGCAATTTGTATTTAGCGGAATTTAAATTTGAGTCTTTGAGAGAAACACACTCTCAAGACCCAAACGTTTCACCGCTAGATCACATATACGCACACATTAATTTATTTTAATTAAACAATATTGACCTTTGCGTATATATCAAATAACTATAAACATGTCATCCATTGCAAAGAAGTTGGTGTCACGCCAAGGTTCCGCGGTGAAAAAAATTAATATTGTGCAAATTGATTTCGACTAAAAGTAAACTAAAGATAAAATAATATATTTTAATGAATTGTTGTAAAAGTGAATTGAATGATAAAATCAAGTATAAAAATTACGTTTAAACTTAAAAGTAACAATGTTTCGTTTAGTGGTAAAAAAACTGATTTTGAATGAATTGATTATGTAAAATTAATTCAGATTAAAAATGAATTGAATATAAACTGGTTTATGTTTAGATAATTGTATGGAGATTGAGTTAAACAATAAATTTGAATGTGAGAATAACGTTTAAACTCAAAAATTACATATTTTAACTTCAATTATAATTAACTATTGAGACAAAATCAATTTCACTTTAAAAGAATTAAACACCTGTAAATCATTTTAAAATTAATTTTGCAACTTTAAAATTATTTTTGACTTTTACAAAAGGTAAACCGAACATACACAAAATCAATTTTCCCATCAATTTTACTCGAAAGCGATTTAACATGTTAAAATCAAATATACATGATTAGAACAATTTTGAGTGTTCTAGACGTGAAATCTAATATATATACTTGGGCACATTTACTTGCACCGCAACTATTATTTTCATGATTTCACAAACATGTCATCCATTACAATCTCTCACCACCACCTTTTTTCTCCTCCTCGTGAAAGTGAAAAAAATCATTTATGTTGTGGTTTTAACTCTTGAAATTTATAGTCCTTTTAAAATATCCACTATTTACTAAACAAAATAAATTTTCAAAATTTTCATAATATATTAATTATATCAAATAAACACTCCTCTTAAAACATAATATAAATCATAGTAACTTATGATATGTGTGATAGACCTTTTTGATTTTACAAAGATGAGTGTCAATTAATTTTTAATGGTGGATTATGTTGAATGTCTAATGTCCTTCAATTATGGTTTGGCGACAAAGATTTCTACAAACCCTCTAATACCCAAGTCAGTAACAACCACAAGTGAAAGGTATTTGAGTTAGAATATAGGGTTTTCATTAGGCTTTTATATTATGATTTTTAGGGTTTGAGTCTATTGGATTCTATTGGATTCTGAAGGCGCATGAGGCGCTGTGGGGAGTTGATCACTGCAGTCAGGCGTTCGAAGCTTATGTGACAACACCCTCTGTATTCTGAAAGTGCACAAGGAATTTTGGAGAATTGAATGATGTAGCCTGTAACACCCCAAATCTACCCTGTAATTCATAAGGAAAATCAGAGTGCAATACATCAAAACAAGCAACAAATTTGAGGCGTCACATATTCAACTTAAGCAAATCACAAATCATGCTCATAAAACATGGATACATAAAACCTATATCGGAAGAAACTCATAATTCATTAAACATTCAACTCGTATAGTTCATAATATCGCAGCGGAATTCATCAACATCATAATTCGAAATCATAATATTTATGTCAATCATGACAACAACAAATTCAACATGTCTCATAAGGACATAACAACATAATCCAATATATGATAACAAATCCATTCCAAATATAACGACATGAAACGACAAGCAATGTAAACGTTCCCCGAGTGCTACGTATCAAAGCATAGGCACACCGACTCGAGCTAACAAATAAACGGATACTCTACGTCGTTACCTGCATGTTACCAACAGTGGGTAGCATTCAAACAGAAGGGGTGGGATATCATTCATTATAAAGAAACGTATGATAATATTCAAAGCATAGTAAAGATTATACATATATCACCACCTCTCATCACATAACATCTTACAACACTTATCATCACTAACAATTTACCAATCGACAATGATGTCAATAATCGTTTATGACAATTTATCCAATTCACAAGTATAATTTCAATACATCACAATAACATCTCATCACCACATCACAACGACCACACATTCAAAGCAAACTTCAAATGCAATTCAATGTGACTCGACTTATGCAAATGCATGTGGTACCATTTGGAGTAAAACTCCCTTCGTCTCAAAATTTGCCATTAGGCACATTGTTGCTATTTGCCAATAAGGCCGTCGTGTTTGCCATAGTTTTCATGCCGTCGTGTTTGCCATAAGTTTCAGGCTATGTAATGGATGCGACTCAAATGATGCACATCCATAAATACAACATAAACAATACGTCACAACATCGTCTAAAAAACAATCAAACATAATCAATTAAATGTCGAACTTCAACAACAACAACAACAACAAAATCATCACCATTCATAAGAATGCTTCACTTCATAATCACGTCGCTATGTTGTACCATCATACAACAATACTTCACTTCGCACAACAATTACAATATTAACTAATACAATTCAAGAGAAGACTTTAAAAATATATCCAAATATTTCCAATTCATATGCATTAGAATGACATCAATTAGAGCTTCACGGAGGTTCAAACGACACTTAGAAAGGAGTTACGGATCAAAAGATTCATCATTTCAAAGTTTGAACAAGTTTTGCTCAACAGAGTCCGCTTAGCGACCCTCCAGCGCGCTTGATGAAGTTCAATTTTCCACAATCCAGCTTGAAGCACGCTTCTACTAACTAAATCCAGAGACTAACCAAAATCGCAACTCCGCATAGCGAACTAGCTCCGCTTAGCGAGCTCGTGTATTTTTGAATTTTCACTCAGCATCCGCTTAGCGAGTTAGGGTCGCTTAGCGGACGCACGATTGTGTAGAAAAATAATAGAGCGAACAGACCTGCACAATCCCACTTCCGCCATACCAAACCCATTCCAATCAACATTTAAAGACATATAATAACATCAACAATCATCATTCATTATCAATCATCAGTCTAAACATGTTTTTAACCACAAATTCATGCAATTTCATCATAAAACCCTAAGATTCTACAACATTAAATCCATGGTTTCTACATACAATTTAAGCCCACCATAAACATCATCATACATCCCTTTAGCATTAAAGAGCCACCATTACCTTGGGTTTTGGATTGAAGACAACTCTAGCTTTAATCTTGAATTCTCCTCTTCTCTTCACTCTTCTCTTCTTTCTCTATTTTCCCCAAATGAGATTCTAACTTCTATTTCTCTAAAACCCTTGTTTTGTTAAACCCTTACTAACTTTCTCATAATGCTAATGGGCCCTAATTAACACCTCTCAATTACTAATACCGACTTAGGCCCAATAACTCATAACACTTACTAACTTATGCTATTTACTAATAATACTCAATAAATTACACAAAATCACTTAAACACATATTAAACACATAATTCACAATTAATTCACATATCACACAATTAAATAAAATACGGAAATAAAACGGTCGTTACATAGTCGGGCGCTCGAAGTGTATTAATCAGCACCCCTGAATTTTCACGTGTGCAAAGTGCTGAAGGGTTTTGATTGATGAATTCAGATGGGCAAATCGTCTCCAATAGCACTCTCAGGTCCTTAAGATGGGAATCAACTATATTGGTTGTTCCCCGGTTCACTACAACATGCATTTGTGTTTTGGTGCTCTATAAAAAGAGCACAGGGCAGAAAGCAGAGTAACAAGAATATGATAATTATGTGTGTGTGTGTGTGTATATAATTAACTTACAAATACATTAATTAAACATTACGGTCAACCACAAGTTTGTACCAGACGCTTTTCCATATATATGGTATCCTAGTGGCTGGATGCATGGCAGGTTCAGAGGTCCAGACCCTTGACTCGAGATGTATTTGGTGGTTAGATTAGACCGACACCCATCTTTAGAGGTTGTTTCCTAGTTCTGTGTCGCGTCAATCTCTTATAAGAGATCTGGGGCGTTGAAAGAAGGATATGGTCGATAGGTGGTGCTTAACTGGTAGCTCTACCTCACGAGTTAGTCAGGGGTTCGTGTCACATCGTAACTCCCTTAACAATCTAGGATCCTAAAGCATTGTTGATTGTCCAATATTGGGTTCTTGTGGTTACGAAGATGAGGTACCCGGTGTGAGGCCTTTACAATGATGAGATACCTGACGGTGGTTGTTCAGGGTAATGTTGCATCTGTCATATCTCTTGACGGTGATCTGTACTGATCTTGCATGTTTCCAAGCTAAACTTTGATTTGGATTTGATGAGGCTCGGACGGAAAAACGTTTGTTGGGGTTGGACCCGTGACGTCGCTCAGCCGAGGGCGGCACAACACTCGACTGACCCCCCGTTTGTAAATGTGGATCTAAAGGGGTCTATCGACCGAATTTCTCGAGAACTTGAGGTTGACGCCTATGATAGGTCATGGTTTTCCCGTATAGGATTTTAATCCGAGGCTTCCATTGGCATCATTCCGAAGTGGTTCGAAATTGACGTAACTACTTGTTCGGTGGATCAAAATGAGGTAAATATGAAATTTTGGCTTCATGAAACTTCAATTTCTTCGCCAAAGGTGTCTCTGGAGCTCATATTTGAGGATCAAACATAGAATCGTAGAAATTGTATGAATCGAAAGTCGATTCCCACAGATGACACAACTGTTTTGTTGGAGAACAAAAAATGGTGATGATTGCGAAAACTCTGGTGGAGCAGAGCTTCTGATGCACTATGTCAATGTGACATTATGAACCGAAGGTTGTGATCACGATACTTCTTGGGCCAGAGGTATCAGGCTTAGTGCAATGGTGATAACGGGTGTTTGCTATCTCTGATGCGGTGTACCTCAGGGAAGCTACCTGCATGGTTAGCACTCCAACATTTAAGTCAGCTTAGGTTTCGAGATAATCGTAGTGAAAGTGGAGATTAGAGATTATGTACCAGAGAATCCTTTGCGAAAGTATTTATACCTTGGACCTGACAGAGTAAGTTAGATAATGAGCCTCGTGCTATTAGGCCTTTGACGATGCACAACAGTGGCTCCCGAAACTTTGGTTAATACAAAACAAAATCCTTACTATTATTACGTCCAATAATGATATATATATATATATATATATATATATATATATATATATATATATATGGGTTAAATAAATTTTTGGTCCTATAAATATTGCAGTTTTCATTTTTAGTCTCTCCCTGCCTTTAGGCAACGGTTTTTACTAAAAAAACCATTGTCAAAACCAGCTAAAACCGTTGCCAAAACTCAGGAGGGACTAAAAATGAAACTGCAATATTTATAGGGACCAAAAATTTATTTAACCATATATAATACATATATATATATATATATATATATATATATATATATATATATATATATATAAAATAAAATTGATAAATTATTTAATATTTTAAAAATTAGTTAATCAAAAAATATTTAAAAGTAATTAACAATACATTAATATTAATAAAAAACTGATTTTATTTTTTTTGAAATGAATCATGAATAATTAAAAATATTCTATGGAAATGAAGATATGATATAAGTTATATGGAAATTGTAAAAGTATATAGAAAAAATAACATTTAATTAAAAAATGGAATTCATATTTTTAATAATAAGTTTACGTATAAATATTCTAATTTTGAAAAACTAATTATCGATTTCTTAATTAAATATAATATTTTTTGTATTTTACTTTTATGGATAAATTAATAACTATTTTTTTTTATCATATTATGTTATTTCTTAATCCAACTTAAATTTAAAATAATTTTTTTCAATAGAGAGACACAATGGAGTAAATTTTAAAATAAATACATTATAGTATACTATAAAAAATTAAATTAAATTATAATATAATACAATATGAAAAAAATATGTATCAACAGTGTAAAACCAAATTAGTATGATTTTCTTTTAAAACTACGTCGACGATATGGAAATTAATAAATTTTTATCGGATGACAATCAATCAATCCATTTTTAAAATAATAAAATCAGTTCACTACTTTTAATCTCTAATATAATATACAATTATTCTAAGAGATATCTCTTAAACTATGATAAAAAATTAAATATCAAAACATTAGGGCTGACCCTAGGGGTAGACCCCCTAGGGTCTCACATATTTATATAATTTTTTTAATTGAATTTTTTTAGATGAATTTTTAAATTATATTATAAATCAATTAAATAATAATACGTATTTAGAATATTTAATAATAACAAACATATACATTGTATATTGTTTGATTTGTTATTTAAGAAACCAAACCTAAGTTTTTTTAGTTCGAGATTTGATATCTAACTATTTTTTTTATAATTGTGAGATTGTTTTTCAATTATGATTTTTAAACAATATTTTTTATAATTGTAAGATTGTTTTCCAATTATGATTTTCAAATAATGAGATGGGTGTTTAAATGAACTAATTTTATTATTAATTAAAATTAAATATTAAATAAATTTAATATTTTACACCTTAAAACATCTAAATTATATTAATTTTAATTTTTTTATAATATTCAAAATATTTAATATTAAATTTTTCTCTAATCTCAAGATGTATTGTGCCGGTCCTGTAAGACATGAATTAAAAAACATGATAGAAAAAATTAAATATCAAGACATGAGTTAAAAATCTCATTTCTTTCTCTTACTTTCTGTTATATATAAGATCTATTATCTTTGTACAAATGGAGTGTTTAGGTGTGCAAAAATAATTTTATGAATATAAGTAAATGAGCATAGAAAAGTGGTGGGGAGGAGGAAAGAAAGCAAAATCGTTTTCAAGGGAACAACAGTAAAGTAAAGTAAAGAGAGTTTAGTTGAGTGTGCCAACGTAACTACAACATAACTTTCTCTCTCTTTCTCTTTCTCTTTCTCTCTCTAGATGCTCTCAAAACCCCTTTTCTACCATACCCACCTTCCATTTTTGTTCTTCTTCTTCTTCTTCTCTCTTTTAAATTAAATTATTCTTTTATAAACATAAATTCATCTCGCAAATTGCGCTAAATTAAAACACAACAAAAAATAAACCTATATTCAATTATTGAAGAACACAAATTTCGTTGCTGACATTTTCACTTTTTTCACCTACTTTTCTTAAGCGCGTTTTTTCGCTTCTCGTTTTTTTCCTCTGATCCTCTCTCTATCTTTCACCAAACTCGATGAGCGATATTAAGGTACAGTTTTTCATTTTTGATTAGCTTCAAATTTCTTTACCCAGGAGAATCCAAGTTCATGGAAATTTACTAGTATATCTGTAATTAATCACTTTTTTATGTTCTTAAGTCTTAACTTGTTCATGAAAATATATATATCAGTAAGAGTTAGTGTTGTATATAGGGAATGTAGGTGTGATTATTGATTATGATTTAGAAGTGATTTTGAATTAATCTCTGTTGTATATAGGGAAGAAGTAGCTTTTGTATGTTGCCAGATGTGAGACAAATTTGCTTTAGAAAAGGGCTTCTATATGGATTCAGTCGAGTATTTTCCATACCATTGAAAACACTCCGTGGCGCTAGTCGGTCGCTTCGGGTAGATCAATTCTGCAGTGTTGTCAATATTTCGTCCTCGTTAATGATTGAAGTGGTGAGCAGATCTATCCAGGATGCAAAATTGAAGTACTACATAATACGCGAAAATCTTAATCTTTTCTTTGAATTGAATTTCAGGTTCCGTGCTTAAGGGACAATTACGCGTATCTTTTATATGATGTGGATACGGGGACTGTTGGTGTTGTTGATCCGTCTGAAGCTGCGCCGATTATAGATGCTTTGACTAAGAAAAACCTGAATTTGACGTACATATTGAATACACACCACCATCATGATCACACGGATGGAAATGCTGAGTTGAAAGAAAGGTATGGGGCAAAGGTATGATATATATTTTTTTTTTAGCTTTTGCTTTTCGTTTTATTTTTGTTAATGGTGTAATATGCTTTAAAGTGAGGTTTGCTTTGCTTAACTTGAAAGTATTTTCATGCTGTGATATAGGTAATTGGTTCTAATGTAGACAAGGAAAGAATTCCTGGTATTGATATCTATTTGAGTGATGGAGATAAGTGGATGTTTGCTGGTCATGAGGTGCATATAATGGCTACTCCTGGCGTCACCCGAGGTTGTATTCACGGTCTATTTGCATAAGTGCTTCTTACTTGTTGACATTTATTAAAATTTCTTAGTTGATTCAAGATCAGCTCAATTTCATGTGTTTAGCACTTTGGCTCTTTTAGTCTCTTGCTCCTTGCTTAATGTTAGTATTTGGTGGAAGTGGGAATGAAACCCTATACCACTCTTATCACTCTATTCCTTAACTCTTACTGATGGGTATATTCTTCTTACTGGTGTGTTTGTACCTATATACCATGCTTGAGACAGTTAGGCTTTGTTTGGGAGTTTGAAGGATGAAGTGGAAAGAATTAAAGGAATTGAGGGGTGAGGGCTTATTTTTCTCCATAACACAAAATCCTCTATGTTCAGGGGAACTAAAAAATTGTATTGGAGGAGGGTTTTGGGAGACTTTTGAGGGTTTAGATGAAAATTTGAAATCTAATCTATGTTGTTATAATAATCTATATTAAAAACATATTCAAAATAAGTATACAGAAGCTCTCTCTCAAAAAAGTTACAAATTTATCTCTTTTTCTCTCTACTCATTTCCTCCCTAAGCCCTCCTCTCTCTTTTCCCTCCAAACTCCCAAACAAAGCCTTAGTTTTTAGAAACAGTTTTGTAAAGCAGTTCTGAATTTTTTGAATTTAAAACAGGTATTATCCATTTTCCTTCATTTTATCTGGTTTTACACCTTGATTTATTTTGTCAATACCGTGTTGTAGGACTTTCTATGAAATATTTTCAAGTTATTGTGTTCGGTAGCTCACTTTCCCAATATGCAATTTGTTACAGGTCATATAAGCTTTCACTTTCCTGGATCTGGGGCCATTTTTACAGGAGACACCTTGTTTAGCTTATCTTGTGGCAAAATTTATGAAGGAACCCCGGAACAGGTTGATTTAGATTACATTAAGTTTTTCCATTTTGTTTTTCTCTTCCAGGTTTAGATTTCTATCTTTAGTGACAAAATCTTGCAAATATTTCATTCTATTTTGCATGTCTTGATTTTTCCAGTCACCAGAAGTACTAAAATCTGGAAACACCTGCTAAAAAAAGACTTGATCCATGGTTTTTAGTTTGCCATTAGATTGTAACTGTATGATAAAATCAAACTTGTATTCTTTTCCAATAATTCACAACTGGTAAATATTAAGTTCCTGTACCATATATGATATACACTTATTAAACTTATTACTGTAAGGTACTGTCTGAATTGAGGTTACCCACGTTTTTATTTTTAGTTGTAGTCTATGGATATAAAATATTTCGATAGATAAATTCCCTACGTATGCAGTCTTAGTGCAGGAACATTTAAATTGAAGTATTGAAACATTGACTTGGAGCAATGCTAATTAAATTTATCCTGCTGTGCCTTTTCTTGCTCATTACCATGTTAGTATCACTGTCAGATTTTACTATAATACATATTTGGTGGTATAATAGTGTTTTTGTATTACAACTTTGAATATATGTTGATATAGATACACAATTCTTTTACTTTATCAAATGCTGTCTGTCTATATTATTTAAATTTGAATATTAGGTGTGGATTTTTTAATATGTTACTGATGTGCAATGTCCTAATGATTTAGCTAATTCGTCCACTGTGTCACTGTCAAGTCAGATACTTGATTCTGTTGTAATGCATTTTATTTCCAATTATTGAGAATTTATTCTGTGTTACAGATGCTGTCTTCACTTAACAAGATCATGTCGTTGTCAGATGATACAAGTATATATTGCGGTCATGAATATACATTGGTTTGTTTTTTTATTTCATCCTTTACGTTTCCTGCATTTTGTTTTTCTAAGCATTGGAGCTTTAGATCTAACTTTGCTTCATTAAAATTTGGCAGAATAATTCAAAGTTTGCATTATCCATAGAGCCTGAAAACAAAGAACTTCAGTCCTATGCTTCACATGTAGCTCACCTTAGAAATAAAGGCTTGCCCACGGTAAGTTCACGAACTGTACCAATCTGTCAAAACTCATTGTTATAAAAGTACAAAGTCACTGCAGCCAAGAGATCAGTACTGTTGAATTAAGATCAGACTACTCACATTTCAACTTTGATACGTTCGGTTAAAAATGCAAACTTGAAATGTGAGCTGCCTGTTTTTGATTCCATGGGTCCGATTGCTTTTTCCTTTAGCAAGTGTGTGATTTAAGAGGAGGGAATCCAAATCCATTAGTTATCAATATGTTTGAAAGCACTGCATTATGCTTCTAACAGATTATTGATGTATCTCAGGTTCCAACTACACTGAAGACGGAAAAGGCTTGCAACCCATTTCTTCGCACATGGAGCACAGAAATCCGACAAAAACTAAATGTTGCAGCAACAGCAGATGAAGCAAAAGCCCTGGGTGTTATTCGACAAGCAGAGGATAATTTTTAAATTTTTTTTTTCAAATACAAATTTTCATTTATACAAATGTGTATTGTGTATAGATATTAGGTTATTGAAGCCACCGACATCTAATTTTCGGTGTCTTAACATACTTTCTCGATTCTCTCTAAGTTCATTCCAGATTTATTGATAAAAAATTAGATCAATTTTTTTGTTGTCAAATTGAGTAACAATAAAGGTGAAATGATGTATTGAAGAAGCCCGTCACAGACTTCTGCCTTACCGCATATGTTGAGAATGCTAATGCTGCAATGCTTTTAAAGCAAGTAGCTGTAGCTTCTGTGTGAGCTTGTGACGGTAGCTTAGTTTTCAAGTATGAAATCAGCTTCAAATTATTAACTTCAAATTATTAACTTTAGTGGGAGATCATTTTTTTGGTCTGTTACTCGCCGTTGGCTATAGTGTATATTATAAATATTTCGGTTTGGGTATGTTTTCTTGCTTCAAGATGAAGGTGAATTGAGTAAACTTTAGAGGAAGAAATTAATTGAAAAGTGCACCTTTTAATTAAAGTAAGGTAGATGGTAACTTTCTCACATTTATAAGTTGATGGATGAATTCCACCTAAACACCAAAACTTAAGCAGCTCATCGTCACTTAACACCACTTGTATAACACTACCATGATCTATCATTTTTCTATTCCTTATAATATATTTGCAATTAATTTGGTTAACCACTTCCAATCTGGCGCAGTTGGACATGTCTTAATGTTCACGTCCTGTTATAGGAATCATAAAAGCACATAAAATGTACAAGATGGTGACAGTTTGGTAGGTCTCACTCCCCACCATAAACTGTGATGTGATCATCAAAACATCATCCCAGTTTAAGTAAATTTTACCTAATGCTTATTATTTGTATTTCATTATTATTATTTAATTGCTCAAAAATTTCATTAATAGACTATTGAAAGGTTCATTAATACTATACAAAATGTATAATGCATCAACATCAAGGTTATAATCAGATTAATCGCTCTCTTCCATTGTCCAAAAAAGATTCTAGCCAGGGTCCCCACTCGTGCGAGTAACATTTTCCGCGCCAAAGCAAAGAAAACAAAGAATTCTTCTTCTTTTTCTTCTTGTGTTCAAGTAACTACTCATCTCTCGCGTTTTCTTTGCTCTTTTCGCTTTCTCTTCTCTCATTATTAACCAACATTGCTCTTGATTGAATACGACATTAACATTCGTCGTTTCACAGTCGCATCAATGGACGATCGCTTCTCCGATTTGAACCCTAAAACTAAAACGTGCGTGGTTTTAGGCGGAAGAGGATTCATAGGAAAAGCGTTGGTTTTACGCCTGTTGAAACTCGGTAACTGGATCGTCCGAGTTGCCGATTCCACTCACTCACTCCAACTTCACAGCTCCGAGTCACTCCTCGCTGAAGCTCTCTCTTCTTCTCGCGCCTCGTACTTCCATCTCGACATTACCGATAAACACCGCGTCGCTAAAGGTACCGTTTAATCCAATCCGTAATCGATGCGGTTTTGTTTCGATTTTTCTATTTCATCCATTGAAATGTAATAGACATAGTTGAAGAAACTAACGCTCTTTTGTGCAGTTCTTGAAGGTTCTTCCGTTGTTTTTTATTTGGATATTGATGGCATCAATTATGACAATGATTTCTACAGCTGCTATAAGTTGATAGTTCAAGGTACTAGTACACTTCCGTTTGCAATAGCTCTGATTGGTAATTGCATTGGTTTCATTTTTTCAATAATGTAATTTGATGTTTAATTCAGGTGCGAAGAATGTGATTAGTGCGTGCAGAGAATGTAAAGTGAAACGACTAGTATACAATAGTTCTGCAGATGTTGTATTTGATGATTTGCATAATGGAGTTAAATCATCGGCATATCAGTGGAAAGTAAGATTTTGTTTACATTGCTTCTTTCCTTGTTTTTCAATTTGAAAAAGAAAAGGAGAGACTGGATTTGGTGTTTTTCGTTCACAATTAAATCAGTGTTTTTAAAAGGGGAAACGAATTTGCAGGTTGGTAATATGTTAATAGATCTTAAGGCTCATGCAGAAGCTTTAATCTTGGATGCTAATGATATTGATGGAGTATTGACATGCTCACTTCGTCCTAGTAATGTCTTTGGTCCTGGTGACACAGAAATTGTGCCGTATTTTCTCAAGTTAGCAAGATACGGTTTTACAAAGGTACATTCCTTTGCATCAGATTTTTTTCTGGTTAATAGTTGTATGTTCATATTCTGTTTGTTAAATGTAGCTGAAAAATTGTTCTCAATAAGTTAATAGTAACATAAGCTTTACAAAGCTTAACCTAGTTGCTTTACAGGTCTTGTATTAAGGTTGAAATTAAGTTAAATCTTCCTTGTTAACACATGAAAAGAGATTATTGGTTTGGTAAATCTTCCCTTTTCAAGTTTTCCCTCTCAAAGGATCATGGCAGATGGACATTTGGTCTCATTCAACATCTAGGAGTTTTTTCATGTGCCTAAAGATTTTAGGTTCTTAAGGAAACACAAAACAAGTTGTTTTCTGTTCCTTTTTTTTCTTTATTCTAAAATGTAAAATTTTAACTTTTCATGAATAAACATTTATTTGTACCAATTTAATACTTGTCTATGGCTTTTTCTGAATTTCAACTTCACTAAAATAGGAAACTTGATTCATACATATATTTCTTTGTGATGCCTTTTCCGCCGGTTTTTGTACTTGAAGTTAGAACTGTTTGATCTGAAACCCATTTCATAGAATATATGTTAGTAAAGATAATTTCATACTGACTCTTGTGCTTGAGGCAATCTCTGAAATCCACAATTATGATCCTCCTTGATTACCAGCAATTATTGGATATCCTGTAAATACTATTGAGTTATACCATGAAGCTGAGTTCTAAATCTCCTACTCTCTTAGTAGTTTACATGTGGTGCGTGATTTACATTGGTTAGCTTAACATTGCTGATTATCAATTCTGAATGTCAACCTTTTTTTGGAGTAACAATTTCTCATTTCAGTTTATTATAGGGGCTGGTGATAATCTGTCAGACTTCACCTTTTATGAGAATGTTGCTCATGCCCATATCTGTGCTGAAGAAGCCTTAAATTTTCAAACTGTCTCTGTGGCTGGAAAGGTGTATATATTGAATGCCAATGAGGTTGTCTTAACTGCTTTGTTTGATATTTAAGCATACCAAACGTTTTTCTACTTTATCTGCAGGCATTTTTTATCACGAATCTTGAGCCTATGAAGTTCTGGGAATTTCTCTCACTTTTATTGGAAGGGCTTGGATACCAAAGGTAAGAATTGGAACTTGTTTTCGTAATGATGGCATAACATTGTCTAAAATATTGCTGATTCTTAGTTATATATGTTTGACTGACATGATTATGTGATATATAGTATATGAGCGTTTTTGGTGAAAAACAAAACTCTCTGAATTATATTTACCCTGCTCATATCGTTAGGAAAAATATAGCCACAAGCTCTAGGAGATGGCATACCATCTTGACTCTATTTATTGAAGAACTGTTTTTTTTTTTGGTTTTCTATAATTGTTTTTGTGATGTTTTTTGGTAGTTTGCTCATTTGGTTTGCTACTTCATTGGCTGCAGGAGGCATAAACAATATTTCTTGCTTTTCTATATTACTAGTTTTTTTAACTCTTGTGCTGTTAACCAAGATATAGAAATCCTTCCTATAATCGCAGGCCATTCATCAAACTTCCTGGCAATTTGGTGCAATACATTCTCTCAGTTTTAGTTTGGTTACATGAGAAGTTGGGACCCAGATGCTTCAATTATCCTTTATTAGTTCGTTTTTTTCAGTTAGCATCACACACCCAAACATTCAACTGCTCAGCAGCTCAAAAAGATATTGGATACTCGCCTATAGTCTCCCTTGAGGTTTTAAGTTACTTATATTCTGTATACTTGTTCTTTCCTGTTTGAACTTAGTGACAACCTACTTTATGGGATATAACATGCAACTAGCTCAACGATAAAATATTATCTATCGAATAATGTCTAATTCAATCAAAATGATTGATTCCTTCATACTGTTTGGATCCCAGACTTCACACAAATGCATTAGAGGGCCTTTTAATTTATTTTCGTCAATCCTTCTGTTAACCAAGGCACTTCTGGAATATTAGTTAGAGATGGATTCTTACCATTCATCAATAACAAAATTTTGCTTCCAAATTATTTATTGAGTGATTTATAAAAGCTGAAAACAGTATAAAATTAGCAAATGATAAACCAGAAGCAATCACCTTCTTTTCCTTCATTTATTTTACTTTAGAACTGCTCTAAACAGAATAAAATATATTGTTTAGGCAGACTCTATGGTACTGACATTCTTACTATTAAGATTTGCCTTTATATTTACTGATATTCTATAATACAGGAAGGTGTCACGTTAACCATCGAATCATTTGCTCATTTAGCTAAAGATTCATCTTTTTCAAGTTGCTCCGGGTGTGTCGATCGGTCAAAAGCAGATAAGCTGCTTGGCTGTGGAAAAGGTTGGAACATAACGCTTTCTTGTGTTAAAATGTTTATATCCACAGTTCTACACCAATGAAGTTTTGTTTTCTTAAATTAATTAAAATGGTAGCAACTTTTAGTGGAAATGGAATGACTTAGAGCACATTGTTAGGCATGTCTTATGCATGAATTGGTGGCATCTTCTTTGTTTAACTAACACATAACCTGCAAGTATATCCTGACATAAGTTTAACTAACTCAGTTGCAAAATTTTGTAATGATATCTTTCTTACACTTGTATTGGTACAAGATACAGTAAGGGCGAGGAAAATAAAACATCTCATTTGCACCTATACTGAAATATTGACTGTCCTCCATTAGTATGAAGTGGACTGAAAATTATTTTTCACGGATGTTCTTCCACTCTTGACCACACACCAAGGAATGAAAATAAACATCTTTTCCACCCTCTTTAGTTTCTATCTCCCCTTCCAAGCATACTTTCGGATTGCATCACTTATGTACTTTTCTCTTGTTAGTGTCTTTTAGTCAGAAACCTGAATGCGTAAAAAATTGTTGAGCAAATGGACTTTTATCATTACAAAACCATGTAGGTAGGATACAATTTGAGTCATTCATATTACATGGATGCAATTGAATATTTTGTGGTGCATACTATTTTGAATCAATGCAACTAAGTATCAGTTTGTCATACCAAATAATTGAATGATATCACATTTTGTTGTTGCAGTGGCTGACATTTTGTTATGGAGAGACGAGAAAGCATCCTTCGCATATTTTCTTGGGCTGGTTTTTTTGTTTTATTGGTTTTTCCTTTCTGCAAGCAGTTTTATATCATCTGGTGCAAGGCTTTTGCTGCTTGCCACTTTACTACTATGCGGACATGGTTTTCTGCCATCAAAGCTGTACGTATATATGTTCATATGAAGTTACTTTATATTTTTGCATATTTAAGAAATTTAGGGAACTTTGTATCCTGGACACAGTATAGCTCAATTTTTTCAATGAAAAGCCTGTTCTGTTATTCAGAAGTTGGGCCCTTTCTCTGTTTTCATTCCTGCCGGTTACATCTTTGGCACAACTAGATTTGATAATAGTTGTTTATGGCTAATATATTTAGTCAAGTTATTTCAAGAGTGATATGGTTTATTTCCTAGCCATAAAGGATACTTATATCTCACCACAAATCAGTGCAAAGTACAGGAATTGCTTCATATTTCTAAATTTAATGAAGATACGAAGATTGTTTTAGGAATTTTGGCTCATATTTTCCTTCATGTCGCTGAAAAATCTTATCTAATGACTAACTGTACAACACTTTGCTTCAGGTTTGGTCCCCCTACACAGAGACTGCCCGAATCTAATTTTAAGATCTCTAATACGGTGGTGAAAGATTCAGTTGCAATTACAGTACATATATGGAACAAGGGGTTTCAAAATATAAAGGGACTGGCCCAAGGGGATGATTGGTCTAAATTTTTCAAGGTAAAACATGTGGTCCGTATTATTATTACTTATTATTTATTTTAAACAAGTCCCTAATTAAATTTATTATGTTTTCTTTTAAATATATGATGTCGACATTATCCATTTAATGAGAATGTATGCACTCTATTCAATGTCATGATCTTTTATTTGGGTTTTTGAAAAGGATAAAGATTGTCCAACACCCCTTTATTGGGGGGTTTGAGCGGTATAGCCGTATAGGGAAGAAAAAATAAAACTGGGATATGTGATGTATGATGTGATGGAAATGATTAGGAATAGAGTGTTAGAAAGTAAGAAGAGGTGTAAGGAGAGATGTTAGAGAAAGGACTACGAAAGGAGTAAGAGATTGTTTGAAAAAGACTTCTAAGTTTCTATTCTTCCAATAAGCCTGTGAATCACTATTTCTATTTTTGTGTTATTGTGTTTGGAGACTTTTGTTTCAAGGGTATCACCACTCACCACATGGTGACTGAGAAGCTCCATTTTCTAGCTTCTCAAAGTCGTGGTAAAATAATACTGGGACATAAGAATGAGGATTTTTATTTGAATCCAGACATGCTGATACTTGGCTTTGTTTAAATGCCAAAAAAGGGAAAGTAAATACGATAAATATACTGAAAACCAGAGAAAAATAGTTTTCTATTGTTTGGATAAAGAAAAATGAGAAAGTGATGAAACATTCCTTCTCCTTTTATTGGTTGGAAAGGAAGCGAACAAGCGAGATGACAATATATTAACTTTTATATCATGTGATATATAATATAAGGTTGGTTAGATGTGTTATTATCTCATATTAACAAAGTATTTTAACTCATTTCTCTAGCAAGAAAAACTTGTTATGAATCCCATCATTTATTTTATATCTCCGAACTCATTTTCTTTCCACTCTAGTTTCTTTCCTTCATTTTCTCTCAAAACAAAGGTAGACTTAGAGAGGCAGTCTTGAAACAATGAATGATTTATATACGAATAAATTTTTGGAGTGATTTAGATTCTTGGATTCTCTTCCTTCTCATGACATATCTAAAACATTGTAGGTTGCGGTTCTTATATACCTTCTGAAGTTGATCATCTCAAAGTTCTTGACAACATTAATAGGCACAGGTATGAGATTTTGTTTAAAGTTGCTGAACTTTAATGGTTTGCCCTCTTTCATTATTACACACACTGACAGAATTTTATGCAGGTCTGGTCCTTGCATTTATGGCATTCTTTGTCTATGAGCAATATGAATCAGAAATTGATGGACTAGCAGGTCTTCTAACTACTAGTTTAAAGGAGTTCACGATATATTTGATGGGAAACTTACCTCTTTCTGTATCGCGACTTCTGCATTATGGTGACAACTTTCAGCGTTACCAAAAAGAGGTTTCTTCGTAGCTCTGCGATCTTTGACATCCCATAGGCTATACATGACTCACAAAAGTGGAGTTGTGCACCTTCGGAGGGAAATTTGGAATATATAATGTTTTTAAGAATGGCCTATCTCCCTCGTTCTATCTTTTGTAATCACAGGTATTCTTACTAGTGAATCAGGCTGAAGGTGATGATGCTGTTTGACAGTGCCATGGTACTGTCTTTTAACGGGTGAAATATTAACAGATAGACAGATTGATGATTCGTTGAGATCAATAATCGTGCTAAAGGAACATGCCATTCTATTGCCAGTACAAAATTCAGTCAAATATGTATAATAGTAGTGGTTTCTTAAAGTAGTTATGTAAATTGCTTTTAAACTCTAGTATATTTTACATTGTTAGTCATCTATAATTGTTAGACCGTAATAAATATTTGACTTTAAAATTGTTCTGGGTTTGACTTAAAAGTCCACGTCTCCTGCCAACATGTAGCACAATCCCTCACCCAAGACATACCGAGGATGTCCATGTCGTTTCACAGTTGTCTTTTAATGGAATCTTCACACATTTGCAACACCTCATTCTTCATTTATTATCACAACATCAATTTAAAGTTACACAATTTCTCATCCTCACGCTTATCACTTTCATTTTGTACTTGTATTGACTTGAGCATAGTGTTTGCACATACCACTCAATCAAACTTCTCAATCTATCTTTGATTTTGATCATCAATTCAATCAAACTTCTCCATCTAACTAAGATTTTGATAGCTAATTAAACCAAACTTCTTGATCTATCTCAGATTAATGGCGTGGTCTATGAACTGAGTTCCTCTTATCTCATTATACATATATGACGCCACAACATCATTTGATATCCCATCTCAGAAGACGGGGTTACTTATATTTCATCGCTAACTATTCAACCTATGAGAGGAGTTGAGGAAGTCTTTTGTAATCACGCCCTGTTACTTTCAAAATCAATTTATTCAAGAGAAAAATCTACGTCATCTAGTTGTTGTAAAATCAAAATCAATTTATTCAAGAGAAAAGAACACGGCTACAATATGTGAAAATAAAATGAGATCGGGCCGGCTCACGAGCCGTATATTTTAACGTGGCCAGGCCACAAAAAACCTTTAAAAATACAATTCTAATTATTTGGGCCAGCCCACAGGGCCTATGTTTTTCGTGGATCGAGCTGGGCTGGCCAAACGAGCTTCGGACTGTCCTATTAAAAATAAAATTTTAAAATAATTTTAGTTTATTTTGGAGAAAAAGATATAATTGAATAAGTGAAAAATAAAAGTTAAAGAGGATGGATATATGTTTCAAAGCCCATCCCGCCAAAACCCACCGTCCACCAAAGCTTGTCTCGCAAAATTCACTAAAGTCTGCTGAAGCCCGCCCTCAACTATTCGTTTAGTCTGTCCCGCCTTAAGTCCACTATTTTTTAATTAATTATAGTAATTTTGATTTTTGATGATTTTATTTTATACATTTATTTATGAATATATGCAACATTTTTTTAAGTAGAATTTGTTAAAAAGATGTTTTATAAAAAATTATTCTAAAAAATAAGTGTAAGATTTAATTGAAAGGTAAAAAAATTAAAATAAATAAATAAATAAATAAATAAATAAATAAATAAATAAATAGGCGGATAAGCATGCCGCCCGCCAACCCGCCACCTTGGCGGGACGGACTTGATTTTTATGCCCATTTTCACTTGGCGAGCTTGTCCGTCCCGCTCTTTTTTTGGCGGGCTTAAGACAAGGCGAGACGGACGGTCCGTTTTGCCACCCCTAAGAGATATGCATTCATTATCCGATTATACAAGTTTTGGATCACTTTAAATTTTAGCAACCTTATTATGTCATTAGGAGACTTTTCAGAGATGCCTGTTCGAATACACCCTTTTTTTACGAAAAAAGTTTTTTAGGATATGCACATCTATAAAGTGTCATGTTGTATTTTTTTTATTTAGTATGAGGTGTATTCGGATAGGCATATTATGAATCACCCCAGAACCAGAAACAAAGCAGAAACTATGAAAGCATAAACAAAAGATGTAAACCATAAAATTTGTAAACAGAAATAATCGATATTTACACCATCACTGTTGAATATATATTACTTATGTATTAAATCGTATCAAGATCACATCAATGAAAATCGCGTCGTAAATGAGTTCGGGGGTATTTTTAAAGATGCATCGCTGAATTCACCCTATAAAATTATGGAGATACATCTCCAGACTAATTTTTAGTAGAAATGAAGTGACTGATTAATTTACGAAGGATGTAATAATTTAAAGTGCGTCCGGAGATGCACCTCTCGAAATTCTTGAGAATAATTTTGAATTTTCAATTATATGAGACACACTCTAAGTATTGAAAAAGAAATTCCCGTGTTAGAATTAAAACAAAACGAGGCCCAGCCAAATATTCAATAATAGACTCTTCTTTCTTTAAAAAAAAGTGTAAATTTGAGCGAATTTCTTATTAACATCAAAATAAAATTTTATCAAAGCTTCATATTTATTCTTGAGAATATCTCAATACACTCCATAATATTTTTGGGCATTTGTCGAAATTTCATTTTTGCGCCTTTATTTTCGGAGGTGTATTTCCGAAAATATTTTTTTATTTTATATTGAATTCTTCCGCAGATATATGTACCGAATCATTTAACCAACGTAAAAAAAGTTCCATAGATACATCTACGAAAAAATTTAAAAAAGAAAGATGCTTTCAAAAATACACATTCGAAAGCAAAGACATTTTTAGAAACCAACATGGTGCGTGAGAACCTCAATCGGTGAGATGAGAGATTCTCTTTACTCTTTGTAAGAATTGTGTACTTAATTAATATCATAATTTATATGTGAAGGAGTTTGTATTGTTTTTAATTTATACTAGTAAGTAAACTCTTTGCACGGGATAAAAATGCTAAAAAAATTACTTTGTAATTATTTATAAAATTTACCAATGAAATTATGATAAGTTATTAGTAGTACATATAAATAATTAACTTAACTATTTAGCAATGACTATATAATCTATATTGTAAAGAAATTTTTTATTGTATTTTGAACCATTATAAATTGTCGTACCAAAAAAGTTAAAATAATTGAGTATTTTGAATTGATATAAAAATAATAACTAAACATTTAGTTATATATTATAATGTAAAAAATGACATTATTTCTTTTGATGTTTGCATAAAAATATGAATTTATATAATTAATTTATATTTCAACTTCTTCTATTTACACAATAACAAACTAAAGATTATCTTTCAATTATTTTTGAAAAGATTGTATTTTCTTTTAGTTACACAATTAAATATTTATTTATTATTAATAACTCATTAATAATTATAATATAATTGATATTTTAATAAATATTTATTTATTATTAATAACTCATTAATAATTATGATATAATTGAGATTTAAATAAAATATAGTATTTTTATTAGAGGTTAATTATTTCGATTCATACAATATGAATACTTTTAAAAAAAATATATGCTTGACAAATTTAAATTGAATTTTATATTTCATTTTTAAATTAATAATTGACAAATTATTGAGCCGCTAAAAAACATTAATTAAATCTTATTATAAAAACAATATTAATTGAAAGATGAACTCTAAAAACAATGTCAATAATCTAAAAAAAAAATAATAATTATTTATAAGATGGTTATTTTAATTTTTTTCACTTATCATTAGTCAGAATATAACTTTTTTCGCTTATGATTATTTAATATTTATAAATAATTAAAAATATAAATTTATTTAAATATCTCAATGCATTGGACCACAATAAAATTAATATTAAAAAAATCACAACAATTTACAAATTTATTAGCTTTAATACACGGTTCAAAGATTTCATATAACATTCATCAAATTATTATTTGATATTTCTAAAAGTAATTATATTATAATATGAATAATTGATATTTTGGTTGAAGTAGTCATTTTCATTAAAAAAAATCAAAATAGCAAAGTCAAAAGGAAAAACTAAACCTAAAGTATTTATATTTATATTATTATAAAAATGAAGTAAGGTCATTAAGTAATTTTTATTGCATGAATTATATAAAGAAGTTAATATTTAAAAAAAACATCGAATGAGTAGCATATCTTTTGAGAGATTTCTCAAGAATTATAGAAATTAAAATTAAAGCATAGAAAACAAAAGTAACCGTCCATAATAGTATTTGATGAGATCTTTAAAGAAAAAGATCAATTATTAAATGTGATGATTTCAAACCAGCTTCTCCCATAACATTAACAACCTGAAGCATATTATAAGCATGAAGTTTTTACGATTGGTGAAGTCTTAACATGTGCGGGCTATCATCATTCAAATATTGATGATTATTTATAAGATTTAATCCATTATCAAAATTTTAACTAAAGTGATTTTCCAATGGTTCTTAGCTCTTTGTTAGCTTCTATTCTGAATATCCTATTAAATAAACATAAACAAACAAATGTGTTACAACAAATAGGTTACTACTTCCAACACAATGATGCCCAATTAACTCTTCACTTAATGGAGGCAGAGAAGATGAATGAGTCCATATCAAATCAATACAATAATGTCATATCATAATCAAATGAAATTGGGATAACAATCGCAAAATTTTCTAAGGAAAATGCCGAAGAAAAAGGAACCTAATTTTTGAGCCATTCTTCCTTATGAGAAACTCGTGTTGGCTTAATTTATTAGTAACAAAGTGTTGTTCAATCCTAAGAGAGCCATCTCGCAACTCTTTCAGTCAACCAACTTATGTTAAATATTATATGGAATTTCCTGAATTTTGAAAATCATTAGCCATAACACTTTCATCCAGGGTCGTTCTACTGCCTATTGAAAAAGAAATAGTTAACATTCTGACATTAAGTCTTGGAGTGTCTTACTAATAGATAGCAGAAGCAGAAAGATAAATCCCTGCTCCATCAAGAACTGAGTCAAATATTTTAGTCCAACCCCTTTCATTTCTGATATCATGAAATGCCTACATAGTAAAATTAAGCATTATAAGCAATTTTAAGAGTTAGAATCAATTAACAAAAATATAAAAATAACATTGCAAAAGATATAAAATGATAGACAATTCATTCATGTAAATTGGATCATTAATGCTAGCATAATCAAACATAGCAATAGGGAATTGAATCAATTGATATTATGTTCACGAAATAACCAAACATCGCAATGCAATAATGACTTTAGTGCTGATTCAGTTAAACTTTTTGAACACTAATCATGTAATTACTATAAGTATTTCAAACAAAAATTACTTTTATAAATTGAATTTAGGTTTTACATCTCAGGCTTAATAAGTTCTCTCTAATTAATCACTTCTATAAGCATATATCTGGATTTTTTACCAAAGAAAAAACAAAGATTTCATTTGCTGATATAACTTAGAAATTAAACAAATTCACATATATGTAAAATACATCAAATTAAAGCCTGTAAGCAACAATGTATGAGAAACATTAAATACCATACCCCATAAATAGAATATGTATAGAATCCATCATAAACCATCCTTTAGCACTCAGACTTCAGCAATGTAAAATTCTATCCTTTTATTACTTTGCCCAACTTGACCATCAACAATTTTAGGTTTCTCAATTTTCTCATTCATCGATTCGCGCTTCAAAAGAATCGAAAGTGAAATTATTTGATGTTATTCATTCCTATTAACCATTGCTCATTCCCCAATTTTACCAGAGATGAAAGAAACGAAAGAAGTGTGAGATAGGATAAGAAATTTGTCCTATTTATATAATTGAAATCAATAGAAATTGAATTGAATTACCTGAAAAATCGAAGAAATGACATTAATGATGAGATGAACTTGTATTGAGAAACTCAATTTGGAAGTAAAGCGGCAGTGTTATTTGTATCCATGGGTGGAATTCTAGGGTTTATATTGGAAAACCAATTTGAAAGTGAACAAACTTATTTGTTTTCACGTTCCCAAATAGTTCACTTATGTATTAAGATATCAAATTGATGGGAAACGATAGTTTTTTTTTTATGTTTCCAAGGCTTAAACTAATCAATTATTAGTAGTATTAATGAATAATAAAGAATAAAAAATAATAGTTAGGAACAATAAAGAAATTATTTAATAATAAAAAAATTAAAGAAATTACATTAATTTATGTGAATGAGTGTTTGTTTACATGGCCAATTAATGAATAATGAATCATAAATAAGAAATAATAAAAAATAGTGGTTAGAAATTAGTGAATTAATTAATTAAATAATAATAATAAAATAATTAAAATTAATTATAATAAGATTACTATTAATAGCAATTTTTAAAATTGTAAGACTTGTAAGATGATGACATTTGGCAAACTTGCCAAAAAAAAAAAAAACCATCTTGTTTTATTACATGGTATGATTTACACAGTCCCTTATTCCACAAATAAATAAATAAATAAAATTGCACACTGGTGAAATAGCGCGCGAGCATAAAAGGTTGGCGGTTCCCTCCTTTTTAGATTGAATTGAGATTGCAATGGCAGAGGAACTAACAACAGAAACGCCAATGGTAGCACACACAATCTCCTCGAGGAAACGACCGATCAAGAACGATAAGCTCTCTCTCGAAGATTACATTCACCTCCTTAACTCCCGTCACGCCATTGATCTCACCATGAATCAACTCAATCAGGTTCCATTCCCTCTACATTTACCAAATCAAACCTAATTTCCAATTCCAAAATTCTACTCGTATTCTTCATCTCTTTTACTCCTTACAACTGTATCAGGTCATCCGTATTCACGGCTTCAAGAAAATTCACCATGTTACAAAGGTATGAATGAAATGAATTCTTTCTGTTTAAGTGATTTCAGTGATTTCCGAAGATATGCGAAATCTGTTTTAACTCGCAGAAAGTGTTGACTGATGCTGTGGACGTGCTAGATCTGCTGGATCTACCGCGATCGACGCTCACAGAGAGTGTTTGCGCGTTTGCTGATTTGACTGTGGAGGAGGCAAATGCAGATCTCGGTGATCTCAACTGGCAAGATTGTTGTGTTACCTCTATCCAGAAATTTGGCTGCTGTGATGATCGGAGATCGTTTCCTGCTTTCTCTGATCAGAATCTTGGAGATGTGAATCATTTGCAGTCGCAAAGTTGCATTCACCAGAGTAAAAGAGATGAAACCGGTGGTATGATCCATGAAACTTTAAAGCGTAGGTTAGGAGTTACGAAAATGGTGCCAAGGCGAAAGAAGAGCAGTATTCATGCTCTTCACTCGTCCACTTCAATTGTGGATTCTGTTTCTCTCTCTTCATGCTGAAAAAATGACTATCATTCTCTTGCTTTTTTCTCTTTTAGCTATATAGTATATCCTCTGTTGTTTCTTTTAACCAATGTTAGAATTGGATTATGAAGATGTAAAGAGAGAGTGAACTTCATGCTTCATAGTATACCAGTATTATACATGTTTGGTGAGTTAGAGAATCAAGATATTATTCTCTAGGATTTACCACATTTGAATTAAATAGTGATTTTACTTTGAATCCTTTCACTAAGATGATAAATATTAAATAAGATTTGTTCTTATTTTTCTGTTTGTTTTACTTGCTTTTTGTTCTTGCTAGTAAGACATAGCCTTTTATGGAAGATTCACCATGTTGGACTGAAGTATTTGACCACTTATAGAAGATTCAATAATAATGTGTATTTTCCTAATTTAAGCATACAAGTGTATTTATACTATGAGGTACTCAAAACAGAAATATCAGCTTCTCCCTTTGAGTTTACATTTTGTGGCAAGAGTTAAAACTTAGGGATGTAATAGGCCATACAATATGGTAGAAATGAAGTTTATTTTCATTCCCCTGCTAGGAATTGTGGCCAATCAACAAGAAACAAAAACAATACAATGGGAGATAATGAACTGAATAACAATCAAAATCAGAATTCTTATACACCATATAGTGTACACGTTGTTGTACATTAACAGACCTATTGAAATATCTTCTAATCAAAATCTATATACAAAACAACTTCTCCACTAATTAAATAGACCTATTATGTGTAGAACACAATTTCCAAATTTATTGTTCATAATAAGAAATCTTAGATTCATGGCTCTTGTTCATTGAAAGGGTTTTCTTCTAACACATACGTTTTGTGCATTGACTCAGGTCTTTTTTCATTCTCCCCACCACCAAAGATTCACCACCCTTTTCAGTGTTCACCCTCATTCATTTCAACCTTCCCCGTACCACTACTTTCTCCCATAGAAAACTACCTCAAAAGATCCTTAGCAGCCTTATCACTCTCCTCTTTCTTCCC
Source organism: Vicia villosa (assembly GCF_029867415.1). Lineage (NCBI taxonomy): Eukaryota > Viridiplantae > Streptophyta > Magnoliopsida > Fabales > Fabaceae > Vicia > Vicia villosa. The sequence continues at coordinate 114,452,834 of NC_081184.1, read as the reverse complement.
ACTTTGTCTCCATAATTCTCTCATCCTTTCCTTAACTGCACAACTACTCTCTTCATGCGGTCCCTCACAAAACCCACAAGTAAAAACCATTTCCTTCTTTCCCCTAATCCTTCTCACATGCTCAAAATCAAAGGCTAATCTCAACGCATCATTCAAAGATTCAGGTTTCTGCATGAGAACCCAATCACGAAACTCTTCCTTCAATCCATTCACAAATACCCCTTTGATAACAACATCTTCTAACCCATGTTCTGGCCACCGCTTCAAAATCCATTGAAGTCTCAGAAAGTAGGATCTAACACGTTCCTTCTCACCTTGACGAATCCCCATAAGCTCTGACTTTAACTCCTCAACGGGTTCAATTTCGTAATATGCTTGCAAAAACGACAACTTGATTTCCTCCCATGAAAGAGAAAGGTAGTAAGGCTCGATGTTAAGGTCGTACCATAGTGCAGATTCTTCTTCAAGTGTGACGGGGAAGATATTATTTTGCATTTCAATAGAGGATGCATTGTTGGCTCTGCATACTTTGTTGAAACGACTCAAATGGGTTATTGGGGATTCATTTGGAGTGCCACGAAAAATGGGTAAAGGAGCGACTTTTATGTATGAAGATGCATTCATAGTTTGTGGTGGAATAGGTACATTAGAAGAAGAAATTGAAGGGCTTTCTGGAACATCACTACTGTGTGCTTCTTGTGAGAAAGACGGGTCACCATGCAGTGCAATAGATTCAGAAACGGCATCATCATCACCACCATCATCACTATTTTCTTCCTCTTCTTCATATTTCACTTTTTCTTCTTCTATTTCATATTCGAACTGTTGGTGATCATCTTCCTGAGATTCACTGTTATATTCAGAATCAACAGCTTCTGCATCACTATAGTTATTGTTTTCATCGTCTTCTTCTTTTAATACCATTTGTTTTTGGATTCTGTTTCGATGTTTGGATTTGGGGACAGTGGCGGGAAAATACGAAGCAGATTCAGATGATGATGATGATCGGTGTTTTTTAGTCATGTTTGATTTGTTTGAATTTGTTCTCAACGACGTTGTCTCTGGAACATAAAAAAAATCTCTTCCAAGGATGCACTGGTTAATTTGGTTGAAGAAGAATTAACCGTTGGCTGTTGCTGGGTTCTCAATTATTAGTAGCCGCTTCATTTGAATTGTTTTGGGCTTTATTATCAACTAACCCCATGCGCTACTCTCAAATATATCCTTAATTTTTGTGTTTTAAAATTCGCATGCGCCTGAAATATACCATACATCCTAAAACACGCTAAAGTAAATCTCAAAGACAAATTTGGATTTTAAAATCTAAAGTATTTCATGTTAATTCTGCTTAATGACACCCAAAGTCATCTCAGAAGTGGTTTTAAATATTGAAATTCGAAATATACTATGCTACCAGAAATTAAAAAAATTCAGACAAGAACACAAATTCGTCCCAATTTTTTTCGGATGTTGAAAATTGAAATATACTCTGTTATCAGAAAATTAGAAAAAAATTTAGACAAGAACACAAACTCATCCCATGAGTTTTTTCAGATGTTGACATTCGGAGTATATCCTTTAATTAGAAACACATAACCAATTTCATACAAGAGATAAAGAAAACATAAATTAACATAAATATTTGTTATCATATAGACATATTGATACATGTTTTAGATAAATAAGAACCATACAAAAAGGTATATTGTATTTATATATAAATAAATGTTTGTCTAGATATTGAAATCCTGAGTGACCATTTTATGTTTGAAATAACACAAGAAATATGATTTTGTCTGGATTTTGAAATCCAAAGTTAGCCATTACACAGGCTGATTTTGTAGGCAAACAATTTTATACATAAATCAAACATGTCTTTTAATATGGGAAATTTAAAGTCCATATTTATTTGGATTACATTGAAAATAACAATCCAACATTATATACAAAAATGTGTCAAGTCCTAAAATTCATGGCAAGTTAAACTAAAATGTATCAAAACATGTGTCACCATCGAAATTTATATTTATATGTGGTTTCACCTTTGGCTTTTTTGATTTGATTCTCTTTCAATTTTGCTCTGCTTGCGAACACTTCCATCATATCCACAAAATTATTTGACCAACTTTTAGTTTCTTTTGTGGAATGGAATGTCCACTCATGAGATGTCCGTGGTATAGAACATTCCAATTTCTCTCAATCCTAATTCAGAAGCTTATGTGCAAATCCATAGAAGCATATGTTTATGTATAGCAAACTCAAGTTTATTTGTAAATTATTTTCCAACATTTACGTAAACATCACCCAATTTAACATCAACTAACATAGTCGTGTCATGGACAATATCAGGGTACACAATAACTACAACCAATCGTAACAGAACACAATTCAAATTTCATATCAGAACAATTTGGATTTCACTCACATTATGATATAATTAGAGTTTTGAAATTCAGGCGCAACATACATATTTCAGCTCGAAATACCAGATGATCTAAAGCAATGAGAAATGTAACACATCTCTATTACATGAAAATCCAACTTCTTTTGCTCATTTTGATTTCAAAATATAGAAGAATGTTTATGGAACCTTGTTTTGCAGGTAATAGACATTTTAACCAAGACATCAACTTTTGATGATGACAACTATAAGGAAAAATAATGATAAGTCAACCACAATACTTAAAGCAGTTAAAGATGCAAACCTAAGTGTTATGGTTTGATGAATTTGACCATCCGAAGAAGGCAAACAAAGTGAAAATAATCTAAAGCATCAATTAACCTCAAGCTGTGTAAACACAAATGATAGTATTTGACAAAATGGCTTGTAGAAAAGGAGGTAATCTCTTAATTTAATAAGTGAGTGAACTTATGTAAGCAAAAATACTTTTTTGTAAAAGTATAAGGTATAAGCCCCCGCGCGCGTGCACACACACACCCAAACACAAAAAAAAATTCAAATGCTTTACCAAAAGAAAACACTTTGAAAAAGATATGGAAGTTATATCAAATGAATAAAGAGCAATAAAAATAGCCATGGGCGAAATTTTGACTTTTTAAATTGATTAGAACAAATATCCAATCGATTTAAAAGGCTCAAACTTGATGCCCAAGATAGTTTGAATGCACATTGATTCTATACAACGACTATATATCTTAAATTTCCATTTTGAAAACTTATGATTGACATAGATAATTTTTCTTATATTATGATAGAGTAGCATGTGCTCTTAAATAGAATACAATCTACTTAGAAAAGGAAATTCTTAATAAATACTCATCATTTCCCTCAGTCAATTCTATAATTAAGGGTCGATAATTTCTATAAATACATACACATTATTCAGCTAATCAAATCCTATTTATGGGATTTTAATCCAATTTAAATATAAAATATACATCTAATTAACACATGTACAACTGGTTCTGACACTCCCCCTCAAGTTGGAGAGTGGATGTTACCCATTCCCAACTTGCCGATAATAAATTGAAACATAGAACCACTTAATCCTTTTGTAAGAACATCTGCCAGCTGATTTCCAGTTGATACGAATGGTATACATATTGTCCCACTATCCAGTTTTTCCTTGATTAATTGCCTGTCTACTTTGACATGTTTCATTCTATCATGTTGCTCTGGATTATATGCAATGTTTATTACAGACTTGTTATCACAATATAGTTTCATGGGTCCAATCCATTCAATCTTTAGGTCATGTAGAATTATTTTCAACCATAGGAGTTCACAAATACCTAAAGCCATAGCCCAAAATTTTGCTTTTGCACTTTACCTCACAACGTTTTGTTTTTTGGTCCTCAAGTCGCCAAGTTTCCTCTAAGAAAAGTAAAATATCCAGATGTGAATCTTTTATCATCTACTGATCCAGCATAATCAGCATATGTATAAGCTTCCAAAGTAATTCCTTGACCCTTTGAAAATCAGATTTGTTTTCCAGAAGTGCGCTTCAAGTATTGCAAAATTCGATAAACAACTCTAAGATGATTTTCTTTGGGATTATGCATGAATTGACTCATCACTCCCACTGCATAAGCTATGTCTGGCCTAGTCTGAGATAAATATATTAACTTTCCAACTAACTTTTCTACTGGTTTGCATCCCAATTTACCAGTTTCAGATGATAAGCCAACACATATTTCTGTTGAGAGATGAAAATACCATGACGAGAGTGTGCCACTTCAAGGCCCAATTTTTTAACTTGCCCAACTCTTTTACTTCAAACTCTTTTAGAAAACACACTTTTAGGCTATCCATTTTTGCTTGAAGATTTCTTATTACAATTATATCATCCACAAAAACAAGTAGTGCAATAGCCCCCCTAAGGCTGAATGCTTAGTAAACAAAGTGTGATCTCCCTGACTTTGTTTATATCTCATATCTTGTGAAGAGAAATTTTTAGGGATGTCAAGGAGAGTCATTTGCAAAAAGAGGCACTAAAAATGTTGAAAGTTGAGAGAATTATGCCCTATTAATCATGGGATCAACAATTTGCCAAATTAGGTCAAACATCTTGAATCAACTTTGAGTCTTTTGAACTTTGCTTGCTATCTAAGGCATGATGAAGCATCTAAGACCATGAAATGATGTTATCTTGTTGCACACTTTATGATGAGACTCATAGATTAATGAATAATGATGAAGAAGGCATGCAATAAACACATGAACTTACGACCATCGATGTCACGTGTGGTGTCAATGCTATCAGGTGATATTAAAGTGAGCCTTGTAACATCAAGGCTCTGATACATGAATGACTGGAAATTTGACGATGTGAGCATCATCATGATGCTCACATTTCATTGAAGTTGTCATTTGATACATGTACTTACAATTCAAGAGCAAGTACAAGCATTATTGTTGGAGCATATCAATATTCACCAAATGAGGTAAGGGATTCTCCTACATATAAACTCAGTTTCAGGCCATATCTTGAGACTCTCATATTGTATCTTTTGAATTTGAATTTAATTTATCTATAATAACATGTTTAAGAACAAATGGGTGATTACAATTTGGTAAATTTCAAGGAAGAATGGAAGAGGTTTTCTGTTTTTACATGCAATGAATGTTAGAGTTGGGCCAAAAAATACAAGGAAGGAAACACATACTTGAGAAGTCGATAATTGTTAGGGAAAACGTGTAATTGCAAAATCAAATTTGTTAAAGGAAAATACATTCTTCAGATCATTGGCTAAGATGGACTCATGCATGTAATTGTTTGCTTTGTTAATCCTATCGTGTTTTATGTATAGGTTCTGTTTTAAAATCGATGCTAAGAACAAAGAATAATAGGTTTCTTTTCTTGGCAAGTAACCCACAATGATAGGAAAGAGGGTAGCAAGAAGAACACAATGAAATTGGTTATAAACTACTATTCTTTACTTTCTCTTTGAAACAAGATTACTAGTGTTACAAAATAACAAATAACCTCTCTCGCCGTATGATATCAATGGGATCTTACACATAGACCCATTACTCAAGCTAACTTAAGAAACACACAAACATCCTCCGAGTACTACGTACCAGAGCATAGACATACCGACTCGGGCTAATAGGTAAACAGCTACTCCACATCGTTAACTGCACGTTACCAACAAGGGTAACATTCAAACAAAAGGGATGACATACTCAATTCACAATTATAACATCAATGCATTACATATCATCATCACGTCACAATGATCATCTCATCATCTCACAATTCAAACACAATTCAATGTAATTTAAATGTGACTCGACATATTCAAATGCATGTGGTACCATTTGGAGTAAAACTCCCACCGTCTCAAAATTTGCCATTGGGCACACCATCGCTATTTTCCATTAAGGCCACCGTCGCTTTTGCCATTAAGGTCACTGTCGCTTTATGTAATGGATGTGACTCAATGAATGCAACATCCACACAAACACATCATTTACAACACATCACAAACATCGACTAAACATCATTACTTTTATAGTAATTCATCACTTCACAATTACGTCACTATGTTGTAACATCATACAACGATACATCACTTTACAATCACGTCACTATGTTGTAACATCATACAACAATACATCACTTCACAACAACATTCACAACATGAAACAATACAATTCAAGAAAAGGTTTTAACAATATAATCAAAGGTTTTCAATTCATATACTTTAGATAGACAAAGATTAGAGCTTCACGGAGGTTCAAACGACACTTAAAAAGGAGTTACGGATCAAAAGATACATCATGTCAAAGTTTGAACAAGTTTTACACAGTAGGGTCCGCTGAGCGTCCCTCCAGCGCGCTAGATGAAGTTCAATTTTCCACTAGCCAGCTTGAAGTGCGCTTCTATAAACTAAATCCAGAAGCGAACCAAAATCTGAGCTCCGCTTAGCGGACCAGCTCTGCTTAGCAAGCTCTTTTATTTTTTCAATATCCGCTTAGCGAGCCGAGGTCGCTTAATGGACGTGCGATTATGCAGAAAAATAACAGCAAATACAGAACTGCGAAATCACACACCCACCATCAAAAACTTATTCCAAACAGCAATTAGACACATATAATCATACTAACAATCATCATTCATCATCAATCATCAATCAAAACATGTTTTCAACCAAAGATTCATGCAATTTCATCATAAAACCCTAATATCCTATAACAACCAATCCATGGTTTCTACATACAATCTAACCCACCCTAAACATCATCATACATCATTTTAGCATGAAAGAACCCCACCCTTACCTTGGGTTTTGGATTGAAGACAACTCTACCTTCAATCTTTCTTTCTCATCTTCTCTTCACTCTTCTCTTCTTTCTCTTCTTTTTCCCAATTTTCATCAAATGAGATTCTCATCTTCTATTCTCTAAAACCCTTGTTTTGTTAAACTCTCACTAACTTTCTAATTGCTAATGGACTCTAATTAGCACCCCTCAACTACTAATGCTATCCTAGGCCCATTAACTAATAACTCTCTAATTTATGTTATTTGCTAATACTCAATAAATAACACAATTATCACATAAGCACATAATTAACACATAATTCACAAGTAATTCACATAGCACACAATTAAATAAAATACACAACTAAAAACGATCGTTGCAGAATTTGTGGAACATTATGGCTCCGCCTAGAGTTAAACACCTTTTGGGGAGAATTTGTAGAGGTTGCTTGCCATCGTGGGTTAGACTCCGACAACACTTTGTTCAATGTCCGTCGGAATGCCCAGTTTGCGAAGTAAATGAAGAAGAGGATTGACATGTGTTTTTTGGGTGTATTTCTATTATTCAGTGTTGGCGGGTAACATGTTTGTCTTCTATCATTGAGCCTCGCTTACAAGCTTTTAGTGATGCTAAATCTCTTAGAGTGTGTTTGGATAAAGCATTTTAATGAGGTAATGTAATGTTTTGAGGGAATTTAAAATTATTTGAACAAAATTTATTGTTTGGATACAAAAATGAAGAATTGTTAAAATGATGGAAATTTATAGAGTATTTTATATAAGTTAAATTTAATTATTTTGAAATGACACCAAAAACCAAAGAATTTGAAATTCCTCTCATACTTCATATAATGTATTTGTTACTATTATTTCTTCAAATTTTACAAACTGGTTCTCATATTTTCCAAAATTACAAAATTTACCCCAAAAAATTGCAAATTAATCTTTGATAATTTTTAAAATTCATAATTTAGTCCTTCAAATTTTTAAAAATTGCAAATTGGTCCCTACTTTTCAATTTTTTTATTATGTCCAAAAATTTTAAATTTTATAAAAATAACCCCAAAAATCTAATAATGAATTAACTTAATACTCCATCCAAACAAAACAATTTAAAAATAAATGAATTTCGATTGAATCATTTAAATTGCTTTGAATTTTAAATTCCTTTAAAAATTTTAATGACCTCATCCAAACACACTCTTAGTGATGCTAAATCTCTTATTCTCGATATCTGTAGCAGAGAATATATGACGGATGTAGGTCGATTTGCTATGATGGTAGAGGTGATTTAAAGGAACCGTAACAATGTAGTATGAAATAATGAAAGGGAGAGTCTCTCTAGATTAGGCTTGCAAGCCTATTTTAAGTGGCAGGATTGGTTCCCAGCTCAGGATAATCATGAAAGAATTAATGACAATCAAATTTGTTCAGTGTGGTCTCCTCCTGTTGAAGGTTGGGTGAAATGTAATGCCGATGTTGGCTTCAACAGGCCTCACCGTTCTACTAACAGAGGCTGGTGTTTTTGCGATAACATGGGTAGATTCATTACTGCAGGAGTTGCTTGGGATATAGGTAGTATGTCCTCGAGAGAATGTGAGGTTTTAGCATTGCAAAAAGTTGTTCAACATGCTGTTACCTTGAATTTAGATCATGTGATATTCGAAAGCGACTCTCAAGTGGTAATTCAAGGCATTCATTCTATATCTACTGGTAGCTCTGAATTTAACTGTATTCTTCTTTCTATTAAACGTTTGTTAGCTTTTATTCCGAACTTTGAGGTAAAATTTATTAAACGTCAAGTGAATATGGTTGCCGACTCATTAGTTAAAACGGTCAATTCTTGATCTAGGCGTAGTATCGCTAATGTTGTTTTTTCTTGTATTGAATTTCATTTGATAAATGATATGAGTTAATATTATTCTTCTTTAAAAAAAGCTAACTTTTTAATTTATAGAAAAACTAATGAGCTAGTAAAAAAAAAAGAAAAACGAATGAAGGAAGAAAAGTGAGCATATATATAAATTTATTTTAACCTCAATCCTAATCCAAATCCAGTTTCTCTTTCTCCATCACATCCCAAACATTCATTCCCTCTTCTAGGGTTTCTTCCCCTAAAAAATTCCCATCCGCAATCTCTCGAAATTCGACCACGTTCTTCGAGGCGCACTTCTTCTAGGGTTTTCCAATCGCAATGCCGCTTCCGACGAAACCAACGAGGCCACCACATGAAACCGGCCGAGACACCGATGAATCGACAACCCCTTCCAATAACCTATGGGTTGGAAATCTAACGCCGGACGTTTCCGATTCCGATCTGATGAACCTTTTCGCTCAACACGGCGCCCTCGATAGCGTCACCTCTTATTCCGCTCGCAGTTACGCTTTCGTCTTCTTCAAACGCGTTGAAGATGCAAAAGCCGCTAAAAACGCGCTTCAAGGCTTCCATTTTCGCGGCAATTCATTGAAAATTGAGTTTGCTAGACCGGTTCGTTCTCACTTTTGCGCTCTCTTAAATTTCACTTTCCCTTCGGATTCATGTATTATTAATGTTTATTCTAATCTAATCTTATTTTTTTTATCTCAACAATTCGATTATTCGTTTTGCAATATTGCATTCAGTGTTTTCGTGCATTTTTCTTAAATTTTTATCGTTGCCTGCGTAATTGCTCGCCGTGCACTCTCAGTGCTCAAACCGAATCCATAGTTTATTCGATTTACACATAAAATTCAACGATGAAAGCTCAAGAATCACGTTTTGCGCCAAAAAATTAGGGTATGTTTCGATAGTTCGTTAATCATGATTGGATTTAGATCTAATAGTTCGTTAACCTCGAGAATCACGCATTTTCCATATTTACTGATGCAATTTTAGACTCAAATTCATGTTCATATGCAAATATAAAAATTAACGTGTGTTGATTAATTTAAAATTGAAGGATAATTTATATAATATCGAAGTACTTTTCAATTTAGGTGCAAATATTTGATTATCGAATTCGGAAAGGTATACTTTAGCGAACTAAATCTCACATATCAAAGAGATCTTGTTTTGTGATTGATTTATTAATGCACGAAATTTTGTTGTATGAAATGTTTCTTCACAGGAGGATGTAAAATGTTTAAGAAGATGAAAACTATTCCATCCGAAGTTTTAGCATTGGTGTATGTTTAAGTGATAAATTCATGAACCTTCTATGTGGTATTTAGCAGTGCTTTAAAACATTTGCTCTAACTGCGGTTAGAAATCAAACTTTAAAACATTTGTTCTAACTGCTGTTAGAAATCAAACTGGTGTTAGAATCGAATAAAATCAAGCCGTCATTGCGTTGAAAGTTGTGACCATTTGTAGAGCAGAATTGGTCATTGCCATGTACGTTGTCATTGCGTCGAATATTGTAACCATTTGTAGAGCAGAATTTGTCATTGCGTCGAAAGTTGTAACCATTTGCAGAGCAGAATTCGTCATTGCGTCGAAAATTGAGAGTTGTAACCCTTCGCAGAGCAGAATTTGCCACACCGGCAATTGAATATTTGGTTTGTGAATCTTGACAATTCAAAATTGTCCTCAACACTCTAATTCTTTATGGGAATAGTATTCGAACTCACTGCAAATTTTACATCAATACAGAATAAGTGCATGGGCTGTAAATTATCATTAGCATAAACAATACTAAACAACAGTGTTCAACGCCAAATTACCTAGCCTTGTTTTTCCTTTTTCCTCTCAAAACTCCTCAATTTAATCAGCCAAAAATATCTGTCGTGGGACTCAACTTTGTGTAAGACCAATTATAAAAAAATGTATATATTTTTTTTTGAAAGAAAGTGGTAGATTTAGAGAACATAATTCAGAGCATCGGCAATGATGCATTTTGGGTCTGAGATTGCTGTAAATAAGGCTTAATTAGAAAGGCGTGCATTTAATCCTGACGTGAAAGATACAAAATAAAGTATTAGTTTTCAATTCATCTATCTATATGCTAAATTTCTTCGTCTAACTAGAGCTGGTTTCAACTTTTTATCTTTTCACACGCTCCAGACTAATTTACAGAGGACATGCATTACTCAGCAAATTCGAACAATCCATGTGACAACCGTCAAAACAATCTTAGTCCCTCAAATGCTACGACTTGAAAGTGTAAAACACAAAAATAACACTGATGGTATTGATCCGTAATACCAAATCTAATTAGCAACCTGGCATCTAATTATAACAGGCACCATTTTCTTTTAAAAGTCCTGCTGTTCCATTAAATAGTTTCAGTAGAAGGGGCTTTAAATTTCCTAAGGACTTGATGGAAGAAGATATAATTTTGTTTATGGGATTTATTAGTGGAACTGGAAATACGTTATATATTATTACCAGTAAAAGCAAACTTAATTTTGTATTAATAATATTATAGTAGAAAGAGATTGTACAGTCAGTCATACACAAGGGATTCTAGCTCTCAAGTTGTTGTCGTACTGTTTTCAGTTTTGGCATCAAAAAAAAAGTATAGATTGTATTTTTTTTTTTAAGACCATACAAATCTAATGTAAGTACGATCAAGCTGGCAGTAAGACAACTGATTTTTTTCACCAGGGCCGATGTACTACCTTCAGTGTTATCAAATAGCGGTGCCATGGCTGCAATAAGATATACATGGCGGTTTTTGGACTCGCCACAATGGTACATATCGGCCAATATTATGGTATTTTCTGCCATAATCCACTATAGCGGTGCCGCAAAGCGGCCAGTATGGTGTGATTTTGGCTCTGCCATGGACCTCCATCCACCATTGACGACAGTGACTATCTTTCAAATGAGCTACTCCAGGAATCAATTCCTAGTTCTTTTCTTGAGAGAGTCTAGTTGCCAACTCTCCCAACACTGTTGGTTTTAGATACTTTAATCTCTACAGGGGCAGTACTTTGTGCTAGAATCTCTGCAGGGGCTGTACTTTGTGCTTTCTGTTCTATTCTCTACTATTGTCTCTTCAAACCCTAGTTATATTTTAATAGTTTTCAAATCTCTGCTGGGACAATACTTCGTGCTAGAACTTAACCTTAGATATTTTAACCCTTTTCCACAAATGTAGCCATCACAAAAAATATTTTCCTTAACTATGTCATATGTATAGCCTTTTCGCACTAGGTGGAGTCGACCATATGGATCAATGGTGCCATATTTTCCCTTTTCTACCCATTTTTATTTATTTATTTATTCTTGGCCACCTAAAGATATGAATTTCTTTTCAACAATTTGACTGTTAAATTTGAAGTGAGTGCTGCTAAATTAAGAAGTGATGGTTGCCTTTTAATTTGTGTTTAACCAAAAATGCTGTTATTTTCAGGCAAAGCCATGCAAACAGCTTTGGGTGGGTGGCATTAGCCCAGCTGTTACAAAGGAAGACTTAGAAGCCGACTTCCGGAAGTTTGGTAAAATCGAGGATTACAAGTTCCTCAGAGACAGAAATACTGCATGTGTTGAATTTTTCAATTTGGACGATGCCATTCAGGCAATGAAAATCATGAATGGAAAACGTATTGGTGGGGAAAATATTCGTGTTGACTTCCTCCGTTCACATTCTACAAGAAAAGTAAGTCTGTATTTCAGAATGCTGTTTTTGTTTCTTGTTCTTCAACTTCCTTATGTTAATTAGTTGCTTATTGTTGTACACACATCCTGATGTCTAATGGTAGGATCTATAATTTCAACAACCTTTTTGAAAATGGCTTATTCTGGAATTTTTTGTGTTAATAAATAATTCATATATGAGTGAACTACCTCTTTGTGAAGCTTTTTACATTTTAAAATTGACTTTGATTGATTGTGTCGTAAGGTTTGTTTGTCTGATTTGGTTAGTAGTGTTTTGGATGTAATATATTAGTTTCATTCCAATTACTTTTTCATTGATGTTTTTTAGAAATTGGTGGATTCCGTGTTAGCCACTGATTCGGAATATATAGAATAAAAGTGATGTTCATTGAGAAAAAACTCTAATACACTTGGACATTGGAGAGACCTGGAACTTTCCCTTCCCTCCCTCTTATTTGTAACCTATCATATTCTCTCCCTATTGTGACTATATTACTAACCAAGAGGGTTGCCTAACATTTATTTGTTTCTGCTTGTAATTTTTGCTCTTTTGTTTGTTTTAATATGTCTAATATTTCCTTTTCTGTTTTCTGTAGGATCAATTTCTTGATTATGGGCAATTCCAAGGAAAAAGCTCGGGACCTACTGATTTCTATTCTGGACAAAAAAGGCCACTGGTGAGAATGCTGTGCTATGTGCATCTAATTGGATGTGAATCATGCATTAATCCTGTTGATTTATTTGTCATTTGTCATTGCCTTGTTTGATATGATGTGTTGCCATTTAAAAAACCATACAATTTTAGGACTTGCATGCACCTACTTGTATAATGGCTGATGTTTTCTTTATTTTGGTATCTTGAATTTTATTAGTCTTACTTATAAAAAATAGTTCTCGTGTCAACAGAATTCACAACCTCAAATGGGGAGGAAGGGTGATGGTCAACCTAATAATATTTTGTGGATCGGTTATCCTCCCAATGTTCAGATTGATGAGCAAATGCTCCACAATGCCATGATTCTATTTGGTGAAATTGAGAATATCAAGAGTTTTCCTTCAAGGCATTATTCATTTGTTGAATTTAGAAGTGTTGATGAAGCCCGACGTGCAAAAGAGGGCCTTCAAGGACGCCTTTTCAATGATCCTCGCATAACGATCAATTATTCCAACGGTGACCAGGTACATGGCAAAGATTACCCTGGCTTCTATCCTGGTAGTAATGGGCCAAGACCTGATTTATTCCTAAATGAGCATCCATATGGACCGTTACAAATGGATTTTTTCGGTCATAATCGTCCTATGGTTCCAAATAATTTTCCTGGACATTTGCCAACTGGTGGTATTGTTGGTCCAAACATGCCAATGCGGCCTTTTGGTCCTCAAGGTGGTCCTGGATCTGTTGTTTCTGGCCCGGATTTTAACGAGAGTAGTACTTTACACAAATTTCAGGATAGTAGCTTGACAAATAAGATGGGTCCAAACTGGAAAAGGCCATCTCCTCCTGCACCAGGGTTGCTTTCTTCTCCTGCAACTGGTTCTCGGCTTCCTGCAAGATCAGCCTCTGGTGCATGGGATGTACTTGATGTAAACAACATTTCAAGAGATTCTAAGCGGTCTAGGATAGACGGTACATTACGTAATGATGAGGCTCCATATGCTGACATTCATGGAAGGGGTATTCTTGGTCCAGGAGGCTCGAGGATAACAGGTGGAGTACATGCTTCTGTCCCACCAGGTGATATGGATCATATATGGCGTGGACTTATTGCAAAAGGAGGATCTCCTGTTTGTCATGCTAGATGCATCCCTATTGGGAAAGGAATAGGGACAGAGCTGTGAGTATAATTTTAACGGTTTTTTATGTTTTAATTTAATTGGGTAAATATGAAAGAGGACTTTTTGTTCCAATAAGTTTCTTTCTGCTGCCTTCTTTTGCATTTTACCTCTCCATCCCTTATTGCTGGAAAACTCTCGTAACAGATGGTATTTCATTAGCGTATCATATATTTTCTAAGGGGAATATTTAGGTTTTATGAATTTTATTTGTTTGTGTTTCAAACTAGCTTTTCTAGTATAAACTTGTTCATTGTATCAGTAGGAAGAATGCTGTTATTATTGCTCCTTACTTTTATTTCTAAAAATGACTATTCTTAACGTTATTTATTTTTGGTAAGGTAACCAACAAGCTCTTTGTGTTTTCTAAAATAAAAGCAATTGCCCCATAGTTTTCAGAAATGGGCCCATTTACTTTTTCCTTGAAAACAGTCTTGCCATATCAGTCAAAAGGTATACCTGTCTTGAGGATCTTGTTTGGAGGCTGTATTAAAGTTTGTTTTATTCTTTTACTGCAGTCCAGAAATTGTTGATTGCTCAGCTAGGACAGGATTGGATGTACTCGCAAAGCACTATGCAGATGCAATTGACTTTGAGATTGTTTTCTTTCTGCCTGATAGCGAAGATGATTTTTCTGCGTACACTGAATTCTTACGCTACCTTGGTGCAAAAAATCGTGCTGGTGTTGCCAAATTTGGCAATACAACTTTATTCTTGGTACCACCTTCTGATTTCCTGACAAAAGTTTTGAAAGTCAATGGACCTGAACGTTTATATGGTGTCGTTCTAAAGTTTGCACCAGTACCAAGTGGTGTGCCTGTGCACCACTCTTCACAAACGCCTACACCACCGTCTAATCAATATATGCAGCAGTTTCCTCCTTCACAGGCTGACTATGATATGAATCCTGCAAAGGATGACCGGGTTTTACCGATGGACTACAACAGAATGTTGCATGAAGATTCTAAGCTTCCTGCTAAGCAAGTATATCCACCTATAGGTGGGCCTTCAGTTCAATCTGCAGCTCCAGATTATGCTCCAAATACTGCTTCTGGGTCTCAAGCTGGAGTCGCATTAACACCAGAGCTTATTGCGACTTTAGCTTCTTTTCTTCCAACAAATGCGCAATCATCTGCTATTGATGGCGCCAAGTCGGCTGTAGGCTCCTCAACGGTAAAGCCTCCATTTCCTCCTGTGGCACCTAATGATGGAAACCAATCTCAATTATGGAAACAGGATCATCAAATTGCAGATCAATCCATTCATCCACCTCAGCAGTTTAGGAATATGTATAACAGTCACAATGCTCATTTTCAGCCTTATCCGCCAGCATCAGCTCCTGGTCACACTTCTCAAGTGTTTTCTGGAAGTTCTCATACTCAAGACAGTGCTCTTAGCCAGCAACTGCAAGGAGTTGTTTCATCTAGACACATGTCAAATTTTGTTACGCCTAGTCAAAGTGGACATGTACCTGCATCCCCCCATTTCAGTCATCAGTATCAGGCTGAGGTTCCCCCCAATTCTCAGGCTTTCCAACAACCTAATAATAACCCCCAGCCTTTCCAGCAACCTAATAATAACTCTCAGCCTTTCCAGCAACCTAGCAGCACAAATCCTCCGCATCAACCTGTCATGCAATATACAGCAGACCAAATAAACTCTAATCCTCCCATTCAGCAACATCCTGCGTTTGGAGTTAGTCAAGGCACCCCAGAATTGGAGGCTGATAAGAACCAGAGATACCAGTCAACGTTACAGTTTGCTGCCAATCTTCTACTCCAAATACAGCAGCAGCAAACACAAGGAGAACATGGGCCAGGAAATCAACAATGATAATTGTTTTCTGTAAGTTACACCCCACAGTTAATTCTTTTGATCTAGTGATATCCTTTATAGATCATCCCTGCTATTCAGTTACCTTAGCTGGATTTTTTAACAAAAGAAATTCTGACCATATTTACATTCTTTTCCCAAATTCTTGTTGTCAGAAACATGTAACTATGTTACATATGAATTTCTGGTTACATAGCTTGATGCAACTGTTAGTGTAAATGATCTGCGGGCTCTAAACCTGCATCATGTAAACTATATACTTGAGTAGTATAAAATTATTAAGTATAAGAATTTAGTACCTACAAATAGAATATAGTACCTACAAAGTATGAACTGTTATGGTCCAAAGCCATGTTAGGAGGATTGAATAATGTACTTGGTTTTGCATCCTTTCACATAATTTTACACCAAACTAACATTGCTAGTCTTTGGTAGAACTGTTATCAATCTGACTGAATTTACAAATTTCAAAACATTAACTCTGTACCAATTCCTTTAGTATTCACAAAAATTTAACTTACTATAGTTGTAGCAAGTACTTCATTCAGTATCAGCTTATTTGTGATTAATTTAGATTTACTATGCTTTGAGTTTTATCCTATGCTCTATTCATTTTCTTTTTTGATCATATTGTCTCTTTGTTTATATTATTTCTCTAGTTTGCCATCTTAATTGAACTTGCTCATAGATGACAATATTGTGACATAAAGTCTCTGCATAGATTTTTGAACACTGCTCTAATGTACATGCATGATAATTACTTTTGCTTCTCAGTTTTGTATCCCATTATTTTTTAACCACATAGGCTGTGAACTCCCCTGTTTTTCTCCCTCTTGGGAAGATAGTTTTTAGGTGTAATTTTACTGTAAGGTGTAATTTGCACTATGTAAGGATCTTAAATGTGCTTCTAAAGATTATTGGAAGATAATTTGCTCAGGTTAAATTTGTATCTTTAAGGTGCCATTGTTTACTCAACTATAATGCGAACTGAAATTTATAGCGACTGTGAATCTAATCCTAATGAATTTTCCAACTTATTTGAGCGTTTTTTTCCAACTTGAAGTCCTAACTTCACTTCGGAAATTTAAGGATATTCTAAAATATTCACGCGGTTAGTCTCATTATTGCAGTCTATACCTTTGGAATGTGCTGAGTTAAACTTAACTCCTAAATATAAAGTCCAACTTAAGTTAACAGGCCATAGATTTTATAAAACTTACTGATAAGCTTTCCCTCTGAAAATTAACAGAGGCAATTTCAATAGATTTTACAAAACTTAAAAAACAAGAGTGTATCAGATTGTATAATAATAAATTAATAAGTAAAATGAAAATTGCTCCTCATTTTTGCGTGCTCTTCGAACGGTCCTCAGTGCTGTTAGTGTTTGTCCTTCAAGGCTGTTTCGAATGCGTATCTGTGACAAAGAGATAAATATTGAATCTGCTACAAACTCTTGTTGTTTTTAGAAAAATATTGAATCTGGCAACCAAGTTTCTGTCATTTACCAAGCCTGTTCTATTTGGCTTTTTGCACATTTGAATAATTCATAATTTAAAGTAAGTTTTGAAAGAAAAGTGAACAAATTTGATTAGAATTTATTTAGCTTTCGATGAAACTCGGAACCACAAATATCTGTTTTCTTGATAACTAAAAAGTAAAAGAAACCAATGTGGGTTAGTTCCGTATATATACGAACCAATTTGTTAAACCCGGCTTTGTATCAAATAACCTATTGAGTTTGTAGCATTGGAGATGGGAGTTAAAAATTCTTAATAGTTTTCTTCAAAAAAATAATGAATGATATAGATTACAACCAATTTACGTGGGAAGAAAGTCAATTAACAATGGTTCTACGCATTTTAACATAACTATCTAGTTAATAATGATTTGTTTACATTGTAAAATAGTTTCTGGGTAATAACGAGATTACTTTTTTTGAACAGGTTTGCGAAAAATCATTTATTATTTTTGTACGCTAAATGAATGGACGCGTAGGTTGTGTGGTCAGAGAGACGCTTGTACGCTTGGGACAAAGGTGACGAACGAGTATTTGACGAATTCGGCCGAGATTTCTAAAATCTTATTTTCTAATAAGGATATTTGTGTTATTTATTTTTTGGTTAGCATATGTTCTATCTACAAACTATCAAATTGTAAGATGGAAATTGATTTTTTATTTATTTTATTTTTGTTTTTGTTTAATTATATTCCATTTTTTCCATATCAATTGGAAACCGATTGCGATTTTCTCTAGTTACTTTGTGTGTCATTTTGTTGTAACTATTAAAATTGGAATAAATTATAAAATTAATCATTAAATTATTTGTCACTCCAATTTAATCTCTCAATTGTATAAATATGATAAATTTGTTTTTAAACTAGGTAAAATTCATCAATTTCATTTTTGGGGTTTATTAAATCTGTAAATTTAATTTCTAGCATTCTAGTAGTCATAATTAAATTGATAAATTTTATATACTTAAAAAATTATTTGCTATTGTAGTTGTTCTACTTATAATTTGTAGTGATCATGTTTTAGATATGTCAAGCAAGAGTTCTTTAAGAGATGTGTAAATCAAGAGGTCTTTATGACACTATGATTTGTAAAAAAAAAAATTATCCCTATGCCTTTAGGTAGGTATATATAGCCTTCTAATACTTAATGGGACATGCTATGTCTAATACTTAATGGGATATGTCTTGGCTATTTTGTTAACTTTGACTAGGTCGACTCTGCTTAATTGCATAATTAGGGTTCGTGGTGGTGGTGGATTGAGAAAATTCTATTACATGGTGATGTATGTAGCCCACGTGGCAAGCATGTGGTCTAACGTTGAACCTAATTTAAGATCTCTCGTGCGTGAAGGATAAAATGATTAAGGAGATATATGAGATTCACAATCTCTTACGCATGAAGTTTGTAAGGTCAAGAAATTATAAACTTAACCCCTCAAACACGAGATCTGTAAGTGCGAAGTCATTAAGAATGTGATGTTACTCTGTGACATTGTGACCTTTTTTACTTTAAAATGTTGGGGAAAGAAATTACAATTATGTGATTGAAAATAATTAAGGCTTTCCATTTAATGGTTCATTTTGAAGGTTGCTAATCAAACGACCTTAGTTAACTCATATTCCTTGGCATAAACAATTTGATTTGGTCCTTTATCATGCACATGCTTGGACAACATGTCATTAATTTTCTAACAGAATCATGATGAATGTTGGAGCGAAAATCCAAACCATCCCATATGGTTTCCTCCATCTCTTATATATTTAAAACCAATCGCTTAACTTATCACCACTTCTTCATTGCTCGATTCTTGTTTTGTCTATTTAGTCATCATCGTAGCAATCTCAATACCACGTCCAACATAAGTATTATCTCCTTTTAGGTAGTTAAATATTCAAATATGTTAAGTTAATTACTTATTTTTATTCATGCCTTACTTATTTCTTTTCTATCCAGGTAAACATGAATGAAGGTTTTGCGTTGCCAGCGATCACATTGAATTGGAAGAAATTTCGCACGGGAGATGTGACTTCTTGGTTGGTAGGATTTGTTATACAGTTACAATATTGGCAGCACCTTACACTTGTAGTGCCTTAATATGTTGGATTATAATTGTAATGCGGTTGTTATATTTTGGATCATATTAACATTTAACTTCATGTTATATTTTGGATTATATTGACATTTGACTTCATGTTATAGTTTGGATTATATTGCCATATGACTTCATGTTATATTTTAAATTCTATTGCATAAGTCTTAAAACGCAAAAGTAACATAATGCATAAGTCTCAAATTGCATAAGTCTCAAATTACATAAGTCTCAAAATAACACATAAGTCTTAAGATAATACACAAGTCTAAAAAATAATAAAGAAGTAAAAAATGTCATGTGTCAGACTCATCGTCATAAGTAATTGGTATGCCCCTAGGTACTAGTCCGCCATGAGTTACACGTAGTTACCAAAATATCTCGGCGAACTCATCGTCATCCTCATCTGCCTCGTGACTCTGCAAATAACGATGAAACTCATGTGAAATAAAAGCTAACCTCTGATCTGACGGTCCTTCGTCATAGACAAGAGCCATGACTTCTCTCAGCTTATCCCGAGGTGGTGCTACCTAACGAGGATGTGACACCCTATAGTATCGGTCGAAGTAACCATCATCAACATCATATTAGGTGGTAGCAAAAAAGCCAATCGATCACATCCATCACGCTCACGTTATATCAAATCAACTCAACATCCACATCAAGTGTGTCAACATTAGGAGGATAGACCAGAGTTAGTCAACCAAGACTTTATCACCAATGGGAGACTATGTGGAACCCATCATATCAATTTGTTGCCATGTGTAACAACTTTTAATTCTTACTTCGATTGTATTTCCTCAAAAGAATTTATAGTATTGATGCTATAAAATATAAGTACTTATAATAAAAATGATTCAACAATAAATGACAAGATTAACTTATCTCACCGAACCATAAATGCCGAGCAACGTAACCCTAATTCCTCAACAGAAGAGACATATCGGTCGGTCCTCTAGGGAACCTCGGGTGCTGCAGTCTAGCCTCAAGAGCAACCCTCTGATGTCCTTCTCCATCCTCAACCGCTTGTCGACATTGTCGTCCTTCCCTTTGTTGCATACTCCCGTCGCTCAGGCCATCTGTTTTGCAAATCACTAAAAAAGTAACAAAATGAGAACCAAATGACATATGAGGAAGTTATCTGAAACAAAAAAAAAACTAGAACCGGAGAACACCATCATAAGTCATCCGATTTGAGTATTTGAAAAATGGAAAACCTTTTACTATGTTATACGGTTGGTAGAAATGAACGATTTAAAACAGGGTAACTCACTTGTAAGTTATTCGATTTGAGTGAATTATCAACCAGATGTCTCCTTTCCTTGTTCTTTGGTTTGAGATTTGGATAGTTCGAAAGAATAACTGTTGTGTTCTCTGGTTTTTTACACTCGGGGTGCAGGTAAATGAAATGGAAAAAATGAAAAAAAATTGTAATCTAAGTACTTATACAAGGATATTTTAATTCAAACTTATATTTATAAAGGTAGAAGAACAATTGATCGCATACATAATAAAATTTTCCTATTATATCAAAGAGTTTGAGAGTAATCCAAATATTCTTCTTATTTTGTCTTCTGTAACATCTTGAATTTTAATGATTTAAAATTAGATGTGAATCTAAATAAAATCTAATTAATAATTTTTTAAACTCTTCAAATTATTATTTTTATTATAATGATAAAATAGATTTTGTTTTAAATTTATAGTTTTTATCTTTAATTTTAATTTTGTGTAAAGTTTTGGAATTTGGATTCTCTGCCGTGAAAGTGACTGCAGAGTTAATAGCACCATTGATAAATTTAAATGATTTTTTATTGATGAGTTATTGAAGAAGAAGATGATAACAGAATATGAGTAAAACGTAACAGAAAACAGTTGGAAAAACTACCAACTTTACCACACTTTATTGAATCAAAAGGATTTGATTTTTAGAATAAAAGGGAGAGTGTAGTATATATACAAAGTTGTGGATAAGAAAATAGCCACACGATAAGGTGGTGTAATCTCAGCCATAGGATCTAGGTGTACTATCTTAACAGCCTCCCTCAAGCTGAGCATTGTAGATGTCTATCATGCCAAGCTTGGAGATGAACATATTGAACTTAGGAGCTGCCAAAGCCTTAGTAAGAAAGTCAGCCAACTGCTCTTGGGGGGTAATAGGAAGTAGCCGAAGAGTTCCATCTTGAACCTTTTCCCGAACCAAGTGGCAATCGATATCAAGGTGCTTGGTTCTTTCGTGAAAAACTGGGTTTGAAGCAATGTGGAGAGCGCTTTGATTATCACAGTAAAGAACAGATTGTCTTGTTGGTGTGATGTTTAGATCATGGAGCAGCTTCAATAACCAAATCAATTCACAGGTAGCAGTGGAAAGTGCTCTGTACTCCGCCTCAGACGAAGACCGGGAGATGGTTTGTTGTTTCTTGGCACGCCAAGAGATTAGAGAAGCCCCAATGAAAAAACAGTATCCAGAGATGGATTTTCTGGAGTCTAAGCACCCTGCCCAGTCAGAGTCTGAATATCCTAGTATGGTAAGGTAAATTTTTGTGTCTTGCCATGTGACATATATCACAAACACTTTTGTGATCTACTACAATATAAGGAAAGTCAGACTTTAACAAGGCTAGCCTAGGATTGGAAATGTGGCCTAACCTAAAGTGCCATAAAGCAGTGTCAGGTATAGTGACCATATTATAAGCAGAAGGTTGTATGGCTGGGTGGAGCTTATCTTGCAGATTAAGGTGATAAAGCCCATCAATGAATTCAGCCGAACCAATCATCTTCAAGGATTGAGGATCCTGAATAGAACAAGTGAGATTAGTGAAATTAACAATGCAAGGCATATCGTGACATAATTTGGAAACAGAAATCAGATTCAAAGAGAACTGTGGAACAAAAAGGACATTGGTGATACAAAGATGATTGGTGAATTTTGTAGTACCAATCTGTTTAGCAACAGCAAAGTTACCATTTGGTAATTTAATGTGAACAGGATTTATATCATGGTAAGAATGGAACCAATGAATAGAGCCACAAATGTGGTCACTAGCACCTGAATCGATAATCCAGGAATCATGAGCAATGTGGTTAGCAAAGGATGATGAAACAAATAGATTACCTGGATTGGCAACAGCTGGATGTGCTGCTGTTACCTGATTGGAATTATTGATGGTTGAAGACTTAAGTAAAGACATCAAGTTATTGTATTGCTCAGTGGTGAGTTGAGATGCAGATTGAGTTACAATCTGTGATTCTTCTGCTGAACTTGTATCATCCGAGCCATTGGAGTTGACATTATGGGCAGTGGAGCTAGAATTTCGCTGCAAGTGTGGGGGAACTCCGTGCTTTTTGTAACAAGTATCGACTGTATGTCCAATTTTACCACAAAAGGTGCATACTCTTTGTTCATATTTGGGATTTCTAGCCATGTATTTTCGATTCTCAGCAGCATTGGCTAGGACCTTAGGATCATCAGAAGTACTGGGAATGGGATTGAGTTGTCGTTCATGTTGAATCACCATAGAAAATATCTTGTTTAAAGGTGGTAATGGATCTAGCAGTAAAATCTGAGACTTGACCATGTTAAATTCTTCATTCAATCCAGTTAAAAAACGGATAACATGCAAAAGATTGTGATTGAATCTGGCAGTGCGCATAGCTTCGCAAGAACATCGAATGCGGCAACTGCAATTAGGAACAGGCATGTATACTTCTAATTCCTCCCAAAGAATCTTGAGATGTGAAAAGAATTCAGTTACCTTTCGATTTTCTTGTTTCAAGGCGTAGATTTCTTGTTGTAACTCCGAAACGCGAACAAGATCGCCTTGTGCAAATCTTTCTTTGAGGTCGTTCCACACATCAATGGCGTTTTCCATGAAGACGATGGATTGGCCGATGGATTCAGAAACAGATCGCATAATCCATGAATGAACAAGCATATTACAGCGGTTCCAAGCGCGAAAACTCGAATCGAATGTGTCGACCGGTACGGGAATCGTTCCATCTATGAAATCATACTTCATTTTGCCTCCAAGAGCACGACGCATTGAACGTGCCCAACTATGGTAATTGGAGCCATTGAGAACAGGGGTGATGGAAACGGATGCAGGACCGTCGCTGGGATGAACATAGTAAGGACTTGTAGGATCAGATATATGATCTGCGGTGGAGCTGCCACCGGAGGTGGTGGTATTGCGAGGAGCCATGGATTCACAAGCGCATTGATACCATATTGAAGAAGAAGATGATAACAGAATATGAGTAAAACGTAACAGAAAACAGTTGGAAAAACTACCAACTTTACCACACTTTATTGAATCAAAAGGATTTGATTTTTAGAATAAAAGGTAGAGTGTAGTATATATACAAAGTTGTGGATAAGAAAATAGCCACACGATAAGGTGGTGTAATCTCAGCCACAGGATCTAGGTGTACTATCTTAACATGAGTTGTGAGTTAATAGATTTTTTTTGTAAGTTCTTTCACATGTAGAAGAGTGTGAAAAATATATCATTTTCAAAATCAAATATCGAAATAAAAAATAAAAATAAAAGATTTATAATCCGAAACAAAGTTTAAAACAAATTAAAATAAATTTGAAATATTTATTTAGCATAACCTTTTATTTACAGCGAGTATTAATTAATACGTACTAGTAGAATAGAAGGATCAGAACGCACTTGTGAGCAAGATACATTTTGGCGAAAAAAAGAGCGATTGATCAGAAAAATGGATTTGGAATCGGTTGGTGATTTAGCGATTCACATGATTATGGAAAATCTAAAACCCGAAGACATTGCCACCGTTTCCTGTGTCAGCAACAGGTTTAGGTCTTTCACTTCCGATGACTCTCTCTGGTTCAAAATCTGCTCCACTGAACTCTCTCTCACTCAACCAATTGATCATCTCGGAAACCCTCTCCCTTCCTTCAAGGTCCCACTTTCTCAATCCTTTTTCTTCATTTCATTTATTGCTACTAATAATTACAGCTCTTGTTTTCAAATTACATTAATTATAGACATGTAACAAATTCGTAACTGAATCGTAACAAACTCGTAACAGACTTGTAACAGATTTATAACAGATTTGTAACAGATTTATAACAGATTCTCAATGTTGTTTTAGACAAACAGTCTTCAATTTGAAGAGTTGGTGCTGATTAGTTTTGTTACAGCTTGAAATTAAACATACTGTTTTTTGTTGTTGTTGTGCAGGAAGCTTATCAAACATGGAGAGAAGCTTTTGTTATGTATCCTTGGTCGCTTGTTAAGCGTGTGAAAAGGTGTTGGGACAATATAAAAACGTGGCTCGCCGATAATTTTCCGGAAGCTAAGGACACTCTTTGTGAAGGTGCGACGGAAGCTGAGATTCAGGAGTTGGAGGATGTTTTACATGTTAAATTGCCTCTTCCTACGAGGATTCTTTACCGTTTTCATAATGGGCAAGAGATCGGAAAGCTAGATCTTGATATTGATACCGACACCTTTGGTACTAGTTTGGGGATAATCGGAGGTTACTCCTTCTATGATCATTTGGTGAATGTTTATTTGTTACCAATTAGTCAAGTAATCCAAGAGACTCAGCAAATTTCGCAGAATTTGGGATTTTTAAGAAGGTCTAAGTATGTTCTTGTGGCTGCTTCGTCCACGTATAGTGAGAAGTTTTTTTTCTTAAACTGTACCAATGGTCAACTGTATGTTGGGACCAGGAATCTTCTTACCAATAGAGACATGATGCCGTGTGTTCCTCATAATTTGATTAGTTTGCATCATGAGTTGGATGGCGAAAATATACAGGATGCCATGCTACTGTGGTTAGAAGAACATGGTCGCCGTTTACAACGTGGCTTTATCAAACTGATTGAAGAAGGAAATGACAAAAGCATTAATCTTTTCCCAGAAGAATCCCCTCTCTGTTCAACTGCTGTAACCAACGGTGTGCAGGTAGGAGAGTGTATATTTTAACCCTTGTGCTTGCACTATTAGCTTTGTTTGTTATGGCATGAAAAAGAACAATTATGTGATAATATTTGATGGGGTTTTCCTAGTCATATTGAGATGCATGAGATTTGTATTAGCATGTTACACCATGCCTCCATGATGTTTTACCATTTCTATTGTATCGAAATTTCCGAAATTTGCTGCATTGAATAGAGAACAGTTGATGGTTTTTGGTTTTTTGGCGTTGCATGGGATATTCCAACTCACTTGTTCTTGCTCAATTTCTCATGACCATTGGATACTTTTATGAGTGTTGGTTATTTGTGATTAATTTTCACGTGAAGACTTATAAGTATGTTTTATTTCTTGAGGTTCGTGCCTCTGCGTTGGTTATCCCTGAGTTGGTTGATGTTCAAGATGACCGTGAGAAGTACCTATTTTCTTATTCCATCCGCTTGTCCTTACAACCTCAAGGATGCGAGATCAATGGAATGTCATACCGCTCTTGCCAGCTGTATTGGAGGCACTGGATCATTCATGCTAATGATGTTGTAGTATCTGATGTCGATGGAGAAGCTGTTATAGGAATGGTATAAATCCCCTTTTCCCTCCAGTATCATTTTCCTTATTGTAATTATTTTTATATTGTACTGTCTGTTTAAAATATATTAAATATCTTCGATTTTATGTTACACTATCATAGTTTATCTTCCTGGATTAGTTCGTAATACCTATATTTCAGCAGCATCAATTGTCTTGAAATCTATGACAAGATATTAGCTATGTAGGTCCTCGATTCTTGGGCACTAACTTAGTTGCATCGGCTTCTCTTGGATTTTACACATTTTAAGATCAAAATTTAAACGAAAAAGTTGATCCAAGTTCATTCTAACTGATCAAGTTCTGATTGTTGGATTCTAATAAAAAGATTGCATGTATTCTGTTGTGTTAAGCTATACAATCAGAAGTTTAAGTTTCTCTTCCAACTGGGAATCAGTTTTAGGATATCTAGAAAATTATGCAATGGCACTCTATAGTTGCCTCGCGTGATGTTGCAACCCTAAGACTCGTAAAATTCTTGAGCTTTCATATTTGGTGCATGTATTTTTAGTTGAGTGTCTTCAATGATAGCTCAGTTGAACTGGCGATTTATAGCTTGCTAGAAGATGAGTCTTCCTCAAGTTCAACCTTGCAAGGCTCATAAACATTGTACTGATTATTTGGTGTTTCTAGAGAGTTAAGGCCTATTATTTGTAGTTATGGAAGTGCATCTTAGAACTTTTATTAGAAAACCAAGAAAACCGTCTTCATCTTTTCGAATTTAAGTATTTATAGTTGAATGAAGTGGTAAAACTACTCACTTTTATAAATGTCTTTGCAGTACCCACTTTTGCGTCCAGGTGAGAAAGAATTTGTTTATCAGAGTTGCGCATCTCTACCAACATCATCTGGTACCGTTGAAGGTTCATTTACCTTTGTACCTGGAAGGTATGCTTTTCTTTTATTATTTATTATTATTATTATTATCACTGTTGGCATTCCCATTTGATTTTAATTTCATTGATTAGTTAGACAACATAGAAGTCTATATGTTGGGGTTTGATGAATTTTCTATGACATGCAAATGTCAGGTAAAAGTCTTAAACTCTTGTAACAGTTTTGTTACTATCAATGAAAAACAGAATACAATTGCATATTCTGAGATGAGTAATTCTCTCTCTTTTATCTTTGCTTAAAAAATGAAACCCATTTTTATCTGATGCATGAGATGTTTTTTTCAAGGCTTACTAAAAAATTGTCTGCATGTGATTGTTGAGCCATGGGTGGGTAGGGGGTGAAGATACCTGGTTGAACTCTTGGGATGAAATTAAAATTTCACTGAAAGAGAATTACACATAGCTGCTTGTTAGGGACTTTAGGAAAGCTAAGTTGGTTATAAATGATGGATTGGGCTGGGAAGCATAAGATTTTCCGAAAATTGAAGTATGTGCCTTAATGGTATTTTTTTGGTTTAAACAAGGTTATGGTCAATGATGTTTCGACATCCTTATGGTGTCAAGTCGACCTCTAGGGTTAGTATCACTTGTTTACCTTCTTCACTGATAAGCAGGATTTCATTACTAGCTATTAGCAGTATGAGTATCATTAAGTCCATATCTTTTTTCTTCCTTTTGTTCATGGGTGAGAAGTTATCTTGGCCGGTGTGGATGAAATTTAAGTAAATGTAACATTTGGGATATGCCCACTATTCAAACCTTAATCTTTCCGAATTCCGAGGCATGGGGTGTGAATTTCATACTCAATTGCTATTGTCGATGACTCGATGATCTAATGTCTGTTGTTTTTGTTTGTCTTATTTCAGATTGGTAGACCCAAGAGGAGATCCATTCCTAGCTACAGTTGCACGTTTCCCTCTTCAGCTGCCAGACTATATTTTCTGATTTGCTTTGTGAAGGGGTTCAGCTATCTCTAATGGTTAATTGCAGCTCTGGGATGATTTGAGTGCATCATGTTACTTTGTATAATAAGATTAATTGCAGCTTTGAGATGATTTGAGGGCATGATGTTACTTTGTAAAATAAGATGCTTGGCTGTCGAGAGTTTAACTTGCTAATGCACTATTTCCCTATGTATTTATCTATATATTTGTAGGGTTAGTAATATGGTACTTCTCGCAACCTCTGGTTTGTCTCCTAACTTTGTTACAATAATTCGATGTCTGAATGTATGAGCAATGCATGCATAAATGGAAGTATTAAGTATTGTTGTTCATATTATGGGAATCCAATCTACTGTTAGTGTAAAACATATGATTGAATTCCATGTACTTGTCTAAGTCGATATATTATTATTGCATCCCAAAAGAAAATAAATGGATGTATTACTGCATTAATCTTTGATTAGGCACACAATTCCTAGAGGTTGATCACCGCATGACAGCTGGATATACACTTCCATATATTTATGTTGATCACCGTGAGACAAGGCACGTGTCCTCAACTTCTTGAGCGCGGCATGTGGTAATTTGGCTACATACGGTTTATTCACAGAGACCCTTCCGAGTTTGCTCCTCCCACTATGACGTAGAAATATGGATATCATGTTTGATGATTATTTTAATTATTTGGTATCGGATGAGACACAGAGTAACATAGTTCCTAGCGACGGAAGTGCTATACACGGCTACATCCAACGGTATTTCAAGAAATTACATCCTTATATGACAGCGGATGCTACGAGAGATCCACCTAGGTCAGCTCATTAGGAAATACTAAAGGAGGAGCATGTTAGGGTAGATCATGTTGTTGATGTGTTGCCTATATGTCGTTGTATCATGAAGATTGGACAGACAGGTTTAGACAGAGGACTCTTTTCGAATTTCTCTAAGGTGAGAGACGTTCTAGATGCTATGATGGAGGAGACACTACAGTACAGGAGGAAACCTAGGAACAAGGGGCCCGAATCCGTCATATGCAGTAGTATATAGTATTTGTATTAGAAGCACTATTTTTGGTTCTATCTTATTTTGACTTCGGTGTGTACTTCAAATTTATTAATTTATATGTCATTTTCATATTATTCCGAAAGTGTATGGTTTAATTTATACAAAATTGAAAATGATATTATAGTTATAATATATCGTCAATTTCATCTGAGAATCTCTAAAAAAAAGAGTTAGAAATTACTGTCTGGTGTGGTTCTGAAGATGCATCTTTGGATTCTGTTTAGTGTGAATACGAAAAATGCATCTTTGGATCAGGTTATGACAAAAAACGACGTTTCTTTGAAGAATGCATATGTGGTACATGAAATGGTTTCAGAGATGAATCTCTGAAATCAATGTTGAAAAAATATGAGGTAAGATTCAAGTGGGCGTGATTTGGTGAGATGCAAAGTGCATTTGGAGAAGCATTTTCAGAATTAAAAAGACATTTTTAAATTTTTCGGTGAGTGTTTTTTCACCACTTAGATGAAATTAACAATTCCCTTTGAATTAGCATGAGTACACCAAAATCACATATTTCTTGAAGGGGGTTTCTAAAACAACCTATGTATTTCCTCGTAAAAACTAAATTTTCTCAATTTTAGAAAGATTGTTTCAAATGCAATAAAATCACCCATGTGCACCAATTATATTAAGACTGTTGTGAATCTTGTTGTGGATTACGACAAAATTCAATATTAATTTGTGAGGTAAAGAATAGTAGCAACCAAAATAAATGGTCTACAACAATAATAATTTGTACACAGATAATATAACTGAATAAGGCGAGAAACAGACGAATGTTTGTTTACCCAATTCGATCAAACGATCTACTCTGGGGGAGAGAGCAACTATCCAATTCACTATACTCAGAAAATTGTTACAAGAGATTACAGATGAGTTACAAGAAAATAGCCTTTGCCTTCACGTTCCCAAGAACAACCCTGAAAATTAACCCTATTTTCTACCCAAGTGTTTCCAACATCTTCAACCTTCAATATATGAATAACCCAAACCCAAGATGTAAGCAAATGTTTCCTAATTCCCCAATTCCCTTAGATAACTCCAAAGGTTTTCTAAAAACCCTATGCTATGCCTTTAAACCTTTGCTTTCCCTTGTTGCTGTAAGCTCTAAGATTGTCACACTATAATAACATAAGAGATACATATTTATAATAACCAAAATCCAAAAAATTCATAACAAATCCCAAATCATATCTCGTTAATTGTTAGAATAAAAGATATTATTATAATCTTATAATATCTCTTAGACTATTATTAATATATATATATATATATATCTTATAATATCTTTTACAATATTATAAATATCTCATAATATCTTTTTATATTAATTTATATGATCTCCAATTTAATATAAAATATTTTAACATTAATGAATGGATGAATGAACCGAACTGATCGAACTCGATATCCGTAAATCGCTCGAACCAGATTACTTTTCGGCTTTCTGATTTTTGGAAATCTCAAAACATGTTTTCTTTCTCTTCATCAACAAAAGTTTTAAGACATACTTCAACAATCTCCACCTTGACTTTAAACCGTGTTGATACCAATTTAACCATCAACAACATTATTGCTCTCTACCAAGTTGAAACTCTAATCAATAATCCTGATCAAATTCAAACAACCCTTAAATCTTGATCTTTCCACTTGCATCCACTTGTTTCAAGTTACCATTTTCTTTCTATATAATTTAACAAGCCTACAAGTATGATTTTTCAACCATCCTTGACTCCACCTATTTTCAAATGCCTCCCTGAAGTTTTTCTTCTTTTATTTTGCAGTCCTTCAGCCACATTAAAACATAATATTCAAAACTAGCATAATCGTCCCTTTGAGATGCTACAATAACCCTCTTTACCTTATCATGAGTTAAATGATAATCAGAGATCTCTGTAGTCGTTCCCTCACTCCTACTAGTATTCATAGTAGGAAACTCCACCTCAAACTGAGTTTTCTTTATTATAGTTTCTCCTAGGTTTCTCCCTTGGTTTTCACTATTCTCCCTCTGAAGAAATTCTCTACCAATTAAGTATGTTGTTTTATCTTCAGCTCTTCCCCAAAAACTCAATAATAACTCAGTTGTAACATGCATTTTTATCCCTTGATTCCTGCAAAATTCATTATACTCCTCTGAAATTTTCTCAAGGCATTAATAACGCCTTAAACTCAAATCCCACAGTTCTTCCTTGTCATGAAAGCCTCCACTAGTTACTGATGAATGTATGACAATATTTGCATCTTCTTAAATATATACCACATATTTTAGAATCTTTAGCAATAATCACTTCATCACGCGAAATCAACACTACATGTTCAACTCTAGTACAATAGCCTAGATCATCAAACATACTTATAGATAACAAATTTCGCTCGAGTTCTAGAACATACCTCACATTTTGAATAAGAAGTTCACAGTCATCAAACATTTTAAATCTGACTGTACCAATACCATGAACCTTGCATGCGTTATTATCACCAAGGCGAACTACTCCACCTTGCACCATCTTCAAAGTTTCAAAGTATTATATTCTTGGAGACATGTGATAAGAGCAACCTGAGTCAATGACCCAACTATCTTCAGTTTCCAAACTCGATACTACTAGTACATCGGTATCCTCATAACTTTCTTAACTCAATGCAACTGCAGCTTGAACAGAATCTCCATTGACCTTTGTCTCAGGACAATCTCTTTTAAAGTGACCGATTTTAAAATAATTAAAACATTTTACCTTTGACTTTTCAGACCTATTTGATTTGGACATCCCTTTACGCTCACCTCATTCTCTTGACACATTTAAGCCTTCACCACTATCTTCAATCTTCTAATCTTTCGACTTTGAAAATTCTTTGGATTTCACCGCCGTCTGGACTTCATCCAAAGTAATAGTACCTTCCTTACCATAAAAAAGGGCATCCTTAAAATGCTCCAAAGATATGGATAATGAACTCAACAAGCCTTGTCCTCATCATCAATCTTCACTTCAATATTCTCAAGATCATCAATAATCTTGTGAAATTTTGTAAGCTATTCAGCTATGGATTTGTTCTCCACCATTCGGAATGAATATAGTTGTCGTCTCAGATACAACCTGTGAGCCAAAGACTTTGTCAATAATTCAAGTTTTGCCCACATAGCAACCGGAGTTTGCTCCCTGGCGACTTCTCTTAGAACTTTTTCCCCGAGGCACAAGATAATAGCACTCATAACCTTATCCAATACCACTATATTTTGTACCTGTGTAAGTCCTACAGGCATCAATGCTTCACTCTTCAAAATATCGATACACTTCTCTTGAATTAAAATTTCTTGCTTCTTAATTTTTCACAACCCGAAGTCGTTGTTACCGAAAAATTTCTCGATCTCCCATCTAACCATGGTGCTCACTTGTAAACAATACCTCTTTGCTCCACGCTCACGACACCACTTGTTGTGAATTACGACAAAATTCAATATAAATTTGTGAGTAAAAGAATAATAGCAACCAAAATAAATGGTCCACATCAATAATAATTCGTATGCAGATAATATAACAGAATAATAGCCTTTGCCTTCACGTTCCCAGGAACAACTTTGGTGCCCAAAAATTAACACTATTTTCTATCCAAGTGTTTCCCAACCTCTTCAACCTTCAATATATGAATAACCCAACCTTCAATATATGAATAACCCAAATCCAAGGTGTAAACAAGTGTTTCCCAATTCTCTTAGATAACTCCAAAGGTTACCCAAAAATCTTCGTCTTTCTAAGATTTCCCTTGAGAATAGCCAAAACCATGCTCTCCCTTATTGTTATATGCTTTAAGATTGTCACACTATAATAACAGAAGAGATGCATATTTATAATAGTAAAAAACCAACAAATCCATAACAAATCCCAAATCACATCTCTTTAATTGTTAGAATAAAAAATATTAATATAATCTTATAATATCTCTTGGACTATTATATATATATATATATATATATATATATATATATATATATATATATATATATATATATATATATATATATTATAGAATATTATAAATATATATCTTATAATATTTTTTACATTTTTATAAATATTTTTTTATATTAATTTATATAATCTTCAAGTCGGAGGGAATGGTTAGAATTTTTTCAAGTTTTAATTTTCATAGCTAAAAATAAGTAAAAGAAAAAGCTAGCGTAGAAAAGTTATTTAAAAATTAAATTAAAATTCAACAAAATTATCCAAGTTATTAAATTATAAAAATAAATTTTGTCAAAAAAAAATATTATAAAAATAACTAAATTTCTAAATCATAGATTTCTGTGACTAAATTTCAACAAGATTAAAATAGGAGAATTTTAAAATATTACAGACGAAATCAAAATTTTTTTTTAAGGAATTTTTCAAAACTCGCCTATATAACAGGGGTAAAATAGTTATTAATCCTAATAAAAAATATAATTAAAAATTAACAATTATTTTTAATGATATTCATTTTAAAAACAAATATCTTATTTTAAAATAATAGTATAAAAATAGATAGTAAATATCTTTAGTAAAGATTGTTTGAGAATATTTTGAAAATATTGACTGCAAATACGATGTAAATGTCTATTTTTGGAGTTGACATAGGATTTTACTCATATCATAACTGTTATAATATTTGAAGGCTATAACTTTTTAATTTTAATAATTCGACTAAAAGAGCTTACTACTTCTATTGAATTAATATAATACTGTTTGACGTGAATTTCAAACCTAATACAAAATAAAATTGGTTTTATTAAGATACCCAAAAAAGCACAACGAAGAATTGCCAATATGTAGGCAAAAACAACTTAAATAATGCTTCTACATTCACCTTGTCGTCCACGCCAATTGGTTCGCTTCTTTGTTGCCGTCAGTAACCAACAAGGTAATTTTCAGAAACTTTAAAATATAAAAAAAAAAATAGTGTCATTTAAAAAATTATTGATTTATTAATGTTAATACTTACATCAGTTCATAAATATAAAAAAATAGTAAATACTATGGTCAAAAACTGAATCTCATTTACTCAATTAATATATATCAGTTGAACTATCTCACTCATCTAAAAAATAGTGTAATTTGTCTCATTGTTTTTGTAATAAAATGTTATTCTAATAAAATAACTTGTTCTATGGTTTCTTTAAAACTTTTGACTTGGAAGTCATTTGTTCTAGTTTTTAAGAACTTTTGACTTCTAAATTTTAGGTTGTAGTCTGATCTGAACCATTGATTGCTGATTCTTAGAAACTGACTTCTTTAGAGCTTTTGACTTTGAGGTCTCAAGTATTGATTTGTTTAGATCCTTTGATTCGGTTATCTTAGGTTATGATCGGGTTAGATTCTTACCCTTGTCAGAAGCAGGCACAAAATAAATTTTCAGCAATGTGTGAGCACTGCTTGAAGAAGAAGGATTTGTGAGTTTCTTTAGGAGTTGAACTTTGGAGCACTCTCCATTATAACTCAGACCTCCTCCTTTGCTCTTACTTACTCCATAGATCATGAAAGCAATTTTAGTTCTTTCAAGACCTGTTGTAATAAAGCTTTGAAGAGCCATCTCATGTTCATTCAATGTTTTATCAGAAGCTTTATTTAAAAGAGCAATATGATATTTTTCAAGAGATTCAAATTTTTCATGAGAAATTTCCAATTCTTCTTTCAAAAGATCGCGATCTCTCTTTAAAATTTTTATGTGTCTTGCTTTATCTTTGCAACAACTCATGAGATCTTGAATGAAAGTAATAAGATCTGAGTAAGATAAGTTAGACAATACCTGATCATCTTCTTCTTATGATTTTGAACCAGAGTAGAATTCAGATTCCACATCAGATGACGTGAGAGCCATTAATGCTAGATTTACTTCTCCTTCATCTTTGTCAGAACTTTTATCATTATCAAGTTCATCCCATGTTGCCATGAGACTCTTCTTGAATCTGATTCTGAAGTTATCCTTCTAGAAGCTTCCTTTCTTTGATTAGGACAGCCAACTCTGAAATGACCAGGTTTGTTATAGTTGAAGCATATATTCTGGTCATCATTTTTGTGTTTGAAACTAGAGCCTCTAAAGCCACTACTTTTACCATAAAATGTCTTATTCCTTTTGACCAGTTGTTGAAATCTTTTGATCATAAATGCCATCTCCTCATCATTAGAGTTATCATCATAAACTCCTTCATCAGAAGCTTCTTCATATTTGCAGACTCTTGAGGATCTGAAAGCCTTACCACCTGATTTCTCAACTGCAGGATTTAAAGCCAGTGATCTAGATATCTTGACATACTCATCTCCATTCAGTTCCATCTCGTGGCTATGAAGGTTGCTTATTAGACTTTAAAGGCTTAGAGTGTTAAGGTCTTTAACCTCCTGAATAGTTGTGACTTTAGGTCTGTATATCACATGAAGACTCCTCAGAATCTTATTGATATTATCAAGATGTATAACTCTTTTCAAAACCTGAACACCTGATACAAGAAATTGAAACTTAGAGAACATGGTTTCAATGTCTTCATCATCCTTCATTTTGAAGAGTTCATACTGGTGAACCAGAATGTTGGCCTAAGCTTCTTTCACCTGTTGATTAACTTCATATGTAGCACATAATATTTCAAAGATAGTCTTGGCAGTAGACTTATCTATGATTTTTATGTACTCAGAGTGAGGAAGAGCATCAACAATAATACCTCTTCCTTTGTGGCATTTTCTACATATTTTCTTTTGAGCTGGTGTGAGAACTTCTCTATCAGCAACCATTCCTGCACCATTAACCTTAATATCAACACCATCCTCAAGGATGTCCCATAGCTCCTTATCAAGGCCAATAATGTATGTGTACATTTTTCTCTTCCGCCATTCAAAGTGAGTGGAATCACCACTGAATTTAGATGATTTAGCTTAATAATGACTATTTTTAGCAGCCTTATATTCATGTGGTATACTGGTTGAACCAGTAATGTTACTATCAAATTCACCCATCTAATATACCCTTTTCTTTCAGGATCTTTTTCTGTATCAATGTCAAGTGTTAAGCACATAATGTGCTCTAATGCCAACTGAAGGTGAGAAAAATACACAAGAAGAGGGGTTGAATTGTGTTTAGGGAATATTTTGCTTCTTTTCAAGAACCTCAGAAACTGATTATTAAGATTATAACTTCTTTGAACAACATATTTTGAATCTGATTAAGTTCAGATTCCAAGCAAGAGTAGATAGCAGTGAAAAGATAAAGTGCAGAAGAAATAAGTAACACACATAAAAACTATCCAGGTTACTCTCTAACTGAAGTAGACCAATCTCTCCAACCGAGAGTAATTAGGTCCCCTTGTCCAACAAGAGATTTTTAACTATAATCAAACTTGACTACAATCTTCTTAGACACACCAGTCCAAGACTTCCTTGCTCAATCAAACTTGAATGAGACTTCCTTGCCTAAACACACAAATTCAAAACTTCCTTGCTCAATCAATCAAGCTCGAGACTTCCTTGCCTAAACACACCAGCTCATGACTTCCTTGCTCAAGCAACCTAGATCAAACCAGTTCAGGACTTCCTTGCTTAAGCAACCTAGCTCGAGACTTTCTTGCCTAAACACACCAGTTCAGGACTTCCTTTCTCAAGCAATCTAGCTTGGGACTTTCTTGCTCAAACAAACTGTCTGAGACTTTACAAATTCTAAACAAATTTTTTAGGATTTACAACAAAATGTATTTGAATACAATCAGAGGTACATAAAGAATACAACACAAGAAAAGACTTTGTTACCTGATATTTCTAAGATATACAAGTGTAAGAAATATCAAGTCTATGTTCAATACAACAACTATGTACAAAAGCTTGGTGATCAAATCAGTTCTAGTTCTTTGTTGTCATATCTTGTTTTCTATTGGTGTATATTCTTTGAATCTTCAGTTCCTTATATAGAGGAAAGAAAAGAGACGTTGAAGGATAACTTTCACAAATGTCTTTGCTGAAGAAGTAGTTTCCAAGAGAGACGTTGGAAGTTGGTACAATTAGGATCTTAAACTTTTGAATAAACTCTTTAACCATTGTTTCTTTTTCAAGTAACACAACCATATGGATGCTGGAGTAAACTAAAGAAGTCGTGTCAAACAACCTTGATCCTTGTGCTAGAACCCCTAGTTGAATTTCTCTATAATCTGGCAGATGATAAGATGAAGCTGCTTTACACAGAGTACGGACTAGAGGCGCAGTATTATGTGTCCAAGTCATCAGAAGCTGAGTCATCAAATGTTGAGGTTCCAAGTGTTAATCAAATCCTGATCCATCATAGTCAGGGTCAAATTTTCTTCTCTTCATAAGTTGTTCAACTGGGTTAGAACCAAGTTTAATTAAGACCTTAACGAACCTGCACACTTAAACAAATGTCAGTATGCCCAATTGCTCTTTAATTACTTTATTATTATCAAAACCCAAGGAGTATGAACAAATTTTGTTCCAACATCCTACACCTCCTACTATACAAAATCTCAAACGGAGCCCTTCCAATAATAGAATGGAAACTATTGTTATAAGTATACTCAATCACTTGCAAAATGACTATCCCAACTACCTCCTGGTTACAAAACACAAGCTCTCAACAAATCTTCTAAATACTGGATAGTTCTCTCTCTATGATCGTCCTTCTACAGATGGTAAGCAGAACTCAACCTCAACTTAGTCCTTATAGATGTCTTCAAGCTCTTCCAAAATCTCGATGTGAACCTCAAATCTCTATCTGAAATAATACTTGAGGGAATTCCATGTAGTCTCTCTATCTCATTGATGTAGATCTCTACCAGCTTCTATAATAGATAATTATTCTTTATCGCAATAAAATGAGTCGACTTAGTCAACCTAACCACAATGACTTAAATTGATTCACTTCCTTTCACATTCTTTGCCAAACCCATGACAAAATCCATATAAGTGTTATCCCACTTCCACTCAAGAGTACTCAATGACTACATCAACTGAGACTGCTTCTAATGCTCAATCTTTGACTTCTGACAAGTCAAACTCGAATATACAAACTCCACCACCTTTTTCTTCATACCTGGCCACCAAAACATCATCTTAAGATCCTGATACATTTTAGTAGCTCCTGGATGAATACTCAACCCAATTCTGTGACCTTTCTCAAGAATATGCTTCTTTATCTCTAGCACATAAATTCTGTCTCAAAACTTCATAATCCCATTCTCAAGCATCTTGAAATCTACTTCATTACCTTGATTAATTAAAATAAATAGATCCATCAATTTCAAATCCAATTTCCGACCTTCTCTGATTTCTTTCAGAATACCACTAGTTAGCTTTAACATGTCCAAAACATCACACTCTGCGACATCATCTCACACACCAAGCTAAGATCTTTGAACTGCTCCACCAAATCCACTTATCTAACCATAAATGTCGACATATGCAAGGACTTCCTTCTCAATGCATCATCTACCATATTAGCTTTACCCATATGGTAACTCAACTCAAAATCGAAGTCCTTTAGAACTTCAAGCCACCTTCTCTGCCTCATATTGAAATCTTTGTGATAAAAAAATACTCCAGACTCTTATGATCGTTGAAGACTTTAAACCTTGAACCATACATATAATGCCTCCACACCTTGAGTACAAACACCACAACTGCCAACTCCAAATCATGGGTAGGGTAATTCCTCTCATGAACATTTAGTTGTCTAGATGCATAAGCAACGACTTGACCATTCTGCATAAGTAAACCACCTAAACTCATCTTTGACGCATCACAATAAACTACAAAAGATTCTTTTGCATCTAGTAGAATCATAACTAAAGCCGGCGTCAATCTCTTTTTCAGTTCTGGAAAACTTTCCTCACACTGAACATTCCAAGCATAAGCTTGACCTTTCCGAGTTAACTGCGTCAAGGACAACTTAAACTTTGAAAAGCCTTCTATAAACCTTTGATAGTAACCGGATTGACCTAGAAAACTTATGATCTTCGTAACTGACTTTGGAGTCTCACATTGCAACATTGCAGCTACCTTAGACGGATAAACTACTATAACATCAATAGAAATCACATGACCAAGGAAGCTCACTTCTCGCAACCAGAACTCACACTTCAACAATTTGGCATATAATTGTTTCTATTTCAAAACCTCCAACACAACTTGCAGATATTATGTGTTCTCTTCGCCTGTCTTAGAATACACAAGAATATCATTGATGAAAACCAAGACAAACTTAT
Organism: Vicia villosa; assembly: GCF_029867415.1. Lineage (NCBI taxonomy): Eukaryota > Viridiplantae > Streptophyta > Magnoliopsida > Fabales > Fabaceae > Vicia > Vicia villosa. Next base: position 114,413,587 of record NC_081184.1, on the reverse strand, counting down.
CCAAGTACAGATGAAAAATTCGATTCATATAATCCATTAATAATCTTGACGCATTAGACACACCAAACAAAATAATGAAATACTCATAACGACCATATCGATTTCTAAACACAATCTTCGGTATATCTCAGACTTCACTCTAATTTGATGATAACCCGATCGCAGATCGATCTTCCTTAACACACTAGCCCTAACCAACTGATCCATAAAGTCGCCGGTCCTTACAAAAGGATACTTATTCTTGATAGTAACGTTATTCATTTGTTGATAATCAACACACAGTATCATTCTATCATCTTTTTTCTTAACCAACAATAATAGCGCTCCCCACAATGAAATATTATGTTTGACAAACTTCTTTTTTAAGATATCTTCTAATTGTACCTTCAGTTCACCCAACTTTGGTGATGACATATGATACAGTTTCATCGACACAGGTCTAGTAAAAAGTAATACATCTATGGCAAACTCAACTTCACGCTCCAACGACAAATCACTCATATCCTCAAGAAAACATCAGGAAACTCACACACAATAGACAACTCAACACTTACAGCCTCACTCTCCACTCTTAAGGATGCAAACATCACGAGTACCTGATTACCTTCTGTCAAGGACATCTCCACTTGATTTGTGGTCATAAATATCGAATCTGTACTCTCTATGGGTTTGGGAAACAACACATCCTTGTCCAAAACCTACACTCTTGCAATTATCGGCACACTCAACCAACGCTTCACAATTGAAACATCTTAGAGAAGAAATAGCTTCTCCCATACTTGTTTCAGTTCCACTCCTGTTGGCAAGCAAATAGGAAATAAAAACGAGCATTAATAGTGTTCACACACTTGTCGTATGCCAGCGAAATATATAAATTCATAAAACCTAGGCCGAATGGACCGACCAACTATGAATCCAACTATGTAACACCATAAAGCCCCGACTCGTAATTTAAAAGAAATGAATGAATTATCATGAATTAAAACATAACTGTTAGTGTGTCACATGTACTTCTCAATAAAACATCATTTTCAACTTATGAAATATCTCAGCGGAATTAACATTTAACCATGTAACACATCTCATGGTTTCAAAAGGAGTTCAACTTTAACATAATTGAAAAGTATAAATAAAATAATTTGCAAGGATAGACATAACAATTCCCGTGTTACATTATCAAGGAATCATTCGCATAACAATATAAACACAAAAATAAATAAGCGAAGATAGCCATCTCAGCCATTCCCTAACACGCACGACACTAAGGCTCCTCTATTCGAATATTTGCAACAATAACATAAACATCCATACAACAACAAATAGGGGGTGAGAATACAATTCAAAATATGATAGCGGTGCATAATGTTGTAAGGATAGATATCATGCATATTCTCAACAAACAAGCAACTGAATTGCACAACAATCAAGCATGCAATGCACTTCTCGACTCGACTTTAATGCATGTGGTACCAAAGGTTTAGAAGTTCATAGCTATGTTACTGAGGTCATCCACTCGTTATTTTACACCTCTAAACTTGACTACTTTCTGGTCACATCTCTAGACACAACATGTTGATATCACATCTTTAGACCGGACATGTCATGATCACAACACTAGACCATGACTCACTTAACACCAACATATATGGTTCATGAATGTCAATTAAACATTATAATAGGTTCATATCAATATTCACCTACATAAACTCAATATTGGTTCCATCTATGAACCAAATACACCAACATAATACTACAAATCATAAGGCTACATCACACATCAATTACATTTCCCAATCGAACATGTAAGCACATCAATCATCAGAACATCATCATAAAAATTAATATTTTTCATCATTATTAACCATAAATCCACATTTATCCTCATGGTGCACCACCATGGGGTAGTACTACACGTTATCTTTCCAACGCTTTAAATCGCGCCTAAATTAGAGCCACGAAGCTCAAGTTATGGCAAAAACAACAAAACTAGTCTACTGTTGTATTGGAACCAATCGATTGTTGTTGGTGGACCAATCAATTGCTGCAATCAATTTTTGCAGGTGGACCAATCGATTGGTCTGAGCTTGCTGTAAAATATTTCTTTCGCTCAATCCAATGAACCAATTGATTATTCCAGCGGGACCAATCGATTGTTGCCTAGAATCTTTCCAGAAATTCCACTTATAAACCCGTCTCCTTCATCCTCTTCCCATTCCAATCCCTACCCAAACATATTGTAACATGGACAAACCTTTTCTAACTACATATTCAGCATTAAAACAAGAATTATATTATTCTATACATCAACAAATTCCTCATTAAACTCACATGATTTCTCATAATTCATTCTTAATTTGCTGCATAATATTAGCATCAATTCATCATCATCACAACATATCCTCCATCATTAATTAGGCTCAGATTTGATCAATAAGATACACAATCTCAGAAACAAATTCAACGTGCTACATCATAAAAACAGTTCACCATCATAACATATTAAATCCATCAATCAAATACAATTGGTTAGATAGGTTTGTAGAACCATCTCTAACCTCAAGCTTCATCAATTGAGGAAGGAAAAAGGAAGAAGAAGAGGGTAAAGACTAAAGACCCCTCTCGATCCTCTATTTAAATAAAACACCCATAAGTGAACCAATTCCCTTCTTACCTCAAAATTCAGCAACAAAAGCAACTCTCACAAAGCTCAAATGGTTCTCCTCTTCAAGCTTTCTCTCTTAGCTTTTCTCTCTCTTTTCTTACCTCTTTCTCCAAACTTCATGTTCTGAATATTTTCTTCCAAAACTGTCACACTCTAACTATTTATTTAACCATAATTCTCTCTAATTATTCCAATTACTAACCCCACCCTTCAAGTTTCACCACACCCTTCCCATTACTCTATTTTCTAATTTATTTTTAACTAAATTTGATTTTAATGCTAAACTCTCCAATTTCTCATATTCTCTTAATATCTTAATATTCTAATTAAATTAAAATACTCAATAATCACGATTAATTATTCTACCGTCCAAAATAAATAAATAAGTCAATGTTCATATAATCGCACCAACTATTCAAAATAACTATTTAAAAATAAAAGAAAAATATATTATCACTATTAAAATAAATCTGGGGTGTTACAGTCTCTACAACATGCTTAAGTTTATTTCTCACATTCTTTGTGATATGGTACCTTCAAAGTAATGTATATGTTGTCGGAAACACCTTTACAACTTAATTATTAATGAGATATCATGATCGGTGACAATGACATTCAACTTGTTTTCTTTGTCCTTTAACATTATCTAACACACTTCTAAAGCTCAATTAACATTGTCCTCCTTTTCGCATTCAAAAATTGCAAACCTAACAGAAAAGTATTTTCTATAGAAGTAACACCAATAATTTCCAATAATGGAAATTTGTACTTGTTGGTCTTATATGTTGAATCAATAATGAGTCCAGTGAAAAATATGTTGAACAACTTATGGGCCAGGATGAGTCAAAATATATCTCGAACAGTTTCTCCATCCCCTCACACTTAGTACCTTGATACATAATCGCTATCATCTAGAAGCTTTAACAATTATTGCATTTCAATTCTATCCCTTCTTATCACCTTGTTGTTTCAGGCACAAACATTCTATACTTGCTTGATATTTGAAATATTTTGAGCTTTTTTCCGTTTCAATGTTGCAAGTATGTTATTGAGTTGCACCATGTTCAATGTCATGTCAGAAACGGTTTCCTTCTCTTCGGCCATTAGGCGACATGCAATGGGATGACCGACTAACTTGCGACTCATGTCATGATTATGTGCACCACAAATCACATTTAATCTCCATCTATCATTTGTCAAAAGATGTCCATGCAACTTAAAAAAACACTAAGATTTCCTTGAGCTGGTGCCATCTCATTTCAACTTTCAGATACGAATTGTGTACTTGTCACTTCTTTTGCATCTTAGTGTCACAAATGAATGTCTTCTATCTCAACCATTATTTGACCGAGTGACTACACTCAACTTTGAAACTAATAAAAAAAATACACATCTGGATGACATTCCACAAGAATTCAAAAATGCATTTTTCAGACGCAACATTCATTTTTTCCAGAGAAAAAACCAAATTTATGTGCGTAATGAGGAAGGAAATACTCCCTCTGTCTCATATTATAAGAGAAATTTACTTTTTAAATTCATTGAATAATTAATGTATCTGGTTTATATATAGACCAGATACATTATTTATTCAATGAATCTAAAAAGTGAATTTCTCTTATAATATGAGACGAATGGAGTACATGTACATTACCTTAAATTTCAGTTTTTCCCCTCCTTTTGATATGAAAAAAATAGACAAATGATGTTTAAAACTAGAAAAGTTGATTGAGTGTGGAAGGAGGTTTTGATAAGGCTTAAACAAAAACTGTATTTTTGATCTTGAGTGAAGCAAACATGCAAGGTGGTGTTTTACTAAATTTCTCGTTTGACCTTTTCAAAAATGCATTTTTCAGAATCGTTACTTATATGCAAATGACAATTTTTTCAAATTTCTGTTTGACAAATTCGAAAGTACACTTCCGTATTTGTCATTGAGTTGTTAAATGAACAAAATCACGGAAGAGGTGTGTCCGGAGATGCTCATTCATACTAGTTTTTTTTTTTTAAATAGAAGTGTCTCACTAAATACATTATTTAACGTGATTTAAATGCATCCAAAAATACAATTTCAAATTCGTAATAACATTTTCAGATGTTCAATGTGCATCTCCACCAATTATGGTGGCAAAAGTAACCCGAAAAGTAAATGAATTAATCTTAGGGACCCTTGGGTCTGTTTGGTTGGGGTAAATGGAGGGGAGGAGAAGGGAGGGCATATTTAATTGTTTATGTGTTTGGTTCAAATTTTAAGAATGAGAGGGGAGACAGATGGAGGGGACCAAATTCCCTGCTGAGCCACTTTTTTCTTCCTCCGATTTGGGAGATTTCGGAGAGGAGGGGAGGTGTTCCATTTTAATTATAATTATATTTATATTTATATATTTACTCTTATTATAATTATAATTAAATTTTTTTAATTTTTATTTTTATGTTATTTTTTAGTTATTGTAGTATTTTTGTTTATAATAATTTTATTAGATTTTATTGTATTCGATAATTTTTTTAAAACTCTACTCCCTATGTTCCATATTATAAGAGAAATTTATTTTTTAAATTCGTTGAATAATTAGTGTATCTAGGTTATATATAGACCAAATACATTAATTATTCAATGAATCTAAAAAGTGAATTTTTCTTATAATATGAGACGGAGGGAGTATATTATAAGTTTATAACCATTGTTTTTATAAATTTTGTTGATGTTATCGTATTGAATACTTATATTTAGTTAATGAATTTGTATTTAAATTATAAATGGTAAATATCGTGAATCTTATGATAAAATTACAAGGTTAAAAATGAAAATTAGTTTCGAAATACCTCATCTTTCATTGTGAACCAAACATATTTGTAAATAAAATTTCTCCCCTTCCCTTCCCCTTCGTATTTTGAACAAAACACATATGTAATTAAAATCTCTCCCCTCCCCTCCCTTCCCCTCACCTCCCCTTAATAAAAATCTCTCCCCTCCCTTAGATTGAACCAAACAGACCTTAGACTTTGTTTGCGAGTTTGGAGGAGAAAGTAAGGGAAGACTTTGGAAAATAAGAATTGAGTGAAAATAATAGAAATATTTTGGATATGAGAGTTTTGGAGGGTTTCATTTTATTTATTACACAAGAAAAACCCTAATATAAAAAACTCAAAAATTGTATTGAACGAGAATTTTGGAAGGCTTACATAAATTTTTTAAATATCTTTTAGGTCGTTATACTATTATGAAAATTAAAAATATAATAATGATAATGACTATTTTATCATTTTAAACAAAATTATTTTTTCAAAAAATAACAAATATTTTCTATATTTTTTTACAATTTCATTTTCGAACGTCTTCCCCTCCAAACTCCAAAGCATTTGTTAGGCTTAAAATTTACTTTTGTAGACCAAAATGACCCTCGCATTACTCTAAATTACATGCTATGAAAATAATAAAGCCCCACACGTAATAATCACCGAATAACTAATATTGTCGATGAATTGTCAATTCACTCTAAAAAACAGAGTGGAAAAGCATCTTGTTTCACAGGTATTCCTTCCTCATCCTGAAACAAGCCAGCAAGCAAAGCATATCCTAAATTTACATCACAAAACCCTAATTTCAGATCTAAATCCCCTTACAATTTCTGCTTGCAGTTCCACCCACAACCTCCTCACACCGGTTTGCGTACGTATCTCAATTATGCACCTATCATATCTTCCTTGCACACTCACAACTTGTTTCATTTACCAGAATCATTAATTTCGCTGCAAAATAGGTTTATATTATTATATAGAATTGAATCTGAGTTGTTTAGGGTTGTTGCAGTTATAAATGCATTTCTTTACTCTGTTTTTTTTTTCTTTTGGTTCTATTTAGTTGAAAATGGTTTTAACAGATTTTTCTTTACTAAATCATCATCAATCATCATAAAATAGCTCAATTTCGTCGGTTTTGTTGTTAGGATATGAAGATGACAGTGGAATCAATGTGGTAATTGTAATAATACCTTTCTTATTTGTGAATCTATAGGAAATAATAGGATTCAAAGAAAGAAATAGTCATTATTACGGTTGATTTATCCTGGGCCAAAAATTGGAGGAAAGACGAGATGATGAATAGCGTCTAACTAGGTAAGTCCCTAAATTAAACGAGTTTTTCATGCAGTAAATAGATCATGAATCCATGTGCAGCTTGACCTTTTGCGTCACAGAAGCCGCAAAAAGGGCATCTAAATGTATTTTCTTGACATTGAGGCCTTACACTCACACGAGCTTTTGATTGTTTAGCACCTTGGGGTGACACTGTCATAGATCATTTTTCTTGAGAGGAACTTTCTCCACCCCGGGTCTCTTTGGAATTACACATCCAAAAAGAACACTTTTTGTCGCCTGGATGTGTATTTCCAGACTAATAATTTTCTGTAGTCATGTGTGGTTTTTGAGAAACGCGGGGTGGGTAAAGTTGCTCTCTATTTTTTTGCATTTTGACTATGTTAGTATTTGTAATCCTATGAACTTATATTGTCTATTATTAATTGAAAACAGTACATATGATGGCCAGCGCAGAGGATCAAAACAAATCTGAATGGATAGATAGAATAAGATCTGAAGGAGCCATTCCATTTCTTGATCCCGGTAAGTGTTCAAATGGTTGGACTTCACCACCTGGAGATGCATTCATGGTTAGAGGTCCTGAGTATTTTACCACAAAAGTTAAGATTCCAGCGAGCGGTTATCTGCTCAAACCTCTTGGATTTGATTGGATAACAAGTTCAACAAAAATTAGTGAGATTTTAAAGCATCCAAATAGCAGAGTTAGGAAGGTGATTGAGAAAGAGTTTCCCGATGGTGATAGGCCTTTCGTGTGGGCATTCAATCTTCAACTTCCAACCAAAGATAACTATAGTGCTGTTGCATATTTCACAAACAAAGAGCCTGTTGTTGAGGGATCACTAATGGACAGGTTCTTGAAAGGTGATGATGCTTTTAGAAATTCAAGACTCAAGTTGATTGCCAATATTGTTAATGGTCCTTGGATTGTGAGAAAAGCAGTTGGGGAGCAAGCAATTTGCATAATTGGGCGTGCACTTTCGTGTAAATACAGCGTGACAGAGAATTTCATGGAAGTAGATATTGATATTGGATCTTCTATGGTTGCATCTGCAATAGTTCATTTAGCATTTGGTTATGTGACAACTTTGACGGTTGATCTGGCTTTTCTTATAGAGGGGCAAACTGAATCAGAGCTTCCAGAAAAACTCTTGGGTGCATTCAGATTTTCGAACCTTGATCCTGCTTCTGCTAGAACAATTGAGCCATCATCTGTTTCCAGCACTGCTAGTTTACAAAAATCTTTGCCCACGAGATTGTGGTATTCAATTGGGCACATTCTTCATTCGGGTTCTCAAGAAGACGGTTCTTCGACCTCACAAAAGTCTAATTAAAATTGTGGATCGAGAAGTTGTAAAGTATTTTGGGTCCAATCGTACATGTGCAGTGTTTCCAACTCAAATTTCAAACAAAAGTCATATTTGCATACTTAAGTTTGAATCCATTTCAACTGAGTGTGATATGAAGGTAAAAATTTAGTTTGCAAATGTTCCTGAGTGAAAATCAAACCAGAGCTATATTCATGTTTTGCTTGGCAAACATAAGTTGAACAGTTTCTGATGGCAAACCAAACACTCATGATAGTGGAAAGAAAATGAACCTATTCGAAATTCGGTTCCATTAGTAGCTTGCTTGTATTTTAGCATATTTATTATGATATTTAGCTGTAGGCTTGTAAACACAATTACTAGAATTCTGTCTTTCATACAATCTCATCTTGATTGCAGCATTTTATCTTTCTTCTCTGGCTTCAAAGTATATCGCGTCAAAAGAGCTTGAGCAAATTTGTAATTAGGCCAAAAACGTATATTCAGAGTTACCTGTCCTCTGACTATATGTTTTAATCTCTTTCTACTTTCTTTGACATAGTGCAGTGTTGTTTACATACAGATTTACTAGAGGAATTAAGGAAAGTGGTTATTGTTGCAAACAATTTTTTATTGGTAGAGTTTAGAACATTAAACAAAGCATACATTGGTAGACTTAATCTTTGTGTATGATGTTGTTATGAACCCAAAAAATGATACATATGAAAAAAACAAAGGCAGAACAACAAACAAATGCAGAACGGGATGTTTATTATAGATGGATTGGGATACTACATAGGGAAATGACCCTGTTTTCTGACTAGAGCAGTGCTCCTTTAGGAAGCTATAGATTTCTAATCATATATCTAAGCAACAGAATTTTCAAGATACTCCTCTCGACCCCTCTCTCATTCCTTATAATGTGGATGATTACAATCATTCTCTAACCTCAACCTCCCCTAACAGAATTATCTTGTAGTCCCATATTTGCTCCATCTAGAATATACCCTTCATATTGTAGGCTTGGTAGGCAGCACGGTTAACTACTTTAGTCAGACCATCAGTTTTTGGATGGTAAGCAGAACTCAGCTTCAAATGTGTACCATGTAGTTTGAACATCTCTCTCCAAAAGTGATTCATGAAGACAAAGTCTCTATGACACACAATAGATAGAGGGATACCATGTGATCTGACAATTTCCTTGGTGAAAACTTCTGCTATGTTTCAGGCCGTGTATGAGTGTTTTAAGGGAACAAAATGACAATATTTGAACAGCCGATCAACTACCACCATCACTGCCTCATACCCTTTGGACTTGGGTAAACCGTTGAAAATCCATAGATAAATATTCCCACACATTTTCTAGAACTAGTAGAGGTTGTAGTAGACCTCCTGGTGATCTAGCTAAGTATTTGTGCCTCTGGCACATATCATAGCCCTAAAAAAACTCATGCACACCATTTTTCATCCCTAGCCAATATACATTCACAACTATTCTCCTATAAGTTCTTAGAAACCCGAGTGTCCCCTTAGGAGTTGAGTGGAATTCTTATAGCATCTTTGAAATAAGTAGAGATTTGGAAAACAAAATCAATCTCCCTTTGTTCAACAATGTTCTATGATCTACCTTCAAAGTTTGTATTAGGATCTACCTTCAAAGTTTGTATTAGGATCTACCTTCAAATCATCTATGATCTTATTGAGCTTTTATCACACTGTACCTCTTGATCAACATGTTGCTGCTATTGCCAACAGGGATATGAAGCATAACTACATAATTCACCTCCTTCATGCATCCGAGACAAAGCATCTGCTCCTTGATTTAATTTTTCAGGTTTGTACCGATATCAAAATTGAATACCAACAACTTCGCTACCAAGTTTAGTTGTTCTCTAGTAATAATCTTCTGTTATAGCAAATCCTTCAAGCTTCTCTGGTTAGTAGACATAGAGAATTTCCTCCCTAGAAGGTACAATATCCAATGTTGGATAGCTAACACACAAGCCATTAATTCCTTCTCGTAAGCTGATTTTGCCAAATTCCTTACACCAATGGCCTTGCTAAAGTAAGTAGTGAGGGTTTTCCCTGCGACATTATGGCTCCCAGATCAGTTCTTGAAGCATCACATTCAATCAAAAGCTATTTACTGAAATTTGGTAATGCGAGAACCGGTGCTTCTACCAACTTCATTTCAACATCTTGAAAGCCACCTAATTTTTTTGTCCCCAATGAAAGGCATCATTCTTCGTAAACTTCATAAAGAGATTAATTATCTTATCATGATCAAGAATAAACTTGTGATAATAATCAGTAAAGTGCCAAGAATCTTCTTACCCCCTTCACGTTCTTAGGGATTAGCCAATTAAGAGCATTGTTATACCTGTTCGGATCAACTACGACTCATTTTTTGGATATCATATAACCCAAGTATTGCATTATTCTATGGCAAACTAACATTTCTTCTTAGTTCCCTTCAGATTATGAATTTGTAGAGAGTGCAGCACTTGTTCTAGCTGTGACATGTGTGTCTGCCAATCCCTACTATAGATTAGGATATCGTAAAAAAAACACCAACATCCCTTTTCTCAACATATTCCTAAACACCTCATTCATTATCCCTTAGAATGTTGACGACGCGTTCATTAACCCAAATGGCATGACTACGACTCGTAGTGACCCTCAAGAGTTTGAAATGTCGTTTTATGTACATCACCGCTCTTGACCCTCACTTGGTGATAGCCTGATTTTAAACCAAATTTAGAAAAATATCTCGTCCCATGTAATTCATAAAACAAACCTTCTATTACCAATATTGGAAACTTATTAGGAATTGTTACTTTATTCAAAGCGGGGTATTCCACGCACATACACCAGGTTTGATCTTTCTTTTTGACAAGTATGACCAGACGGAATACACACTAGTGTTGTGTCTAATAATCCCATATACTAGCATCTCCTCCACTTGTTTTTCAGTTTCATTTTTTTATGAAGGCGACGGTAGCGATAAGTGTAACACTCTTCTATTCAATATATATTTCACGAGTAATTTTAAATCAATTTATTAAAGTACAAGCATCAACAAGAGTGTCACATCGTCATAAAACATCATATATAAAACATCCTGCTTCGTAACATGAGCTCTCTACATAATAACAATTAAACTTTCTTTTGAAACATCAACATAAATTCAAGTATCATGCAGCGGAATCTCAACATTAAAATAAAGTAACAATTATTCATCACGTCTCATCATTCGTGATTTAAATCTCAAAACCAACTTCAAACTATTAACGGTAACTCATAGAATCATGTTCTCAAACAGTTAAAGTATTCAGATCATATGATCCCAAGCCGATGTTACATATCAGAGAAAGACCCTTTATTGAATGGAAAAAACTAAACGACTCTGAAGCTATCCTTACTCCTTAATAAGCTAGTCCTGATCACCTGCGTGTTACCCACGTGGAGGCAACATTCAAACAGAAAGGGTGAGTAAATCATAATCATTATAAAAGACATAAGGAGTAGATATAGCAGTCATATCAAGGAAACAACAATCATATAACATCATTAAATACATTCCATCACATAACAACAATCACTAGTTTTTCACGTCACAACATCATAAATCCAAGAATCAATCAAATACATCACCTAAAATATACCAAACATCATCTTTCAAGAATCAATCAAAGACACCACTTAATCCAAGTATTGCGCAATGTCACAAATAATGAAATGATACTTCATAAGACTCATGCATGTGGTACCAAAACATCACTCATGACTTAGTCATTATTATTCTCTAAAGATTCCCACCAATAGAATCAATTCCCGCTTGGAACCCAGAGCACATCACAAGTTGCACTCAATCCACACTATGGGATTGAGGCCTTCACTGGACCAAACGTCCTAACATCACTGGGTAAATATCTTGCAAACTTCACTAGACAAAATTCCTACAAATGTTATGAATGCATGATGCACAACAACACACTATACGACGACGGCTAGTAAAAAACGTATCACCATTCATCATATTAATCATACATCATCGCATGCTTCATATTACACACATCATCATAACATCCTCAATTTATCATGTTATTCATACCTCCTCACATGTTTCATACATACATATATCATCACACTAACATCAAACATCATAGTACGCAAGTCAAGTAACAACATGGCATAGTTAAATCAATTTACAATAGGAAGCGTTACATGTTGGTATATCACCACATGGCCTCATCACCTCGTCATAGGAAAGACACTCATCATCATCACCACATCATCATATCATCATAAGGAAAACACACATCAAGTTATATCATGACGTGGTTACGTCAATTCATAGTGGAGAGCATACTTGCTATGTTGTCACTACATCGTCTCGTCACTCAATCCTAATACAAGCACTAGAAAAATACATCCTATGAATCATTTCATTGTACTAGGGTATATTTTATTGCATTAGCTTTCCAACACTTCGAACGATGCATCAAACGGAGTCGGGAAACTCAAGTTATGACCCTTACAAAATTCTGATTTTGACTCGGTTCGCCCAGCGAATGGAATGGCTCGCCTGGCGAATCAAGGCAGTAGCTAAAATTCTCGAACCCTTCGCCTGGAGAAGCCTCACTCGCCCGACGAATCTGCCAGCACAGCAAACCAGAAAAATGCGATTTTCTCCGTTGGAGGCCTTCCGTACCTCCGAATTCGATTTCGTAAAAAGCCCTGGTTTCAAAATTCAAAATCCTACCATTATATCACATTTATAACAGCCTATAACACCTACATAGAGGTCCTAACCTCATACATCCATCAAGGGTTCATCCATTTATATATCCAAATAACGATTTTCACCAATTTCGTCAATCTTCATTATAGGTTCCTCAATCTAACAAAAACCTCAAATACGATATACAATTATCTAGATCTTAAATCAATTATAATAACAATGATAAACTACCCTTACCTTAGAATTGTGGTTTGATTTTGAATCCTCTTCGTGTTCCACCGAGATTCCTCTTCTCCTCTTGTCTCTCTTTGCCCTAGCATTTTCTCTCTTTCATGCTCCTCCAAAACTTTTTACGGCGGAATGAATATCTCTTCTTTTACCCTAGTTTAACCCTTGGACCCTTTCTATGGTCTTCCCATCTTGCCCTTATTATCTCTAATACTAATAATATTATATTTTACCAATTAAAATAATATTAACTAATAATCTTAATTATTATATATCATCTAAAATACTCTATAATTCCCAAACACATCAACATCATCAAATAATTTACCAAAACATCATATCACACCTCATCTTCATCAAGTCATCACAAATCACCACAATGTCACATGAATCATCAAAACATCACATAAGTCAAATAATTCACCAAAAATCACTAAAACATCATCTATATCAAATGCTTCACAATAACTCACACAGACATCACATAACCATCATATTCATCAAAATATCATATATATATATATATATATATATATATATATATATATATATATATATATATATATATATATATATATATATATATATATATATATATATATAGGGGATGACTCAAGTGAGAACACTTGGTTATTATGAGAAATGAGAACAATGAATCACGGCCATTAAATTTGATTTTAATGGACTGGATTGGTTCCTCTTTCTAAGATCCTTAATATTTAATGGACTGGATCTTAGAAAGAGAAACCAATCCAGTCCATTAAAATCAAATTTAATGGCCGTGATTCATTGTTCTCATTTCTCATAATAACCAAGTGTTCTCACTTGAGTCATCCCCTATATATATATATATATATATATATATATATATATATATATATATATATATATATATATATCGAATACTTCACAATGACTTATATATTCATGATAAATTAATTAAATAAATAATTAATCTAGAATTTGGGGTGTTACAATAAGGTTTCACATTGATTGGACCTGTTCCTTCTTTACTGTTTGTCGCATGTTCCCTGTCTCGGTCAGGAGGTAACCCGACCACCTCTGCAAACACCCCTCCATATCGCCCTAACAACCCTTGTAACTCCTCATGTTGAGCCCCTGGAAGCTTCACATTAATGGACCACAAAACACCTTCATTAGACTAGGGGTCCTGATAGCTAAATCAACTTCAATTTCACTCTGTAATGTATTAGACTAGGGGTCCTGATAGCTAAATCAACTTCAATTTCACTAATTTAGACTCTGTTTGGCCAAACTGATAACATAAACTTCTATCATACAAGTGCTTATGCATTATCTCTATAAGAAATGATAAAATGAATTCAAATTTATCATAACATAATGTTATCATCCAATGGCGGAACAAAACAAAATCTGATTCTAGCACACACAAAAAACGGGGCAAAACGTAGCAGGACATTTGCAAGGAGCAGTGTCACTTTCATTAAATTGGCATACAAATATTCATAATCATATAGCTATGCAAACTCCTGAACAGATTCTATATTGGAAAAATTGGAGTCATATTGCTATCAAATTTGACATTGTGAAGGTTACATAACAACAATATATCAGTTCAACATTAGACAATTTCAACATTTCCATCAGGCAATGCATTCATCTGCAGGGTTCTGCCATTGCCGGATGCCAGAAACCGTACAGATGGTAACGAAGGATCAGTAACAGATTCAATCTCGATGAAGTTGAGGTCAAGTGCACCAGATTTCTTCAAACTAAAAACAAAGACAGCAACAATCCAACCCAACAACGAAAGAGCCCAATAATTCGTCATCCCATGAATCAAACCCCAAGCAATAGCATATCCAACAACAATCCCCGATAAATGACCAATAAAACTTGCCTGCGGAACAATAATCGAAGTGAAAATAAGCGACTCAAACGGAGCAAAACTAATAGGAAGCGAAAGTAATCCAAAGAGCTCCAGCTTCGAAGAAGGTTGCTTCACGGAAAGAATCGTCATCCAACCAAAAACAACACACGAATAACCAACAGCTGTAACTCGTCGAAAATACTCAACCTTGAATCTCTGAATCAACAAATGATACATTGCCAGAACCAAAATTCCTGACACAACAACCAACACAAGTGTATACTGCAAATAATACTCAACACCAAGACCAACATGATCCAATTGCTCAACCACACCAAGACTCCACAATGCACTCATATTGAAAACAAGATGAATTATACTTATATGAGAAAATGCAGAAGTGATTATCCTCCAGTATTGTCCTTCTATTGCAGTCTCATAACTCAAACCAACATGTGAATAACCAATGTTTTTCTTCTGTATATAAAACCAAATTGCACTACATATTCCTATAATACAACTTGTTGCAGGTTTTTCTAAGATCTCATAAATCAAAGGCTTCCCCATTTCCCCAATTCCCTAAAAATCACTTCTAATTTCTACACTTGAGCAACAATTCTAAAAATCAACACTTTAGCAAAAAGGGTGAGTAAATTTTCAATCAAAACAAAACCCAAAATTCTATACAATCCAATACTCTCAAATTCAAGGGTTTTTATTCACTTTTTTCCCCTTTCTAGAAATCACATAAATCATAGCGACCCACCAAATGAAAATTTGTGCAATCTTCGCTAACCATAGAAACAGAAACTTATCTCCAAAAAGAAAGTGAATTGCGCGAAAACAATACCAGAAAGGTTGCGTCTTTGTCTTCAAAACAGTGAAGAATTTCAATTGCGTGAAACGGTTAAAGGGTTTGTACTGAAATTCGATAAATGGGGTTTTTGTTGTGAGAATTGAAGAATCGGATTGAGAAGATGACTGACCTTGATTCAGCTACTAGACGGTTCCTTGTTGTTCTTGAATGGCCTAAGCTTCTCGAACAAGTATGTTAGTTTTTAATTACCAATTTTTCATCTATATCTTCGTGATAACAATTTATGATTTGTTTTTTAAATAACAAACATTTTAAAAATAAAATTACATAAAATAATCAGTTTTTCAAAAAAATTATACAAATAATCAATGTTTTAAAATCGGACCGGTAGAACTGGGAATTGACCAGGTAATCGGTCTGGTTCAATAGCTAGATCGAAAATATCATTGAGTCGGTGTGAACCGGTCAAAACCGATGTAAACCGTTAAAATCGACGGTTTTTCTGAACCGGCGATTTAAGTGCATTTTTTATTTTTTAAAAAAAATTAAAATGGCGTCATTTTAATTATTTTAATGAAAAATTAAAAGAAATAAAAAAAATGTTGCAGATGCGGTTGATTTTGTTACCGATGATTTTGATATTGAAAAATGAGATCTCAACATTGAAACAATTTTTTCTTTCTTGAAATTAAATTTAATAGACAATGGAATTATTTTATTATAAATTATTCAATTAGATTATGTTGCAATTAAACTTTGTTTGCAATTATACTTTGTAATTTTGTACTATTTTATAATGTGTGATACCTAAGTTTAAAATTTGAATTTAAATTATGAACTTGTGAATTTATTTATAATCTGACATTTTCAAAAAATTTAAGTGTTAGTTATATTTTGTAGAGACTGAATTATCCTATTCGACAGATTTTATACCTATATAATTTTGTTATAACGACCGATCTATTCAACCGAATTATCCAGTTTAACCCGGTTTAGTCTTGTGGTTAGACGACAAAAATGACAATGATGTATGTGTTATGATGCATGAATAAGATGATATTATTTTGACGGTTGTGATATCTTAAAAATTTTGTCGTCTTAAATAATTTTATTTTCTGTCTGTGTTGTTGTTTTAGTCTTGTTTGCGTTTGTTTAGTTGCAAGAAATATGTTTAATGAATAAATAAAGTTCAGTTGACTTCTAAAAAGATATTACAAAGAGTTCATACAATTATTGGGTGGTGGAGCTTATTCCGCGATTAGGACAATTATTTCGATTGTGTCCGACCTGACGACATATACTACACTTCATTTCCATTTTTTCAGTCGCATCCATTTCGGTTCTAATACGCGTGCTGTTGGGGCGACCCTTTTCTTCTTTCGCATTCTGTCATTGTGTCAAACTACTTCCCCTTCATACGGAGACCAATAATCTTTTTTTGCTATCATTGGAAATGCATTGTTGTATACACCGCACAAGGTCTCGGCCTTGTAAATGGGAGATAGCATTTTTAAGGCATCTCGGTGAGCATATGAACATGTTGTTATGACATGGACCAAGGCATGCGAAAGACTTGAAACATTTCAAGTGAAAGTGTGGTTAAAATGGTCGAAACCTATAACCTTATTAGGACTTTGCTTTGGCAGTTTGTTCCTTTATAAATTTCATGCAGCTTTCACTGAACAGCTGCCCTGATTATAACACTACACTCCACCTTTCACCTCTTTTTGCGAACAGGAAAAATCATCCTGAAATAGGTTGATATCACCAATGCGGTAATTGGAAGGTTTTTGATGCCTCTAAAAACACCGTTGATCAATTCCACGAGATTTGTTGTCATGTGGCCTCATTGTTTCCCGTTGTCATATGCCCTTGTCCACTTCTCTTTGACAAGATTATCAACCCACCTGCCCGCATCGCGGCGATAGTGTTGGAATAATGGTTGAGTTAATACATAACCCGCGTTCACGAGTGTTTTTTGAAAAATCGTGTCTTTGACCTATATGTCTAATGCAGTAGACATGCGTGGAAGGTGGGTCGTGTTAACCCTTAGGCGGATTGTTATATGCACTCTTAATGGAAGTATGGTTGTCGTTTCGGAATGTGTGTTCGGAAATTCTTGAGAAATAAATGTGTGTTCCGAGATTCTTGAGAAAGAAACTCCAACCACCAGCAGTTTCTCCTTCCACCAGAGCGAATGCAATCGGAAAAATATTATTATTTCCATCTTGTGTGATTGCTATCAGTAGTGTTCCTTTATATTTCCCGTACAAACAAGTTCCATCTATTTAAATAATTGGTTTGCAGAATGCAATCCTCTGATTCAAGGTTGAAAAGCCCATAATAGTCAATGAAATATATCATTTCCATGGACACACGTTCTGTCCGAGGCGTACATCGATAATGTCTCTATAATAAAAACCGTGCCAGGAGCATAAGTGTGAAGTGCAACCAAGAATCACAGTAGTTGTTTGTATCACTCCTCCCATTTTCGTATACAAGTTCAATCGCCTTTGTCCTCGCTAACCACGCCTTTCTGTACGAGGGAGTATAATTGTATGATGTAACGATAAGGTGATAACATGAAAATAGATAGTATATTTCTACTCAATTCACCTTATTTCAAACTTGTTTTATTATCATTTTGTTATCATTATGTGATATTATGTCGGTACTATTTGTTTATTTTAGGTTACTGTCAAAGAAGAGCATCCATGCAAGAAAACGACAAAAAATGCAAGAATTGAAGAAAATATGAAGAATTGATGTTTGTGGTGCACGACAACCGCCATGGGTGATGGCGACCGTCCTGACCCCCAACTTCCATATCAACCACGTTTTAAGCACGACGATCACCATTGAGTGACGGTGACCGCCATGGACTTCAGAACTAGAAAAATAGCATAACGTGAACAATTCTTCCCACTTCTTCCTAGTTTATCTCCCATGATTCCCATTCCTTTATCATTATTTATTTTAGCATCATAACACAATATATTAGAGTTTTAACGTTGAATTTGGCATCTAAGTTTGTGCGCGAAAGCGCTGTTCATAGTTTTAGGTAGAAATTACTCTTGTAAAAGTGGTAGTTTCTCACATCGAGGAACTACCACACCATTAGTATTAGGCCTACAATTTGTGTACTCTTGGATCATTAATCTTGCATTCATAAGTGAAAGCATTTCAGTTTCTTTATTTCCGTCTTTTTCAAGTTCATATTTATTGCTTTATAATTATTGTTATTGTTGTTTTAATTACCATGTTGTTTTTCAACACAATCGTTATGTTTAATGCATTTTTACCGAGTAGTATGTTTAGTTAAATAGTTTAGAGTTCGGTATGCGAGGACCGTCGTTTCCGACGGAACTTGGTAATAATGTTGGATTAATCTTTATTTGAAAATTATGTTTTGGTCTTTGTTTTCAAACTTAATTTAAATAGCTTCGTCACGAGAGTGGGAGGTTTCTTAACATGATTTTGTCATGAGAGTGAGAAATTAACTAAGGTTCGAACCGACATTTCGAGAGGGTGGGGATCAAACCGAATAGTAAGAATAGGGCATCAATCCTAACGAGGGCGGGAGCGCCTTAGGTATCGATTAGATCTTGTTCAGTTTTCAAAACACGTTCTTTAATTGAAATGGGCGAGCGAGAGAAAAATCTCATGGTTAAGGATCGTGTATTTCCTTAATCCTATTTTAGTCTCTATTTTAGTCTTAGTTTCCCCTTAATCAATTATTCATGAGCTTTAGCTTTACAAAGAGACGATAGATTACAGTAGGTTGACATTGGTCTATGTGGTTCGACAATCTTTTATATTACTTCAATATTTTTGTGCACTTGCGGACGCATCATATGGGAGATTATCATTCTCACCTTCAACAATGGATCATTGCTTACCATAGGTAAAATTTCTTGGCATATAAAATCATAGTTTTGAAGGATATAAAAACACAAGAAAGGGGGGATTTGAATTGGGGTTTTTAAAACAAAAATAAAATAACACATTGGTTATTCTGGTTCACTTGAAATCAAAGCTACTCCAGTCCACCCTACCAAGGGGATTTCGCCTCTCTTAACGAGGTCTTAATCCACTAATCAAAACTTAATTACAAAAACACGAAGACAACCAACATCTTCTTGAGATTAAACCATAACTCGGTTTATAGACAACTCTAAAAGTTACTTAACGTGTTTACAAAGTACTTCTAAAAAGTTGTATCACAACTGTGATGTATACACAAAAATAAAACTCAAAGGTTAAGAGATAAAATAATATGACAATGATTTTGAGAGCTCTTTGTTTTTCGTGTGTAAGAGTTGTATGCGATCCATCCTCATAGTCTCATTTATATATAATTGATTTGAGAGATCCGCTGGAGATATATACTCTTGTTTTGCAAGGTTAATAATATCATATTTAATATTCTTTCCAAAAATACAGATGTTGCCCATAGTTATAAAGTTTCATCTGTTACTTTCTTGATCCTGTATTTAATGAAATATTTAGATCTTCAGAACTTCAAATTGATGATTGCGTTGAATCTTCTTTGTTCTTTTAGAACTTCCTTATTAGAGTATGAATTGCAGCTTGTTCATTGGTGCTTGTAAAGCGTTCAGTATCAGAACTTCTTTTACTTAGCGCGTTGCTTGTATGTTCTCATCAAAACTTCCAATTTGTTTTAACTTTATTCTCTTCTTAGTGTACTTTAGAATTTCTAACATTTTTCTGCATATTTAATCAAACGATTAGAGTACACAATTTTACTATATATTTGTTATCATTAAAACTTAGAATTAGATGTAGAACCAAATTATGTTCTAAGAAACTTAGATTACAATGATATTGGTACAGGTTGGTGGTAACACAAGTGTGGTCTTAAGAAATAGAACATATCACCTACGAATCACCTCTCTTCCTGTATGATGGTGACAACCTAAACACACAATTAGGATTTACACACAAAATTACGTACCTCTTCGCATTTGTGCGATCAACCTTAAAATCTACATAGTTTACCATATCAAACTTTTTGATTGCTCGCACACAATCTTCTTTTAAACAAAATTTGTCTCCAACTTTTAATTGGTTATCGGACTGGATGTACGGGCCGTAGAAAACATCTGATAATGGTTCATCCCCGTCCAAGTTCAAGTTAGTCATGTGCGCAGGCGGGTGTGTACACATGAGTTGGAGGCAACGGACGTTGTTCGTCGTCTTCAAAATCATCTAAAAGATTAAGTGTAGGTTAATGGAAATTAAACCACTTCATACAAATAAGTTGAAAATGAGTCAAGTCGAGTCGAATTTGATTTAATTTGGTTTAACTCGATAATAATTGAATCAACTAAAAGCTCGACTTAAGTTGATCACAATTTTTTTCTAACTCAAGCTTGACTCAACTAAAATTCATAAATAATATTTATTATTTAAAATATTGTTAATAAAGATCTTAAATATAGTTACCTATTTAAAATCCTAAAATTTTCATGCGTGTAAAAACAACTTACATGTTTAAAATTTACTATTTAGAGTTGACTCTATGTGACTTAGCTTTATTGGTACCATGTCATCTTGAATAAATTATCCACAACTTATCAAAATTTGATAAAAAAAACTATTACTTTATAACACATTTATCTATTTAATAAAATATTAAATACAAATATTTTGGTTGTAAGTGTTTCTTAAATTATAAGATATTTATCACCTTGTCCCTTTTAACTGTCTAGAGATATTAGGTGCAGAGACACAAATTCAAACCCGTGATATCCTGCTTATTCATCTTTAAAAGATCACATTTTAATTATTAAATTATTTGATAAAAGAATATCCATCATCTTAAACCGGATTACCATTCTCTCATTCTAAGTTTGAGTTCATTTTTTCATTCAGAAGAAGATATGGTTAGACTTTACATATTTTGACGTCATAACATACTTGGTCAATAAACTCATTGTAAAAATTGATGCATAAAATTACATTCCTTCAAGAAAAAGAAACCACATTCAAAAGAAACCAACCAGCACAATAATGAATTATCAATTAAATAAAGAATTTATCCACACCAAACTTCAAGGTTGTTCAATCTTGGGTGCAACAAAAACAACCAATCTCAACACCATCTTTTCCTCTATGGTTATAACCACTTAGTTAAAATTCAAACCTTTTTTCTATAAAATCATTTTTCACTTCAATATTTTCACATCCCTTCTTCACAATGCGTAATTCTAAAGTTCAACCCATCAAACTTTCCAACAATTCTAATGCAAATTCTTCTATCCACACCTCCCTTCAACTCCAAGTAACACCAAACTTGCAACTTGATCATGGATCATGGTCTCTTCGGGGTCGCGAATTTTGGTATGCAAGACGAGCATTTCTGAATAGTTATCATTTGAATTTGGAAAGAGAGAATGGCGGTTTCAAGGAGAAGCTGAAAAGGTCAGTTAAGGAGGTGAATGAAACTGCCATGAACATTGTTTTGGATATGTATAGAGGGGTGCAGAAGAGAAGGCTTGGGATTAGGGCTTATAGAGTCACAGTGTCTTTGCCATCTATGTTTCTTGTTACAATGAGATGTTTTATGCCATGGGTTTACAAAAAGGAGATTATGTAACGTAACAACATAATAAAAAAAGAACTTATATTGTATGGATTAGCCTGTTTACGATGTATGAGAATGATTGCACGAGACAAGTTATAAACTTATAGATAAGGGGTAGTTATTTAAAGATAAATTATGACCTGCGTTGCATAGTTGCATAGGTACCGGTACGTACCCAGTACCCGGTACGGGTACTGGTATGGAGTACGGCATTTTTAGAAAAACTAAGGTACGAGTACGTTAGTATAATGCTTTAAAAATACAATTATAACAATAATTAAACAATTATATTATTTAAATAACGATAAAATAATATAATTAAAAAATAATTTGCTTGAATAAATCACACTTAAAAGTATTAATAATTCATAAAATCAAGGTTGAATATCAATATTTTCTTCTCCAATGAATGCAGGTTCTAGTTCAGGTTCATCGAGAAAGAGTAACAACTTCAAGAATACCATCTCCATCAAATAGATTCAATTCATGTCCACCAATATCCCACATCTTTGTTACTCCTTCATTATAAATCTTACTCTTTCTTGAAAGAAGACGAAGATTTGTATGAACAAAAACTAAATCCTCGGCTCTTTTTGGATTGAGCCTATTCCTTTTCAATGAGTGAATGAATTCATATGTGCTCCAATTTCTTTTCAATGAGTCTATTTCTTAATTTTTCTTTCAGTTTTTTATTTATAAACATAATAAATAAATAACCTAATTTTTACTTAAGCCCAAATTATGTTATCCAAAAAAATTTAATATCGAAAGAAATAAAAAATTTTGGGTACGTGTACCAAATGTGTACCGGTTGGTATACCAAAGCAAAATAAAAAATAAAAAATTTGGTACGGCTTCGGTGCGTACCGTACGCGTACGGTACGTGTACCGGTACCCGGTACGTATCCGGTACCGGTACTTTACCTAAAACGGAGTACCCGTGCTTCACAATTTATGACTATTTTTTAGTCTATATTTTATTAAAATTAGCGGTTTTTTTGTTAACCCTTCTTCCTAGAAAAAAAGGACCATAATAATTTAGAGTTCCGCCCCCACCCCCAGAATTAAATAATTACTATAACTAACTTTTAAAAAAAAATTAAATAGGTATTTCATCTTTATAAATTATCAAATTTTTATTTTTGACCTCTATAAAAAAAAGTGGTATATTTTTATCAGGGCCGGTCCTGACTTTTTAGAGGCCCGGAGCAAATAATAAAAATGGACCCCTAAAAAAAAAATGAGCAACTAATTTTAAATTTTGATTTTTTTATTCTATTTTTAAATTAAAGATTAATGATTATATATAAATATAAAAGCGCAAACGAACAAAAATTTTGATTAACTTGTTTGGTCATTGTAGAACTTGTATTTTTCAATTGCAAGAGTTTGATTTCATCTTTCAATTTAAGGATTAGATTAAATTTCTAATTCCAATTCTTAACTCTTACATATTTATGAGACACAAAAGTTCTAACATATCTTAAAATATTACATAATTTTATGAGAATTTTTTTGAAAAAAATATTAGAAATTATTCTAATTATTTTTTTATAAATTTAAAGAATAATTTTGATATCTAATTATTTAAATCTTTATCATTAAATATTATATTATAACTAAAATCATATACTTTTTTAAAATGATATATCCAAAAATATTAGTTTTTCAAAAAAATAATATTATATTTAAGTGATATTTTAAAATTTAAAAAATTATATTATAAGATCAATTTTAATAATAAATAACTTTAAATATTTTATTAAAATTATAAGTTACTGTAGGTTAAATTGTTGTAGTTTCAAAATAAGAATAAGCTTGAAACACCAATTTTGTTGTCAAATTAAAATAATTCAATTGCTAAAAATAACAACGCCATAAGCCAAGTATCGAACACACAACTTAAAAGTTGGCTAGAATTAATTGACAAGTTCAGCCGCTGGGATAAGGTACACGCTTTGCATTTCTACTGAAATATATTATATTAATTATATAACATTTAATTTTTCAAAGGCCCAACACTAAAATTTTGAGGCCCTATTTTTTGTGAGGCCCTGGGCTATGGGCCTGCTTGTCCTGGCCCAGAGCCGGCCCTGGTTTTTATTCCTATAAAATTATTATGCACCTAATTTTAATTTAGGTTGTTAAACCAATATATATTTTTGAATGATTATTTTGCAGACATATTTAAAACGTTATAAAAAGTTTCTTGAAAAATAACTCAAAATTTGATTTTTTTAAATCGAAATTTTTATTACTTTTATCATTATCTTTTAAAATTTAAAAAATTCATATTTAATCATTCTTATTTTAGAAAGTTCATTTTATGAACGTTCATTTTGACGTTAATCTTTGGATATCATGATTAGAGCTGTTAAAATGAGTTAGTTCATATGGGCCGACCCTTTAAATTAGAGGCCCATATTTTGAAGAACTTTTTTAGCCCAGTCCTAAAAAGCTCGCTATCATTAGGGCTAGTCCATATGGGGCGTGGGTAGCCCATTAAGCCCGCATAACAATAAATTTTTAAAAAATTATGTACATTTTTATATTGTGTTATTCCAAAATAACACATTGATTTTTATTATTTCACTAAATTTTATCTCTATTCTATTAAATTATTCTCTTTTAAATATTATACATTAATATAATCAGGAATCTTTCATCGTATTCTATTAGTTTCTCTTATTTTAAATATTTGAGTATTTATTTTCTACAATTTAAACATAAACATGTATTGTGTTTTAAAACACATTACATTATTTATAAAAGATAATATAGTACTTAAAATCTATTATGTTTAAAATATTATAATTTTTATTTTATTTATAATAAATATTATGGATTTTGTATTTTATTTTTTTTAGTAAAAAAAGCATATTTAGGATTGGGTAGCCCGAACTCCATCTAGGGCCGGGCTCGGGTACTAACTTTGAGGTCCATATTATAATAGGGTTTTTTTCGCCCAGCCCTAAAAGACCCAACCTATTAGGGTCGTTTTTAAACGGACTGGGTAGTCCATTTTGACAACTCTAATCTTGATGGTATAGTAAATCATTATAGATTAATCTTAAACTTTATAGGTATGATCTTTATGATATTATGTTTCAATTCAACGGTTGAATTTTTAAAAAAAAAAATTAAAATGAAGTTATTGAGCGAGTGTAACTCGTAGTGTAACTCTTCGGACGTAATATATATATATATATATATATATATATATATATATATATATATATATATATATATATATATATATATATATATATATATATATATATATATATATATATATATATGTATAAATCGTACATGTTAATAAAAACTATCACACAAAATTATTTTTTAATCATTTTGGTTAAGTAGCCTAGCTATTTGATGTCCTTACACAGCTACTAACTGAACTGGTTTAACGGAGCAAAATTCAAAACTCTTTTAAATCTGAGTAATCTCTTTCACGTTAGCCTTTGGAGCTCTATAGAAGAAAAGTAATATATGGGGATGTTAGAAATCAATGCATTGATCATCACGATTCTTTCTCCAGTCGACATTTCTCTTCCCTTCGAAGTTGGGGGAATTCCAAGGTTTTCATTTCGAGCTGTTATAATTCGCCGATGATAGATCTTGTTGTGCAATGGATCTTGGACCAACTTATGGAGCATAAAGGCCATCTTTTGGGGATTTCAAATGGCCTCAAGTTTGTGCATAAGCCTATACATGAGCAATCTTTTTGGCATAAACATGAAGGATGAATTTCTTCAAGCAGCGTCTTCTTTCTCATCTTGCGGGATTGGCTCGATTTCATTCCATTTCTTAGGTGTTAGCGTTGGTGCAAATCCAAGGAGATTGGAAACTTGGAAACCAATTATTTCTAAACTTTAAAAAAAAAAATTATATTCTTGGAAGGGAACACAAATGTCAATTGGAGGAAGAATCGTGATGATCAAGGCAATGATTTATAATATCCCCATATATTACTTCTCTTTCTATAGAGTTCTAAATGCTATCCTAAAAGAGATTACTCATATTCAAAGAATTTTTTTTGTGGGGCAATGCGAAAGTTCACAATAAGGTGTGTTGGGTTAGCTGGAATAACATCTGCAAATCCAAGAGGGACGGAGGTTTGGACATGAAGCATGTTGGAAGTTTTAATGAGGCTCTCCTTAGTTAATGGATGTGGAGAATTTTAACTAACGATAAATCTCTGTGGTTTAACTTGCTTTCTTTCAGGTATGGTGACATCAAGATCAAGATACTCTCTCATTCAACTCTAGTCATCAATAAGGAAGACTTGCTATGGTGGCTAGATTTGTTATGCTTTCTTTAACCTCTCGAATCCGACACAAGCTAGTTTGCATCGGCCATCAGTTGCAGACTAAAAGACGGAAAGTGTAACACCCAATTTCTACCTAAATATTTATTCATGAATCAGAGTATAAAAATTCCAAACATACACATGGGATATTACATTTAGTCATTTAAATTGTTTACGGCATACACGCCTTCAACATAGATACATAGCACATCTAATTAAACGGACAATTATATAATAAATCATTTAGTCTCCAAAAGTCACTTCATCAATTAAAATTCAACCACTCAGCGGATTCACAAAACTTCCCAAAAATTAAGTCAACATCATAGCATCTTCGCAAAATAACTTCGAATTACAATTAAGTTGCAAAACACCATAGAAAATTCAGCAAAACAAATAATAAATAAAACACGCGTTTGTCTCCCGAGTGCTACGTATCAGAGCGACAACCAACCCGACTCATGGCGGCTAATCTTCACTCACTGTCATCACCTGCACGTTACCAATATAAAGATAACGGCGAAAACAAGTAAAGGGTGAGATATCAAACAATATAAACAAAGTTATGATAAACAATATATTTACGGTTCAAGTCATAATATATATCAATTCGCGGTTTCTGTCAAAACAGTTTAAATTCAAAATCACACAACGTCATAACAATTCAAATGAATGAGACACGACAAATGCAAATGCATATGCTACCCAGGGCTTCATCCCCCATCGCCAATTGCCAATAAATAGAGGCATTCCAACAGACATAAGCCTTCGCCACAGTTTGCCAAGTTCAGGTCGTCACCAAAATATGCAATTCATGCGACACGGATGAAATGCAACAATCACAATTATCGTCACAAGGCATTCGCCTATATCACCAGAAAATATCAATAATCATTGATATATTATTGTCGTGTTATGTTCCTGCAATTCACAACTTCACAATATTTCAAAGTATTTCATCGCATCAAAACATCACCAAAACATCACCAAAATACTGCATATCGAATTATTTCTGGACACGCCTAATTTATTCTACTCCGTTCAATTAGTTCCAGTCTTCTATTGTTTTATTTTCTAGTCACTATTTAATTCTTACTCTTTTACTGTCATGGAATTGTTACTCCTAAATTTGTCATGCTAAAACTGCAAGTCTGTTACTAACTCATATCCTGTCTTCCATGCTTTTCATCTATGCACCAGCTCTATTTACATTTCTCATTTTTCTGCTACTGATTGGCTATTATCCTAACAACTATTTACATACCACGTATTAATTTGATTAGTGATGGTTTACTCTGCAATTTTACTCCTAAATAACACTTATAGCCACTAAGTATAATACTCAGTGTACTTAAAAAAAAATTAGCAGCAGGGACCCCGTCCCCACCTGTGCCAACCGTCCCACTCAAGGGACTCCCCAAAACACCCAAAGGGTGTCCGCCCCATAGCAAAGGCCACCCGCCCCACAAGCCCTGTGGGGTCCTTCCCCACTTCCTCTTCTAAGGGATGCTCGTCCCTCCATTTAGGGCCCCTGATAACACGATTTTATATCGTATATTTAGCCTGAAATCCATAGATATTTATAGCATTTTCCGTTTATTATATTGATTTATTATGATATTACGCGAGTTTTTGCTTTGTTTCAGGTTTTACGCTCTTATTATGACTATTTGTGAAAAGGAGAAGAAATGGAGCTAAAACGACCACTATTTATGCTTAAAAGATGAAAAATGGGTGCTGAAGTAAAAAGGGAGTGCAAATAAGGCCCAAATATGCTAAAGAAGACCCAAAAGCCCACTGAAGATCAAATGTGCGTGGCCCAAACCACACAAGCAAGTGGAGACGCACGTCTCCACACCTCATTGGCCACGTCAGCAAAAGGGAGACGCACGTCTCCAGTCCCCTACATTCTCCCCACTTGAGACGCACGTCTCAAGTCTTCAACGAAGCTTCCCCAAGAATCGGAGACGCACGTCTCCAAGTCCAAGTCTGCTGGAGCTCCTCTTTTCACGCAATCCAACTGCAAAGCCTCGCCTATAAATAGAGGCAGATACTTCACTTCAACCTGTCCGATTTCCTGCTAACGAAGTGCTGCCGAAATTGTACCGTGCATTATATTTTATGCCTTCCTTTAATTCAAACAGTTATTTTCTCACAACGATTTCTACACCGAAAATTGTTGTGAACCTTTTATAAATCTAGCCTTACGTTAGATTTATCGCCTTTTATTTTCCTTGTTTTATTTTCCGTCCGTTTAAATTCCGAAGAACGATCCAGCCAACCTGTGGTGGAAGTTCAGTACTCGAAGATTCAGTTTCAATTTATTTAATTCAGGTTTAATATTTACTGCCTTTATTTATATATTTACTTGCATGATATATTATATGCCAATTAACATGCCTTTTATTATAAGCCAAATTAATTTATGCATGCTTAACTGTATTAATATGTCTGGCTAAATTACTAAGGTATCGGTATGTAAAGTAAGTTAACCGTAGGGATCCGAAATAAATTGGCTTAATTATGTTTTATTAAATATCACTTGTTTTTGGTTTGTATGTCTAATTTAATTAGTAAGTCTTAAAACCAATAGAGCGAAAGTTTGAGGGCTTAAGACGATCAAAGGTTAAAATCAATAGAGCGAAAGTTTGAGATATTTAACTGGATAGTAGACATAGGACATTAGTTTTAAGGATGGCGAAAGCGTATTAAAACTAATTAGAACTTATTTATTTTCAAAAATTGTTTTTACACCCGAGCGGGATGGCGAAAGCGTACGTTAGGGATATTAGCATGTTCCGAGTCAACAGAGCAAAAGTTTGAGATTAGGAGATTTAAATAGATAACAACTTCAAAAAACAGGCATTTTATTAATTACGTTGTTTCCAAAAAGCTCTTCTAAAATCTAATGGGATGGCAAAAGCGTACATTAGGATTAGGATAGTAATCTAAATCAACAGAGCGAAAGTTTGAGACGAGGATTTTTAACCAATTGAATTAGTAAAGATTTTTAATTAAATTATGCAAAAGCCAATGGACCTTCGGATCACCTTAAGTTAAACGAAATACATACTGATATCTGTCTTTTATTATATTCTTTATTTCTCACAATCACTCTCCCTTAGGAACAATCAAAATATTAGTAGCCCTAGCTTTACATAGTAACCTTAGATAACGGTAGATCGATTCATAGTCCCTGTGGATTCGATATCTTTTAAAACTACACGACACGACTGTGCACTTGCAGTCATCAGACTAATAGACACGTAAAGTCGCGATCAAGTTTTTGGCGCCGTTGCCGGGGACTATTTAAGTCGATATCGTAACTCACTGTTACACCGTAGAGACTAGGGAAATTCTTTCCTTTCTTTCTGAACGATTGTATGCCAAATACGCGTTCACAAGGAGGAGGTTTAATACAACGAATTAACGAGATCGAACGTTTCATTAACGTCAAACGTCGAGCTCGCAATCTTCCCTAAGTAGCACCAATTCCGATTAATCAGGAATTGACTTTTACTGATCAAATTAATCAAATCACCCCAAAGTTAGAGATGGCTGCTCTTCGTCCTCTTAGAGACTATGTCGCTCCTTCGCGCGCTGAACCGCACTCAAGTATCGCACCACCTGCGATTGAGGCAAACAATTTCAAACTGAAACCTTCGTTGGTCCAAGCTGTTCAACAGAATCAATTCTCTGGAAGCCCTGCAGACGACCCCAACCTCCATTTATCTGTGTTCGTGCAATACGCCGACACTGTCAAAGCTAACAACGTTAGTTCCGAAGCTATTCGATTACGTCTCTTTCCTTTCTCCTTGAGAGATAGAGCTAGAGCGTGGCTTCAATCCCTGCCTTCTAACTCCATAACTACATGGGATGAATTGAAGAGAGTATTCTTAGCGAGATACTTTCCGCCTAGCAAAACTGCTATGCTAAGAGGTCAAATCAACGGATTTACCCAGAAAGATAACGAATCACTCTTCGAAGCTTGGGAACGTTACAAGGACATGCTTAGACTATGCCCTCATCATGGACTCGAACCATGGCTGATCATCCATACTTTCTATGGTGGTCTCTTATATAACACTAAAATGACTATAGATGCCGCTGCTGGCGGAGCATTAATGGACAAACCCCATGATGAAGCATATAACCTCATAGAGAACATGACACAAAACCATTACCAATGGGGTGGAGAACGAGCCGCTCTAGAGAAAGCCCAAACCAAAGGAGGAATGTACGAAATAAGTGGTATAGACCGCGTTAACGCTAAAGTAGACGCTTTAACTCAAAA
This sequence comes from Vicia villosa, assembly GCF_029867415.1. Classification (NCBI taxonomy): domain Eukaryota; kingdom Viridiplantae; phylum Streptophyta; class Magnoliopsida; order Fabales; family Fabaceae; genus Vicia; species Vicia villosa. The sequence continues at coordinate 114,382,666 of NC_081184.1, read as the reverse complement.
GATCGAGAACTTAACCATCACTCCTTCAGCCACCGCTGCTGCTGTAACACCTAACTGCGAGATTTGTGGATTGACTGGACACGCAGTTGCCGAATGTCAACTCTTGACTGGAGTCCCATCTGATCAAGTAAACTATGCTCAAGGAAACCCTTATTCTAACACGTACAACCCTGGATGGAAAAACCACCCGAACTTTTCTTATAAAAACAACAACGTGTTGTACGCGCCTGGACAAGCACCTGCTGTACCACCTGGCTACCAAAAAGCGCCTGTAGCTGCTCAAAACACCCCTAGGAAGTCAAATCTAGAAATCATGATGGAGAACTTTATAGCTTCCCAACAACAAACCAATAAGGACTTCCTAAATCAAAACATCCACAATAGCGAGCAACTAAAACAACTATCGAACAAAGTAGATGCCTTAGCTACGCATAACAAAATGTTAGAAACTCAAATCTCACAAGTAGCTCAACAACAAGCACCTACCGCTGCCCCTGTGGCACGTTTCCTGCTCAACCACAACCTAATCCTAAAGGAAATGCGAACGCGATAACACTAGTGGAACGAATTACGATGGACCCATTGATCCTAGAACTCAAAACGCACCCATGTCACAAAAAGAGCCAAAGGAAACCCAAAAGACATCAACTGATGATCAAACTGCTAAGACCAATGAGAGCAACAACGAAGTGGAACCAGAAAAAGAGAAACCTTACGTTCCACCACCACCTTATAAGCCACCAATTCCTTATCCTCAGAGATTAGCTAAATCAAAAACCGAAGCGCAATTTAAAAGATTTGTAGAACTTCTGAAACAATTAAACATAACCATACCGTTCACAGAAGCCATAATTGAAATGCCTTCCTACGCTAAATTCCTAAAAGAAATCCTATCAAACAAAAAGAAACTCGAGGATAACGAAACCGTAATGCTTACCGCTGAATGTAGCGCTATCATCCAAAATAACATGCCTCCAAAACTGAAAGATCCTGGTAGTTTCTCTATACCCTGCGTAATAGGTAAAACCATCATAGAGAAAGCCCTGTGCGATTTAGGAGCCAGTGTTAGTTTGATGCCTCTTTCAACCTGTAAGAAACTAAATCTGGGTGAGCTTAAGGCAACGAGAATGTCTCTTCAATTAGCTGACCGTTCATTCAAATACCCTGTAGAAATGTTAGAAAATATCCCTGTTCGTGTAAGTCAATTCTACATCCCAACTGACTTCATCATTATGGATATCCAAGAAGATTCTAACATCCCGATCATACTAGGAAGACCATTCTTAGAAACCGCTGGTGCAATCATAGATGTCAAGCGAGGAAAGCTTACTTTCGAAGTAGGAGAAGAGAAAATAGAATTTATTCATTCCCAATTCCTAAAAGCACCCTCTATAATTGACACATGCTGCTCTGCCGACATAATCGACGAGTGTGTTAATGAAATAAAATCCGAACCAGATAAGGAAACCGAGATCCTAAAAATTCCTATACCGCCAATCTTTGAAGATGACAACTGGCGTGGGGAATATCAAGATGACCATCTGAGTGAATGTTTAGCCTTAACTCCTGATCCTATACCTGGACCGAAGAAACCTGCTATAGAACTGAAAACACTGCCTACCGATCTTAGATACGAATTCCTAGACGAAGAACGTAACCGACCCGTTATAGTTAACGCTGATTTAGGACAAACCGAGACTGTAAAATTACTTACTGTCCTGAGGAAATACCCAACCGCTTTAGGATATAACATATCAGATTTGAAAGGAATAAGTCCTTCCCTCTGTATGCACCGCATTATGCTCGAAGACGATTGTAAAACCTCTAGAGAACATCAAAGGCGAATAAATCCTATTATGAGCGATGTGGTTAAAAAGGAAATCCAAAAACTGCTAGAATCCGGAATAATATATCCCATATCTGATAGTAAATGGGTTAGTCCTGTTCATGTCGTACCAAAGAAAGGAGGAGTTACTGTAATCACTAACGCAAAAGGCGAATCTGTAGCGCAACGTACCCAAACTGGATGGAGAATGTGCATTGACTATAGGAAGCTAAACAAAGCTACCAGAAAAGACCATTTCCCTTTACCTTTCATAGATCAAATGCTTGAACGCCTAGCTAAACACTCACATTTCTGTTATCTGGATGGATACTTCGGATTTTTCCAAATTCCTATCCACCCTGACGGCCAAGAGAAGACCACATTTACCTATCCTTATGGTACATTCGCTTATAGACGAATGCCTTTTGGGCTTTGCAATGCACCCGCGACCTTCCAAAGATGCATGATGGCAATATTTGCCGACTTCCTAGATGGAATAATGGAGGTCTTTATGGACGACTTCTCTGTCTGTGGAGGAAGTTTTGAAACATGTTTAGAGAACCTTGAATTGGTACTTAAACGATGCGTAAGCGTAAACCTAGTCCTTAATTGGGAAAAGTGCCACTTCATGGTTCGACAAGGAATTGTACTTGGACACGTCGTATCTGATAGAGGGATTGAAGTAGATAAAGCCAAAATCGAAATTATCGAAAACCTTCAACCTCCCAAAACTGTTAGAGAAATAAGAAGTTTTCTAGGACACGCTGGTTTTTACCGACGTTTCATTAAGGATGTCTCTAAAATAACCAAACCCTTAACTGAATTACTAATGAAAGACGTCGAATTTATTTTTACCGATAAATGCACTGAAGCATTTCATACGCTTAAACGAGCATTAATCTCTGTGCCAATTATGCAACCTCCCGACTGGAATGAGCCTTTCGAAATAATGTGTGACGCAAGTGATTATGCTGTAGGAGCCGTTCTAGGGCAAAGAAAAGATAAGAAACTACATGTCATATACTATGCGAGTAGAACCCTAGACGAAGCTCAAATGAATTATGCCACGACAAAAAAAGAATTATTAGCTGTCGTATTTGCATTAGACAAGTTCCGTTCTTACCTGGTAGGAGCCAAAATAATCATATACACTGACCACGCTGCCATTAGGTACCTCCTAACCAAGAAAGACGCCAAACCGAGACTTTTGAGATGGATCCTGTTACTACAAGAGTTCGACTTGGAAATTAAAGATAAAAAGGGAACTGAAAATGTCGTAGCAGATCACCTCTCTCGATTGGAAAATCTGAAACCCGAACAACTACCAATTGACGATGATTTCCCTTATGAAAGACTCATCGCTCAGTTAGAAGCCAATGAATTCGAACCATACCATCCAAACGCTGAAACCAACAAATTAGCAGAAATAGCTTTAGCCCGCTCTGACACACCTTGGTATGCAGATTTCGTAAACTACCTAGCTGCTGGTGTGCTTCCTCCTGATATAAGTTACCAACAGAAGAAGAAATTCTTCCATGACCTAAAACATTACTATTGGGACGACCCACTCCTGTTCAAAAGAGGCCCCGATGGAATCTTTAGACGTTGTGTACCCGAGGAAGAAATAGGAAGTATAATAACACACTGCCATTCTGCACCGTGTGGAGGACACCATAGCACATCTAGAACCTGCGCCAAAATCCTTCAATCTGGACTCTTCTGGCCCAACCTGTGGAAAGATGTTTATTTTGCTGTACTAAACTGTGATAGATGCCAACGAACCGGAAACATTTCGAGACGCGATGAAATGCCTCAAAAGGGCATTCTGGAAGTAGAAATATTTGACGTCTGGGGAATAGACTTTATGGGTCCGTTTCCGTCATCGTTTGGAAATCAATATATACTCGTAGCAGTTGATTACGTTTCAAAATGGATAGAAGCTATCGCTTCTCTTACAAACGATACACGAGTAGTTATCAAACTCTTCAAAAACGTCATCTTTTCTAGGTTCGGTGTGCCTAGACTAGTAATTAGCGATGGTGGTTCCCATTTCATTTCAAGAATACTTGAGAAACTCCTTCGAAAATATGGAGTAAATCATCGAATAGCTACACCATACCATCCACAAACAAGCGGACAAGTAGAAGTATCTAACCGCGAAATAAAACAAATATTGGAGAAAACTGTTGCTATATCTAGAAAAGATTGGTCAACCAAGCTAAATGAAGCTTTATGGGCTTATAGAACAGCTTTCAAAACTCCAATAGGAACTACCCCATTCAAACTCGTTTATGGAAAATCATGCCACCTCCCGGTAGAGTTAGAGCATAAAGCTTATTGGGCCATTAAGAACTTAAATCTAAACTACACCGCCGTTGGTGAGAAACGACTTCTAGACATAAACGAATTAGAAGAACTTAGACAAGACGCTTACGAAAACGCCAAAATCTATAAAGAGAGAACGAAAAAATGGCACGACAAGCGTATATCTAGGAAAAATTTTAGCATAGGCGATAAAGTAATTTTGTTTAATTCTAGACTAAAATTATTTCCTGGGAAGTTACGATCTAGATGGTCTGGCCCTTTCGAAATAACTAACATATTTCCGAGCGGAGCGATAGAAATCAAAGGAGAAACCGTCAAACCTTTTGTCGTAAATGGGCAACGTCTTAAGTATTACCATCATCTCGAACACGATGAAAACATCGAACTTTTTAAACTTGACGAGCTGCCCGCTCATTCGAAAAAATAGTTTTCTATTTTTAAAATCGTCGAGCTTACGACATAAAACAAAGCGCTTGGTGGGAGACAACCCACATTTATTTATTCTTTTATTTTATTTTTATTTTTATTTTTAACCTTTTATTTTCATTTAAATAATCTATTCTATTTTGAATTATTTTAATTTTAATTTTAATCATTTTTACATTTTTTTCCTACATTTTATAATAACTACTATAATTATAACTGCTATCTTAATTCGAGAAAATATTCTTTTTTTTTTATAATTATATTTATTATTATAATTTGTTACATTTTTATATTATTTTTATTTTTATTTTTCTTCCTTTTAAATCAACACTAGCCTAGTTCTAACTTAATCTTAATATTTTCAACTTCTAGGTTTTCTTAACTACTAACTAAGATGCAAGAAGTCAATAATATGGAAGTTGTGTTCCGTGGTAGAGGACAAGAAGCAAGATTTGATAAGCTGGCTGAAAGACAAATGGATTTGACCTGCTACCCTCACCAACCGACTATGGTAAGACTTGGTATTGAAGAAAGCGTTCTACACCTGCTAAACCAAATTGGTTGGACTGGTTCTCACCTGTTCCGCAAGTTTAGTACCTACCGGAAGCTCACTCTGGAATTCTTGAGCTCCCTGACCTATCTTCCTAACTGTGGACAAGGACTGAGAAAAGGAGTCATTCTCTTTAGACTCTTTGGTATGGAATTTAACTTTTGCATCCGAGATTTTGCTGAAATGCTAGAACTACCTCATGGATCAGATGCATACACCCAAGTAGCTGAAGACAGCCTTGCGTACTGGGAGTTGGAACGATATTGGGGCAAGATCACTGGAAACGACAACTCTGAAGAGAACGAATTCCAATCTGAGAACATCCATAACCCTGCTTTCAGATACTTCCACAAGATCATAGCTCATTACATCTTTGGTAAACCCGATAATGTCACTGAAGTTTCTAGAGAAGAGTTATTCATCATGTTCTGCTCCTCTCAGAATCGCCCGGTAAATGCCATCGCATTCATGCTAACAAACTTCGAGCGCATCACGCAAGACGAAGTTTCACCTATTAGGATCGGCGGATTTGTCACTATGATTGCTAATGCTATAGGAATGAGAATACCTTTGCTTAGATTGACACCTCTTGGTTCCCACAATTCTATGGACATTCATTTCTGCTTTAATCGAGGTATCATCGGTAACCTTGGACCTGATCAATTTGATTTGCTCATCGATAACAAAGTATTGGATCAGTTCACCTTACCGAGTCCAAGAACGAGTGTGCACAACCCTGCTAACTGGCTTTACTATGGTCAGATTCCTGAGAGAGAACCCTCACCTGAAACCCCTCAAGCTTATGAACATTTTGATGAGGAAATACACGTATCAGAATCTGAGCCTGACACTCCTCCTGGATACTATGACCCTAATCCTGAAGATGAACCCATTCCTGATTATGAACCTCTTTCTGAAGATGAACCTATACCCGAGTATGAGCCTGAGACTCCTTCTGAAGATTCTGTTGACGATTACACTGTTGATATGACTGATGTCGAGCTCGAGCCACAACAACCCGCTACATCCACCGCATCAGTGAACCAAAGAATGCCTAATCAGAACACACACGAGCAAGCCATCACTGCACTGCAACAAGATGTACAACATGTGCGCAACGAGCTACACACTTTGCAAATGCACTTCTTCGATTTCATCGACACCGTCAATGCTCAATTCGACGAAGTCTTCAAACACATTTACTCTAATATGCACAACAATAAACGTGGCTAGATGTTGCCGTTTAGATTTTTAGATTTTATTTCTAGTTTTAGTAATTTCAATTTCTAGTTTAGATTTCACTTTCTGCACTTTTGCATTCTATTCCTGTCAACACTCAGTACCAATTTAATATTAAATGCAAAATTTTATTCATTACTGCTACTGTGTTATAATGCATTACTATTAACTGCTATGTATTCCTGTTTACCATATTTTTGCTGTTTATAGTATGATACAATGACACTGTACTGAGCTAGTATTCTGTATTAATGCTACTGTCAGAACTGGTCCACACCTGCACGCGTGAAACCCACTTACCTGAGCTAGGAGACGCACGTCTCCATTCATGTGGGACCAGCAGTCTGCACGCATAGGACAGGAGACGCACGTCTCCATGCCTGTCCCCCAGCAAACTGGCTGCCTGAGACGCGCGCCTTCCCAAGGCCAGCAGTCTGCACTTTTGACCACGCAGAAGACTCTCTTTACTCCCCATTTGAATTTCAAAATTCATCATTCAATCCTCTTCATTCTTCCCATTATTTCTTCCATTTAAACACCATAAACCTCATTCATCCTCCATCATTCACCTCTTTAACTCTACATCATTTCCCATTCTTCTATTCCATTCAAACTTCAAACACCACCATAATTCCATTTTAATTCTACATTAACCACACCATTTTCAAACCTCACTATAAAACCACACCACCACCACTCTTATTCTTCACAACCTCCATACCATTTTCTACCCTTCTACTCTCCATTCTATTTTTCTTTCCAAACTCACCATGCCTCCACGTTCAATCATCCGTAGTGTGCGTCCAGAGAGACCACCCCCTAACCTTAACAATATTATTTTCCGTGAAGACGACAACGATGCTCAAAGAACCAAATACCTCGCGTTCTATGAACGTTCGATTGTTCCCACAAAATTTGTGAACACCGAATGTCTAGAAACTCTGGGTCTCATTGATGGTGTCACCCGTTTACTCACTAAATCTAGCCTACACCATCTTTGTACCGAACCCGTACCAACTTACGAGCCGCTCGTCTTGGAGTTCTTGAGCTCTTTCAACTACGACACTCCTTCTGATCAACCACTCTCAACCAGTAGCATCCAATTTTGGATGTTCAACCGTGAATATACTCTGGATCAAGAAGTAGTGGCTACGTACTTGCATTTTAATAATGCACCAAATGCTCTCCGCACAATTTTTCAAGAACTCAATGGTCGTTCATGGGAACAACATGCTTTCGACCTCTGGTTTAATCTCACTGGCGAAGTTCCTACTGGTTGGAGGGCTCTACATGCTTCTCACGTTCAAAACCCCGCTATACGTTATTTTCAACGTGTTTTGGGGCATACTATTTTTGCGAGATCCAACAACCATAAGGTAAATCAGCATGAATTATTTTTCCTTTATTGTGCGCTAAACAATCTCCGTTTCAATGCCGCACCTTTTATGCTCCAACACATCCAAAGCTGTGTCAACGCCCCCGCTACAAATCCCTTCCTGTTTGGCGGTATTATTACGTCCTTGGCCTGTGCCTTAGGTCTTGGTGATGAACTCATCTCCCTCTCTCATCTCATGATGCCTGCTCAATCACTCGACCTCACTTATTGCCGTGACTCCCACTTGGTTTCACCCCGCCATGATGGCCGATACACCTTGGTCGTCAACAAAGTTCTGATTCCTTATGTCGTCCTTCCATGCCCAGAAAGAATCAACATCCGTTATGTTCAGCGTTGGAGGCTTATTGAAGACAATCCTCAAGACAACCAACCTGAACATCCTAATGAACCTATGGATGCAAATGAAGAAGAACTCAACCAAGGGCAAGCTGATGTCAACCAACCTCCTCAAAACAACCCTCCGCCTATCACTCTTGATGCCATGTATGCTGCAATTCAACGACAAGACCACCTTTTTCAAGCTATGCAGACAAACCAAAATGAAACACTGAGGCTTATTCGAGAGATGCAACAAGAGCACCGTGACTATGCTATTAGGAACGAAGGCCAATACACTGAAATTGCTACACAATTGCATGATCTTAACATTCGTGTAAATGGCTCTCCTACTGATAGACGTCGCCGTGTTCGTATAAGAGGCGCAAGCAGTTCTCGCAACCGCAACACTGAAGAGTAGTTCTCATGCATTGAGGACACTGCATCATTTAAGTCTGGGGGAGTAGTCGTATTACTTGCTTTAGTTTTATTTCCTTTTAGTTTATTTCCTTTCCTTTTAGTTTATTTCCCTTCCTTGTAATGTTTTTCTAATTCAATAAAGAATATTTATGGAATTTCAAGTCTTATCTTTATAATTCCGTAGTTATTTCAATTTCTTCCATTTTCTTGAGCCATAACAAAATTTTTGCGATAAAATGCAAAACCCCACACGTTCGAGAAATACGAAGCTACTCAAACAACAAACGCATAGAAATTGACTTAGATTCAAGTCAATATCCTTATTGTTCCAACACTCTAAAACCCCCAAGTATGCGTAACCGATTTGAATACCCTTTATACCGAAACCAATGACTTTAATTTTTGAAGTAACCCTTAGTAGTTTATTCTAGGAGTTGGCACCGTCTTAGATACAAACTACGCAGAGAGTCGATGAATATAAGTGTATGATCCTCATAAAAATAATTATATGCTTAACCGTAACAAGAAATTTGCCCACTAAGTAAGATGATCCTCACAAGATCATTTAACCTAACGGTCGCATATCTCAAATACAAAGAATTTAAAAACTCATTGTTGATTGGTTCAGAAGTCATCTGGTACTGAACTTGGTAGGAGGGACTATTGTCCGATTCCCCGCGATCTACAAATGAGCGCTAAGGAGTATACCACATAATTGTTCCAGAACTCCATAAGAAGGATCATAGTCACTAACCGACTACTCTGCTATGTGCGTGTCAAGATAATGGGCTTAATGTGATTGCGCGCGAATGAAAAGGGTGAAACATGATGACGAGTCAAGGTCGAGCTATAATGGCATGATTCGGATTGGTATGCATACTGGGAGTTGTCTAGTGTCGCTACTATAAGTTTATTGCTAGGATCTGTAACATTATCTTAAAACAAGAACACTATGTAGCTGAGTATGACCGAACGACGTGGTGGAAGCATATTTCATTTCGCTGTCCTCCTATCTTTATCTTGTTATTTTGCTTGAGGACAAGCAAAGGTTCAAGTCTGGGGGAATTTGATAACACGATTTTATATCGTATATTTAGCCTGAAATCCATAGATATTTATAGCATTTTCCGTTTATTATATTGATTTATTATGATATTACGCGAGTTTTTGCTTTGTTTCAGGTTTTACGCTCTTATTATGACTATTTGTGAAAAGGAGAAGAAATGGAGCTAAAACGACCACTATTTATGCCTAAAAGATGAAAAATGGGTGCTGAAGTAAAAAGGGAGTGCAAATAAGGCCCAAATATGCTAAAGAAGACCCAAAAGCCCACTGAAGATCAAATGTGCGTGGCCCAAACCACACAAGCAAGTGGAGACGCACGTCTCCACACCTCATTGGCCACGTCAGCAAAAGGGAGACGCACGTCTCCAGTCCCCTACATTCTCCCCACTTGAGACGCACGTCTCAAGTCTTCAACGAAGCTTCCCCAAGAATCGGAGACGCACGTCTCCAAGTCCAAGTCTGCTGGAGCTCCTCTTTTCACGCAATCCAACTGCAAAGCCTCGCCTATAAATAGAGGCAGATACTTCACTTCAACCTGTCCGATTTCCTGCTAACGAAGTGCTGCCGAAATTGTACCGTGCATTATATTTTATGCCTTCCTTTAATTCAAACAGTTATTTTCTCACAACGATTTCTACACCGGAAATTGTTGTGAACCTTTTATAAATCTAGCCTTACGTTAGATTTATCGCCTTTTATTTTCCTTGTTTTATTTTCCGTCCGTTTAAATTCCGAAGAACGATCCAGCCAACCTGTGGTGGAAGTTCAGTACTCGAAGATTCAGTTTCAATTTATTTAATTCAGGTTTAATATTTACTGCCTTTATTTATATATTTACTTGCATGATATATTATATGCCAATTAACATGCCTTTTATTATAAGCCAAATTAATTTATGCATGCTTAACTGTATTAATATGTCTGGCTAAATTACTAAGGTATCGGTATGTAAAGTAAGTTAACCGTAGGGATCCGAAATAAATTGGCTTAATTATGTTTTATTAAATATCACTTGTTTTTGGTTTGTATGTCTAATTTAATTAGTAAGTCTTAAAACCAATAGAGCGAAAGTTTGAGGGCTTAAGACGATCAAAGGTTAAAATCAATAGAGCGAAAGTTTGAGATATTTAACTGGATAGTAGACATAGGACATTAGTTTTAAGGATGGCGAAAGCGTATTAAAACTAATTAGAACTTATTTATTTTCAAAAATTGTTTTTACACCCGAGCGGGATGGCGAAAGCGTACGTTAGGGATATTAGCATGTTCCGAGTCAACAGAGCGAAAGTTTGAGATTAGGAGATTTAAATAGATAACAACTTCATAAAACAGGCATTTTATTAATTACGTTGTTTCCAAAAAGCTCTTTTAAAATCTAATGGGATGGCGAAAGCGTACATTAGGATTAGGATAGTAATCTAAATCAACAGAGCGAAAGTTTGAGACGAGGATTTTTAACCAATTGAATTAGTAAAGATTTTTAATTAAATTATGCAAAAGCCAATGGACCTTCGGATCACCTTAAGTTAAACGAAATACATACTAATATCTTTCTTTTATTATATTCTTTATTTCTCACAATCACTCTCCCTTAGGAACAATCAAAATATTAGTAGCCCTAGCTTTACATAGTAACCTTAGATAACGGTAGATCGATTCATAGTCCCTGTGGATTCGATATCTTTTAAAACTACACGACACGACTGTGCACTTGCAGTCATCAGACTAATAGACACGTAAAGTCGCGATCAGCCCCGCCTCTTAACTATTCTCTTCCGTCTCAGACTCACGTTCATTCTAGTTTCCTCTCTATTCTTCAACCCAAAAACATTTCGATTTTTCAGAAAAAATCATCATCACCACATCGCAGATTATTGACAGCATAGAAATTAATATCGATCATAACTCCAATTCATTCCAACAATCACAGAAATACAAACCAAACAATAATCACATATCAACAGATTTTCCAATACAATTTCAGGAACACACAATACACAATATCACAAATAGCAGAAAAATTCAACCAAAACAAAGAGACAATACTAGTTTCCTAAACCCCACATACAAATCATCATACCCTCGTTTATATAGCAAGAACTCCACCCTTACCTTTGGATTGAAGGTCACTCTAATTGTCGTTCCGGTCGAAACCCCTAAAAATGTTATGCGAAGCTTTTGCTCGAACTCTCTTCTTCTCCTATTTTCTCTTCTCTGCTACTTCTATTCTCCAATGCCTCAAAATTATATTTTTCTGGTTTCTGCCTCCAACCTATGTGCTTTACCATTTTTCCAATTGGGCCAAACCAATACTCACGTACAATATACTTCCTAAGCCCATTTAATTAATTAAAGTATACCCTCTAATAATCTACGTCTCAAATACTCGGTTTACTTAATTAATCAGAATATTCCCCAAACGCTAAATATTAATCTACTAATATTTTTAATACTAAAAATATTAAAATTCACGATTAACTCTCGACCCGCTATCCCATAAAAATATCGACTCGGTCGCTCAAAATACGCCAAAACTCAATAAATACTAAAATAATCCAAATTAAATAATAAATCGCAATACGGGTGTTACAGAAAGCAACCACTAGTTGAAAAAACACTAGTTAAGTAGGTTAAAAATGACTTGTTAAGTCGGGTCCGAGACTGACCTAAGAATTACCGACATTAGAAGTTTTGACTTCTTAAGTCAGAATTGACTTAAGAACATTTTATTAGGTCGGTTTAAAAGTGGGTGGCTTAATAAGTCTAGGCCTAAGAAAGCTCTTATGCCATTTATACCCAACCTAAGAAATTTCTTTCTTAAGTCGGATAAATTTAACCGACCTAACAAGTTTTGTTTTGGATGGCACCTATATATACTTTTATGCAAGACTACCCACTAACCACAACAACATATATCAGCACAGCAGAAAAATTAAAAATATTAATACATCATATAGTCAAAATACAATCAAAACAAGATACCATAAAGATTGGCCAAAAATATCATATCATCTACCGAACAACCAACATCCAACATCCAACATAGAATTGCACCTTATTCATATCATTGTCTCCACTTGCTTCAATATATTCCAATATCATATTTGCACAATGTTCTTGAACATTTTTAACTTCATCTTTTTGAAATGGATTTGAATCCCGAAATATCTGGATAAATAAATGTTGACATAACATTAAATTATTATATCAACATAAAAAATAATATTAATTAATTGATACAACTTGTTAAAACTAGTCTACTACTTGTGTCCATGAACCAACAATAGTTATTGATATAACGTTCAACATGTGAACCATGGTGTAATAGCCACACTCATAACTAACTTGTTGTTTTTTACTCTAAAATTTAATATCAAACATGAACGTCTAATCAATAAATATTATTCAAAAACTATTATAGAATATGAACATCTAATTAGTAAATATGGAATTATTCATTTAAATATAAAATTAACAACTTACGGTGGGATATAATCATTCTACTTTCTTTTGCTTTCTCACACGTTGTAACTTATTATAAGCTTCCAAAGCACTACAATTTTTATTTATACATATATCAAAATATTCATGTACTATTTTTAATATATTTTTATTCATAAAGATTATTTATGTCATACCATCAAAAAACCTACTATACACATTTGATGCTACAGTAATTCTATAATAAAAAATAAAATTTCACATAACTATCATATAAACTCGTGTTACATTGCTAAGGTGCCAGCTTGATATTTAAGAATGTTTAATCTCAATTATACTCCTCCATTATGTATTCACAGGGTTACTGAACTAATTAATTTTTAAGTAACATTTCATAATCCAAACACATATAAATCCCCTCTAACCTCACTAATTTTTCATCATTTAAATTAATACTACTCCACAAGCATCCTATAGCAAAACTAATTATAGTTTTGTGAAATGGCTTCTAAAATTAGTGTTGCTTTTTTTCTAAAATTAATACTACGATTAACATTTCAATCATTTGGACATGCATCAATCTTTGTATAATTAAGACCAAGTTTATTGATGATTTTCTTTGCCTCGTAAAATGAATGAGGCAACTTTGCTTGTTGAAATGCGTCTCTCAACAAATCTAATATCATAGTAATTGCTTTGTCACTTAATCTACACAAGACCTTTATATGATATAATTTGACTATAAATTCAAGTTTTGTGTAATTTCTTCCTTCTTGCAATATTTGGCTTCCATAATTGAGAAACTCACGAAAATCACCACTATCAACTCTTTTCCCTTCATTTAGCATGTCCTCTAAAGCTATTAAATCTGTTTCATTTAAATTAGCAGCATCTTGCCTATAGTTACCAAATGCATCATTGAGCATTGTCTCCATCATATTATCCGATTGAAACTTATCTTGCACAAAGTCTTCATTTCTAGAAGACTCTTGAAGTTTTCTCTCACCGTGAAGGGTCCATACGACATAGTTCTTGGGAAATGGTTTGCATAGTAAGTGATCCCTAACTACACTTCTGGTTTGCGGTTTCAAAAACATGCACATCGGACATGGACATCGTATTGTATATCCAACAGCCACATTCTTAAAAGCAAAATCTAAGAATATATCTAATCCTATTTCATATTCAGGTGTGGTATGTGGCTTTGAAATCCAAGACTTATCAATACCTATAAAAGTTATCATGAATAAAGATGTAACATCAAACTAAAAAAGAAAAAAGCATCCTAAAGATATTATTATATAAGTAAAAGATAAAATAAAATAGACACTTTGATAAAATCATATGATATACACTATTATTAGCCTTTTATTTTAAAATTATATGAATACAATGTGTCTGTTGTGTTCATATATCTTTACTCCTTCTTAAGTGATCTGTATATATAGAGGAGTAGGGGTGGACATAAATTTAGAATCTAACTGGGACCTATAGAGATTATTATCTAAGTAAAAGATAAAATAAACAATCTTATAGAGATTTAGGAGTGGAGAGAAATTTAAGAGTAAGGGTGGACAAAAAATATTCTCGAGAGATTATTAGTCTAAGTAAAAGATAAAATAAAATAGACACTTTGATAAAATCATAAAATATACACTATTATTAACCTTTTATTTTGAAACTATATGAATACAATGTGTGTGTTGTGTTCACATATCTTTACTCCTTCTCAAATGATTTTTTATATTATAAACTCAAACTTTTATTATTGAAATCACTTGTCAAGATATTCTTTAAATCTATAAATTGATAAGCAAAAAATGTATGATTTTTTTATTATAATTCTCTCTAAATACTTACGAATTTCTAACCACATGTGTGGAGGAACTTCAAAATTCTAACAGTAGCTACCTTAAATATATAAACTTATTATAAAAAGAAATTAATTGCCAAGGAAATGTCAACAGTAGCTACTACTCATTACTTGGAAATATCAAAGTACCAAGAAAACCAATGCCAAAGGTAATGAATGAAGAGTTTTATAACATGTTCCACATACCAGATAAATCAATGCCAAAAGAAGCTGCATATCAGAACTTACGTGATGAATACTTTTCTATATAAGAGAAATCAATGTAAAAAGAAATTAAAACTAATGAACCCTAAATTCCCAAATCAAACCTCCAATTTATTTCTCTTTGAAAATAAACTCTCTTACTACTTGTCCATATTAGAGAAATCAATGTAAAAAGAAATTAAAACTAATGAACCCTAAATTCTTAAATCAAACCTCTAATTTATTTCTCTTTGAAAATGAACCCTCTTACTATTCAATAATGCTTCCAATAAAATAGGGAAGAGAGAAAACAACATTTATAAGTTAGTTTAGCAAACAAGATTTTAAAGATTGGGACCTAAATATAACAAAGAGAAGATAAAGAAGAGTAAACTAACCTTAGTGAAGAAGAAGACCGGAGAATAATCGGAGATTGTTCTTAGCAATAGACAAGGGTGGAACGCCAACGGTGGAGAGCAAAATCGGTGTTGTCTTGTGAGAAGCAGGTTTAAGAATGAAGTAATGTGAGAAGCGGTGGAATGGTTAACTAAAGGGTTTCTCTGTTTTTATTTTATTTTATACATATATCTATTTATATGTGTTATATTATTATTGTTTATATCATATTATGTATTACTTTAATTATTAATTAATGTAAATTAAAAACAAAAATATAATGAATCGCGCTAGTTTTGGTAAAAAAATATTTGGCGCCAAAAACTTTTATTAAAAAAGCTGATTAGAAGACCAAAAGTTAGAGTAAAATTGCGCCACGATTACGGGGGTTTTAAACCCCCGTAAATTGCTCTATTATTTTTCCCATAAAATAGAGACTATTAATTTTTGTTCTAATTTTTTGGGGTTCTTAAAACCTCCCCTCAAATTAACCGCCGCAATCCAGCGTATTTTTTGTAGTGTATGTTGTCCCTATAATCCCAAATCCAAACTTAATAACTTACCATTTTCAAAGGCTAAATGTCCTATAAACTAACTTAAATTAGGTGTGTGTGCAAATGTGTTACTGTTACTTCACAATCATTTTGCGCCAGAAAATGAAAACATAAGATTCTATAACAAACTTAGGCACCATGCAGATTTAACTTGATAATCACAAACATAGACATTTTTTTCACAAAAACTAGGATAATCGTGATTTTGAAATTCATGTTGCAATATCAACATACATCAAATATAGCTCGCTCATTAAAAGATAAATCATTCAAAGTTTTAAGAATGATAAACACAAAACAACATAGTTGAATCAGTTGACAGATGCAGTATATACTTACATTTCAACAACATAGATTTTTTTTATCTGGCTTCTTTCCCAATGAACATAGAAAGGCTACTTCAAGCTTCTAAGGATTAATGATGAACAATTGCCAATGATGACTACAAGGGTAAAATACAATTTAATGTGTTAAATAAATTTCTATCAATTATAAGTGATTAACTATAGCAACAACAAAAATTCTTACTAGTTAAAATAAGGAGCAAGGTAACATTCTTTTATATCTTCACACATCTTCTTTTGCATGTAGGATTGAACACTACCTCGCTCATTTTGACTATGAGTGAAATGCGGATCCATAAATCCATAAATGCTATTGTTGCCCAATTCCACACATACGCGGTGTAGATATCTAAACAACATTGAAAGTTATTTACATTATAAATGAAATTAAGTAAATGTTAGTTTAATAAATTTACAAATAACATATACTTACATGAGCCACACTTGTAAAATAGGGATGCCTAATTCTTTTGTACCCATACACAAGTCTATAATATCTTCTCTTGGGAGCTCAATAATGGCATTTGTCTCACCGAATTCACCATTAAACTTCAAAGTTTGATCCATAAACATTGCCTTTACCCCCAATTTTTTACAGATAGGTTCCGACTTTTTTGGTGGAGCATCATATTTCTTAGACCAAACATGTGAAATATGATAAAATATTAGGCAACCACTTTTTAAAAGGTCTTGATTGTGTACAAAGAGAATAATAAATGTAATGAATACCTTGTTAGAAGTAAGTTGCAAAATTCTATTTGGCCATTGAATGAAAGTATTGGGGGCATCACCAACCGTGGTAACCTCATCCGTGGGAACCAGTACTTTAGAATTTTCATACATCACTTTGGTAACAGCCACTCTCACCATATCATTATTGAGCACCTGATTGTGTATATTGGGTCCTAATCTATACACATTAGCATATGCCACTACATGAGTGTTTCCTTCAATATACAATTCACACTCTTCGGGAATATCCTCTTGATCATCATCTTGCATATGAGGCACCTTTGAACAAATACCATTTGTGCTCGCATATTGTAGAGTGGCATTAGGAGAACAAATTGGGTCATTTCTTGATTTTTGAGAGAAAGCTGGCAAAGATGATATATTCCGCATCACTTGCTCTCTAATATCCTTAGTAAGCTCAACCTTTATGGTCTATATTTGGTCTTTATTCATAACAGGAGGGGGACAAGAGCATTTATAAGAATGAGATCCAAAGAATTGTCGAATCCCCACACCTCGACCAACAACATGAACACGACCAGGGTGCTCATCATACTCTGTGGCTTCTGTCAAAATATCTTTACGTCCTTGTGGGACAAAGGTCCCTTCTAACACTAGAGAATCCCACAAATATCATCAGTTCAACATCAATAAATAGTAAAATAAACATATTGATATATCAGTAAAACATCGTCAGTTCAGCACTCATAAAAAACAGTTAAGCAAATAACATCAGTTATGCCCTCATAAGAAATAGTTCAGCAAATAGCATCAGTTCAGCAAAACAGTTCAACTTGTTACTCACATCAGTTCAGCATCTTATAATACACATTGGCAATTAGTAAAAATTATATTTAAAACCAGCAGCTTAACTGTTGGTTAGATCAATTACTTCCAAGAGATTGACATCTAATTTTAAACTAGATAATTAAAATATGACTGATGACAAAAATGAAATATAAGAGGCGTAACGGGTGCATAAATTACACTGCACATTTGGGGAGATTATCTATCCCTATTACAAGACCAACAGAGGATGTTCAAGAGTTTTAGTTGTAAGCATATGATTCTAACTTGTCTTGAAAATATTTAAGTTTATCATGTAATTATTTATAAGAGCATATGATATGTTTATAAATTATTTTTCAATTTATTTTCATGAAATCTGCAATATTCTTATAAAAAGAGTTTATGATTTTCTGCATAACTTATGCAGTTGATAAGAACCACTCATTAATCATGGAAAATGACAACTTCTTCCTCTGTTGTTGACTTTGACCATAAATGTACAATACACATATTATGCAGAACCTATGTTTACACATGCCATCAGTGATATGAATTGGCTACATTGTTATGTGACTTATGTTTATAACACTTTCATATTCTATGATTAAAATATCATTTGATCTGTCCCATCAATTCATCATACATAACTATTTATTAATATATACTTATTCATATTTGGAGGAGACTGACATGGAAAATTAATTAATTGCACATGTAGATAACATGTTATATTTGTGAAACCAATTCAAGCAATTAAAATAAGACTATAGTTAACCTCTAAAAGTAACTTTATATATAAACCGATTCAAGTAATTAAAATTATGAAACTAAGAATTCCTTCACAGTTATCAATTACTGAGTCTAATTTTTGTCCTAAAACCATGGCAATGAAGCAAAGTAGCAAACTACATTTTAAAACTTATGTATGGATTTGGATGGTTCCTTAGCAAACATAAGGGTTTGACAAGAGGTTGTTTGTACTGGCATATTGTTGTATTATTATTACTGCCAGGTGCATAAATAATCAATATACACATGTTGAATTGAAATGATTCATACTAAAACAGAGTAAAACTACTTACAATTTTTTCTACAACAAGACACGTGTCTTCCAATGTATACTCTCTTGATGGTTTTAGTCGGGCTCTCTTCCACTTCTCATGATGTTGTGGTGGAGATGGAACCTCTGACCCTCCAATTGCTTCTTGCCTTTCTTTTAACTTTTATGCCATCATATTTTTCTCAAGCAAAGCATATCCCCCTTGGGACAATCTATGGGGATATTTATTATAAGATTGAGCCTCTTGTCCCTTCTTTCTTTTCTCCTATTATATAGCACAGTGATTCATTAGGTAGTACTAAAAATTTAGTTGATTGATGAAATAACTAATAAATCCAACTAACTAGAAAGGAAGGGACCTCTCGCAGCTTAACAAAATCCTTCCACATTTCTTCATCAATATAAGGATAATCATCAGCAGCAGACATGCCCGTCTTATTTCCATTATTTAAATATCTACTTGTTAAGCTATTTTTAAAGGCCTTCCAATGCTCACCCGCATATATCATCGTCTTCTTATCAACAACATCATTTTTAGGAATATCCCATATTTACTATGTTACACAACAAATAGAAGAGTTAGTACATATCAAAATACTAAATTTATGTACAATTGTGACAAATACAATTAAAATTACCTTAAGTCCTTTCCAAATTTCGTTTTTGTCTTCACTACCAACATTATCCCACTCATCAATCACAACACTGATTTTCTCTCGAGCAAGACAAGCCACATGAAACTTGAAATCTTTTGCAAGTTCCCCTATAGGATGTCCATCTGAATTAAAATCTATCGATATTCTCTCATCCCGTGCAGTCAAAAGTTGCAACTTTTTCATCCGGGTGCAACCTCTTCCCTTTTTTTGGTTGATTGAATATTCAACCCACTTTGCGAAGGAGCTGATGCATCACCCATGTGTCTGTTTAGAGAAAAAAACATAAGAATGGTTAGTAAGAATTCAAGCTCAATAATATGGAATTATATGATTAAAACTATTGTACATGAGACAATAAAAAAATTACTTAAAAACTGCATATTTAGATTAAATTTTTTTTCCAATTCCTAACTAAGTTTATAATGTTTGAATATTTTCCCATATGCCTTCTTGATGATCATCACGAGTGGCATACACCTCGTTGTCATACCCCAATTTTTGACCTAAGATACCACCTCATATCATAGCATATGCATCATTTGCATCTCTAACAAATTGCATAGCCTGTGTTTGTTACTTGTGACTCAGCAGGATTTAATCAAGAAATCACTCATCAGTACAAGCAACAATCAATTAGGGTTTTTGTTCCCCCTTCATCTCAAATGAATCATCTTCATCAACAACTAACATTTGGTCCCCAGAGATTCATTTCAACAAGCTCAAAGGCACTGAATCAACCAAATTAGGGTTTTGACTGAAGATAGCACACCCCTGACTTTTGCTCAGGATTTGACCTAATGACTTGGGAAATGACCTCAAGACCCCAAGTGCATCATTTTGACTTAATCTATTGGCTCAGAACATCTCCTACACAAAGACTGATCAACAGTGAAATTTCAAATCATCAGATTAGGGTTTTGAACTATCAGAGACTGAAATCAGGGATCACATTTGGGAAACCCTAAAAAGCCCCAGGGGATCACTCAAAGGTTTCAATCATCTTCAAATAATACTTATGACAATATCCAATGGAAATTACATCTCAATTCAAGATCCACAGTCATCAATTTCATCAGGTCGACAATTAGGGTTTTTGACCTAAATTCACTGAACAACTGCTTTTTTAATCAGGACATGGTGCCACAACTCAAATCATGACTCAATATCCTCTAATGCCTCAATATGATCCATTCATACCATTCATTTGATGAGGATAGCCTGGTTCATTGGAAATCTCCAGAAACGCGATTCGTCTAAAAAAGTCAATTGTACAAGATCACCATTGACTTTTGGGGAATTTTGGTCAACCATGACTTTTGAAGTTTTGAATCATTAATATATGATATATGAAGTCATTTGATCAAGAAAAATCAAGAAAATCAATCAAGAATCAAAAAGTCAAAAGTTTGACTTTCCATACTTAGAAAAATTCTAAGTGTTTTTCAATGGTTTTTTCCAAACTTTGGAAGGGAATTTCTCAAAATTTCACCTACAAACTGAAAAAAACTTCCAACATGAAAGTTGTAGATTTCGATCCAATGAACAACTTTGTCACATATAATTTTTTTCCAAAAGATCAACCATTTAAGAGATATGGAGCTTCAAAATTGGTATCTTTTGAAAACTTCACTTAAAACTTCATTTTCTTCAAAGTTCATGGATCTTTTTCACCCATTTCCTTAAAGGTCTTGAAGAAACTTTCAACTACGGTTTTGAAGTATGTAACATGAGCTTTCCAAAATGTCCAAGAGCATGAAAAAATATGGAGTGTAGCTATGGCTTTGAATTTTGCCATTAGTGACCATTTCACTTGAAATTTCAAGTCATTTTGCCAAAGTTATGAACTATCTTACCAAATAATGCAAGTGATGACACACCAATGCAATAATTAGAAGATATTTTCTGGTTTAGGATCAGATAGGAACGAGATAAGAAGCTTAGAGAAATAACCATGGTTAAGTCACTTTTAACCATATGCATTTAATGGCAAGATTCCTTTCTATCTCCAAATGCCAAATCACCATTCTTTGGGCAACTTGCAAAGTTCTGAGTTCAGAACTCTTGGCCTATAAATAGAGGTTCAAATCACTTCCAAAATCACACCAAAACCTCACAAATTATAGGTTTTCTCTTTCTTTCTTGAATTGCAAGTCTCTTAAGTTTCAAAGAGGTAAAATTCTCAACCTCCAAACCCTTGAAGCTATGACCAAAGTGATGATTCTAGCAAACCATAAACATCATATGGGATGTGTTTGAATCACTCATACACCCCAAAACACCTCAAATCTCAAAATCACTACCTCACTTCCATATTTGCATATATTGAACCTTATCATGCCAAAATCAATTCCAGGCTATTTCTGTCCAAACTAACACTTCAAACACCATCCATATACTTCATATGAACTATCCAAACACTCACCATCAACCTGTAACCTCATAATCATCAAGCTCGATCCATACTTGAAGCTTCTGCAGATCGGGTTCCATGGCCTTGCTCAAGTGAATTCAAACTATTCCAAGCATTCAAACATGTTCCATAAGGTCCATTGATGCTGTCCAGATCAAGAAACAACAACTGGAACTCCTCATTTGCAGAATTCGATTCTCACTTTTGCCGTTTTTGAAGGTAAGCTACTTGAACTTCAAACTCTATGAATCATGCATCATGAATGAAATATGAACATACCATCTTGTTTCTGCACCTATGAGGATCATTAACCCTCAATCAATTGCTATTTATCTTGCACATACACAATTTCATGATCAATCTCAGAATTAGGGTTCTTCACGATTTCCAGAAAATTGATGACCTTAGAGTGAAAATAAATGAAATCAAAGGCCACCATCATGATCCTTGTGAAAAACCGAGCGGAATAGACCCTTTACTTGATCAAAACAACACAGATTTGGAGATTTTCAAAAATCAGTTAGGGTTGTGTTCTTGGCGCGTTTTTTGGTTTAAACAATTCAAATATTGGTTTTAAAATATATTAAACTGAAGGCGTGTGTATTACAAGCCACAAGCGTGGCTCAGTTGGTCCATGTTTTGGTTGGTGAGAGAGAGGGCGTGGGTTCAACACCCCTAGGGACCAAAACCATTTTTTTTGCAACTATTTTTCTTTCATTTTTTAACAAACTTCATCAATTAATTTAACCAATCAAAATTCATTATTTTCACTTCATTTTTTGCACACTCTTTGTTTAATATACATATTTTATGAATACCAAAAAAAATCATCAAAAAAGATTTATTTAATACATTTTAATTAGGTTTAAAATGGCATGTTTTTAGGTATTTTCAAATACTTTAAATATTGTTTTATTTGATTTTTTCAAACATAATCACTTGTAAATATTTTTTTGTGATCAAACCCTAATCACTTAGGTCTTAATTAAGCATTAAAACTTGTTTTAACTTAATTAAGTTGATTTCTTTTAAATTCAAAATTGTTTTAAAACAAGAGATCACGATTCTTTTCAAAAACGATAACCATTTCTTTTTGATTTTTCTTTTCAAAAGAACTATTGATTAAATCTTTTTTTGATTGATCAATTGATTTTCAAAACGAAGTGGGGCCTCTCGAATATTAGAGAGTGTAAGTCCCATTTCTTTTCTTTTTGTACAGTTTTTTTCAAAACAATAAAACTTCTTCAAAATAAAACCTTTTCAAACAATTTTCAAATCATTTTCAAAACAACAAAACTTCAAAGAAACAAAACTTTTCAATATACCATGGGCCTCCATGTAGGTATAAGTCCCAAGCCCCTTTTGTACATACCCTTGCCTTTGTACAGTTTTTCTTCAAACAGAAAACTTCTTTCAAAACAACTTTTAAACAGTTTTTCAAACGACGCGTCTGTAAACAAAACAATCAACCATGTTTTGCAAATAAAACATGGGCCTCCACGTAGGTATAAGTCCCATTCCTGTACATGAAATTAGGTATTTCATTGTACACACACCTTTTTGTACATAGCTCGATCAATTTGTTTTTTTAACTTCGAACAACAAATCAAAAAATGAAGGTTTTCTTTAAATCTTCCCAAAAATACCATGGGCCTCCATGTAGGTATAAGTCCCGAGCCCTTTTGTAAATACCTGTTTACATAGCTTTGAATAAATTCAAGTGGACCTCTCCTCGAGTATAAGTCCCGAGCCCCCGTGTATACAAATGGATCATGCTTACAGGTATATTTCCTTCATAAACTCCATTATATACACACACTTTGTCATATATATAATTGTTCATACCTGTTCATGTTTGTTCATACTTGTTCATGTTTGTTCATATGTGTGATATGTGTGCTTGTTCAACTTAGTACAACACTAGGTTCCCCATAGCCTCCTATTGGGCTTCGTGCAAAGAATCTCCATAGTTTAGGTTAGGACATAGAGTATGGTTTCCCGGTGAAATCGCTCTAAGAGCTCAAACCAACTATACCATGCCTCCCCTTGGGCTTTGTACAAACGAGTGACCCTCCCATAGCCTCCTCTTGGGCTTACAATGCAAGGACCCTGGATTGTCCCTCCCATAGCCTCCTCTTGGGCTTATAATGCAAGGACCCTCGGATAGCCTCCTCTTGGGCTTCGTACAAGGACCCACGGGCTTCTTATAAGCACCCCCAATATCCAAAACAAATACCCTAGGAGATTAGACATTTATCATCTCTATGATAGGAGTATCTCTTCTATATCATCACAAACAATCAATCAATCAATCAATCAAACTTTTTTTTTGCCACAAGGCTGGCTAATCAATCAAACCTTTTTGCCACCATACTGGCTGATTAATCAAAGTTTTTGTCACAAGGCTGACTTCGTTGAAACTTTTGCCACAAGGCTAGCTGATTAATCAAAACTTTTTGTCACAAGGCTGACTTCATTGAAAGTTTTTGCCACAAGGCTGGCTAAAAAGCATCTTTATCATTCTAAGCACCATAAGTGGCATGGCCCAGGGCTTATAATGAAAAGATTTTCAAACAAAAAACAAACAGATGTATGTGATGATATAGATTAGATACATCGAACATTTAGATGACATTTGTCTCTTTTCCTTTGCTTCCACTAGCATAAGTGGGAACTACGATTGCTCTGACTTTCTCAACATCCCTTTGAGAATACGTAGACACAAGGTCGTATCCTTGGCGAGCAAAACTTCTCTCTCAAACCACTCAAACCTTAGCACCCGTAGACCCCGAGCTACAGATGCTCTGATTCCCTATAGGGCATATGTATGCAGAGGATCGTGATGATCTTTGCGAGCATAATCAAACAAACACCTTAGGTCCCACCTATTTCACAACAGAACCTCCACCATAACATAGAATGAAAAACAATAAAGAAACCTATAGAGTACTATAGATACGTTGGGTGCTAATACCTTCCCTTCGTATAACCAACCCTCTTACCCAAGATCTCTCCCCCACTTTTTAGGTTATTGCAGCTTTTTTCCTTTTCCTCCTTTGGAAATAATAAAAAGTTTGGTCGGAACAAAAGAAAAATCATTTTTTATGAGCACTCGAGCCCAAAGAAGGCATCAGGTGTCTCATCCCGAAAAAAAAATGATAAACGATTTTTCGCCCGCGACAGAAAAATGGCGACTTCACTGGGGATTTTCTTTTTATTGTTTCCAAAGGAAGGGTTATTTCTAATTATTGTTTTTTAATTCTTGTTACATGTGTGATTCTTTGGTTCTGTTACTTGTGTGGTTCTGTTACAAGTGATACATTATGGACAAATTCTAACCCGGATTAAGTACACATAAGAATTAGGTGGAGGGTATAGTCATGTACAAGCGTACGTGAGAATCCTTCCGCTCAGTGGAGGTTCCTTGTTGGTAATATATGTTTAGCATGTTTCGTAGCGAAAACATTATTGCTGCATTGAACTGTAGAAGCTGAGTTGGCCGTAGAACCCCAACCCATCCTGGCCTTATTAGGACGTGGTGCAGAAACGATCCAGGTGAAGACTTGGATAGTTGTCATGCGGAGAACCACACTCAGACGAGTTTTTCTTGAGAATATTTCTGGCTCATGAGTTTAATTGTGGAAGGCCGGTAATATCTGAAAGAAAAATGTAGACTCTGACGTATCAGTAGAACATGTTGTGCAGGTGATTAACTAGAACTATCCCATTTTTGGTTCTCTGACCTCATGCTCGTGACGCTGGACCTTTGAACCTATGTGTACCATGTTTGTGTTACCATGTTTGTGTACCATGTTTGCGTTACCATGTTCGTATTACCATGTTTGTTTTACCATGTTTGAATATGTGGCATTCATGCATCCACGCATTCATACATTCAAAAAAAAAAACCATCTTTTTTCCATAAAAAAAAACATGATTTTTCCAAAGATTTAGAGAAATTTTCTTTGCAAACATTAGGATTAAGTTATGGAAGAGGTAAAAAGGCATACCAAGAAATATGGTTTCAAAGCGCCTGATGTGGGAAAACTGATAGAGTTATCATCTTTTGTACAAGATCCTTCGGATTTTAGGAAAAGTTATGGAAAGCTTTTGCCTATCCTGAATACTCATGTTGATGAAGGACTTCTCAAGACTCTGGTTCAGTTCTATGATCCCGTCTACCGTTGTTTTACCTTTCCAGACTACCAGTTGGTACCGACCTTGGAAGAATATGCCAATCTTTTGGGTATTCCTGTATCTGACAAAATACCCTTCAATGGTTTGGAAGCCATTCCTAAGTCACACGTCATTGCAGCAAGTATCCACTTGAAGAAGTCTGAAGTAGAGAGTAATTGGACTACCAAAGGAAACCTCCCGGGTTTAACTTCACACTTCCTAATAAAGAAAGCCTTTGATTTCATCGAAACTGGTAGCATGATAGCTTTTGAAGCTATACTAGCCTTGCTCATCTATGGGTTAGTTCTGTTTCCCAACGTCGACAACTTTGTTGATATCAATGCCATAAAAATCTTTTTGAATGGAAATCCTGTTCCGACTTTGCTTGGTGACATGTATTTCTCTGTCCATCATAGGAATCGCCAAGGCGGTGGAATCATTGTTTGTTGTGCACCTCTGTTGTTCAAATGGATTGTTTCACACTTACCCGAGTCTCCTATTTTCACGGAAAACCGAGAAGGCTTGCGTTGGCCTCGAAGACTTATGTCTCTTACTAATAATGATATTCATTGGTATACCTTGGCTCACTGTGGTACAGAAACCATTGATAGTTGTGGAGAGTTCGCCAACGTACCCCTCATTGGTACACAAGGAGGAATTAACTACAATCCAATCTTAGCCCGACGACAACTCGGGTATGCAAATTCAGCTAAACCCTTTGGTCTCGCAGTGGAATGCTACTTTTACAAAGAAGGGGATGATCCTCAAAGGTTGAAAACAAGAATGGTGAGAGCTTGGTACGACGTCCGATGGAAAGAAAAAGGTGAGGCGAGAAATTGCATTGCCGTGGACACCTACACCTGCTGGGTAAAGAAAAGAGCAAAGGAGTTTCAAATGCCTTATGATTATGAAAAACCCATGTTTCCTGCAGTGTCTCAACGACCCAACATTCCCACTATGGAGGAATACCAAGACACTTTGGCTAAGATGAGGATAGAAAAAGACGCTTGGGAAGAAAAGTTTCGTAGAACTGATGTGGAAAATAGAAAGTTGAAGAAACGAGTGAAAGATCACGAAGAAACTCTCTACTGTCAAGATGGATGGCTCATGAGCAAAGATGAGAAGATTCGTCAGAAAGACGCTGCAATCAAGAGGTACATCAAAGAAAGCAAGAAGAATCTTGAAGGCTCAACAAGCAACGCTCCGACTCCTGATGATTGGAAGAATGTTGTTGACAAACTGAGGACCGAAAAGGCCAAGTTGAAAGCTTACTATGGGAAAGAAATCATGAAGCTCAAGCTGCACAACGCATTTGGTTCTTCGTCTGATGAAGATGCTTAGGATTGTTTAGCTTTT
Source organism: Vicia villosa (assembly GCF_029867415.1). Classification (NCBI taxonomy): domain Eukaryota; kingdom Viridiplantae; phylum Streptophyta; class Magnoliopsida; order Fabales; family Fabaceae; genus Vicia; species Vicia villosa. The sequence goes on along the minus strand of NC_081184.1, from coordinate 114,355,135 downwards.
TTATTTATCATTTGCTTTTGTAAGGAGCTACGCTCCAATGTTGTAACATTTCCCATTTATTCAATAAAAGAATAGTTTGTGTTCCAATGTTTGCAAGAAAATAATCTTTAGAATGTTTGGAAAAATCATAAATTTCTTTTTGCATACATCATTCTGCATATCGAGTCTGTTGTCTAGAGTCTTATCTTTTGGATCTCTCTCCAATAGATCGTCAAGCTATCGCGTCTCAAAGTTTCTCGACCGCGCTCGCAATCAGATCACAGATACAATACTCGTTCAAGCAGAAGAAGAGTAATGGAACACTCTGAACAAGAGAATATTGAGCTTCGTGGTACAGTGACCACCCTTCAGGAAAAGTTGGAAAGTCTCACTACTCTGGTTGACTCCTTAATGGCCGCACAGAATCAGCCGCCGCCGCCAAACAGTCAAGCAACAATGACATCTGAAGTCACTACTCCAGTTTCTACAGTTGCATTCAGCATTCCATCTTTCTCCATGCCAGAAGGTTGGGGCACGCCTTTCAGCTTTGGTGCAGGTTTTCGCCATAATTTCTCTGGGGTTCAAACAGCTACAACTGAAGCGCCTGCTACACAGGGTTCGGTGTTTATTCCACATTCAGGGGTAACTTTTTCCCAAATCACTATGGCACTTTCTCAACCCACTATGACGGTTCCGACCCCTACGGTTCACACTGTTCCTTATGATGGCAATGAGATTTATCATGATCAAGGTGATAGCACAAATCAGCGTAATCTTGTGGGAGATCTCCAAGAGCAGTTTAACAAGATTCAACTGGAAGTCAAAGCTATTCGGGGAAAAGATTTGTTTGGAAAGAATGCTCAGGAGCTATGTTTGGTTCCCAGTGTACAAATACCAGCTAAATTCAAGGTCCCAGACTTTGAGAAGTACAAAGGTAGTTCTTGTCCACAAAGTCATCTCGTGATGTATGCTAGGAAGATGTCTACTTATGCAGATAATCTTCAGTTGCTCATCCATTACTTTCAAGACAGTTTGACTGGTGCCACACTGAAGTGGTACACAGGCTTGGATAGCACTAATATTAGAACATTCAATGACCTAGGTGAGGCCTTTGTCCGACAATACAAGTATAACTCAGATATGGCTCCAGACAGAGATCAGCTTCGATCCATGGCTCAGAAAGACCATGAAGCTTTCAAAGAGTATGCCCAACGATGGAGAGAAACTGCTGCTCAGATTAATCCACCGTTAAAAGAGAAAGAGATGACAAAGATCTTCTTGAATACTCTTGGCCCGTTTTATTATGAACGCATGATTGCTAGTGCTCCAAGTGATTTCACCGAAATGGTAAACATGGGGATGCGTCTAGAAGAAAGGGTCCGAACCGGACGTCTAACTAAAGAGGGTGGATCTTCAAGCGGAACCAAAAAGTTCGGAAGTGGTTTCCCAAAGAAGAAAGAACAAAGTGTTGACATGGTATCCCAATGGAGGCCAAGAGGAAATGTCAATCGTCAACGACAGGTAGCTGCTATTGCACCAGTCGTTAATACAACACCGAATCCGGGATTTACTCCGTAGTTTCAACAACAACAGCCTCGACCACAGGCTCAACAGTTTAACAATAATCAGAATCGTGTGCAAAGAGCACCACAGTTTGATCCGATTCCAATGACCTACACAGAATTGTACCCTGCTTTGATTGAAAGAGGTCTTATTCAAACTAAAGCACCACCACCAGTACCTGAGAAACTCCCATGGTGGTACAAAGCTGAGGTCTCATGCCCTTATCATCAAGGAGCACCTGGCCATGATCTTGAGCACTGCATAGCCTTGAAATATGAAGTTCAGAGGTTGGTTAGGTCAAATCTTCTCTCTTTCAGAAATTTGAATCCTAATGTGCAAGCAAATCCGCTGCCCAATCATGGAGGGCATGTTGTAAACATGGTGTACGGATGTCCTGGTCTGTACCGAGTCTATAATATCAATTACTCAAGAGCAGATTTGGTACAAATGCACGCTACTCTCTGTCAAGGGCAGAATTTTCGCCAGCATCACTACGGTTCCTGCAGCATATGTTGTGTAGATCCTCACGGATGTTCGATTGTGAGAAGAGATCTCCAAGTTCTGTTGGATAATGGTACTATTCAGATCTACAGAAATAGGGATGAAAATGAAGTTAACATGATAGGATGTTATCCGCATGAGCTTTTAGTCTCAGATATCAACTCGGAAATGCCTACAGTTAACGTCATCGTTCCTCATTTCAACATGCCTGAGCGCATAGAAGTTACTTACAACAAGCCAAGGGTTCCTGTTGCTCCTTTGATCATTTGTCTACCTGGACCTGTCCCTTATGACTCTGACAAGGCAGTTCCATACAACTACAATGCTACAATGATAAAGAATGGACAAGAAGTTCCTTTACCTACTCTTTCATCTGTCGTGAACATCGCTGATGTGAGTCGAGTAACAAGAAGTGGACGTGTGTATACTCCACTACCTCCGAAGCAGCCTGTTGCTCCTGCAACCAGGCAAAATCCTGTCAATACACTAGTGGGAAATCCCGAGGAAACTCCTGTCAGTAATACAAGCACTGATGTTGGTCAATCCAATGGAACCAATGTCAATCCTGACTTTGATGAAACTTTGAAGCTTATCAAAAGAAATGAATACAAGATTGTGGATCAGCTTATGCAGACTCCTTCAAAAATCTCAATACTTTCATTGCTGTTGAATTCAGAAGCCCACAGGGAAGCCCTGATGAGAGTTTTGGATCAGGCTTTTGTAGATCATGATGTGACTGTTGACCATTTTGATGGGATAATAGCCAACATAACTGCTTGCAACAATTTAAGCTTCTGTGATGAAGAACTCCCCGAGGAGGGTAGAAATCACAATCTTGCTCTGCACATTTCTATGAACTGTCAGTTAGACTCTTTGTCCAATGTGTTGGTAGACACCGGATCTTCCTTGAATGTGATGCCAAAGACGACTCTTGCTCGCTTGTCTTATCAAGGAATGCCTATGAAGTTCAGTGGTGTAGTAGTCAAAGCATTTGATGGTTCGCGAAAATCTATTATCGGCGAAGTCAACCTTCCCATGACAATTGGTCCACATACATTTCAAATCACTTTCCAGGCCATGGACATTCAAGCTGCTTATAGCTGTCTGTTAGGACGACCATGGGTCCATGAAGCAGGGGCAGTAACTTCTACGCTCCATCAAAAGTTAAAATTTGTAACAAATGGAAAATTGGTAACAATAAGTGGAGAGCAAGCCTTGATGGTGAGCCATTTATCCAATTTCTCTTTCATAAGTGCTGACAGTGAGGAAGGAACGCAGTTCCAAGGTCTCTCTTTAGAAGAAGAATCTTCCAAAAAGAAAGCATCGATCTCTTCTTACAAAGAGGCGGTAAAAGTAGTGAAAGATGGAACTACCACTGGCTGGGGGAAAGTTGTGATCCCGACCAAGAATGAAACTAGAGCAGGTCTCGGATGTTCACCAACATTCTCAAACTGCACCAAGAAGGATGAAACCCTTTGTCCGATCAAAGAAACGTTCCATAGTGGAGGGTTCCTTAACCCAATTCCTCAAGAGGTCAATGTCCTTATTGAAGAATGCATCGAAGAAGGTCTCTCCGATACTGAAGAAGAATGGAAATGTTATCTCAATGACTCAGGATACATATCTCAGGAAGAACCATATCCTCCTTCAGAGAAATCCAAAGGCAAAGAAACTGAGCCTGTTCCTGCAGAAATCTGGGACACCTTGGGACAACCAAGTGGAAAATATGATTACATGGTGAAATATACTGCACCTGAAAGTTCAAAGATTGCGATTGAAGATATCCAACCAACTGGATGGGGAGATTCCTTTGAATATAATAGTCAACCAGAAGAGGCTTATCAGCCCTGTCAATTTTCTCAGCAGCCTGAAATTACTGAAGATTTCAGCTTCAACGCATCTACCAAGATTTATAATCCTAAAGATGGTTATTATCACATAAATGCCATTTTTGAAGATGAAGGGGAAGATGGCCCCGCAGTTGACTCGGAAAGTGTCTCTGACAATGAGTCTCTTCATCCTGAAGACTGGGAAATACATCCTGAAAATTCTGAAGATTGTGATTCATCTTATGCTCTTCAAGAAGTAGAAAAAGACTGTTTCAACTCTACAAAGAACAAGAGTGACAAACCAGGACCTTCAAATCCTGCTCGACCAGCGGTCAATGTCAATACTGAAGATAATTCTGAGGAGAATTTTCCTGAATACATAATACACAGAGGAGTTCGTTGTTACTGGAAAGCTGTCGACGTTCCGAATGTTGTTCGCCGCTCAAAGTAATCACCTCGCTGTTATTTTGACCTCCTGCCTTGCCCAAAGCAGAGAGATGTTTTATAGGGCTTTGCTTTTAAATGTTCCGCCCAAATAACTTTGTGTATAGGGCTTTGTTTTAAAAGTTTCCCTCTTTGTCCTGCCCAAGACAAATGAGTTTGTGTTTAGGGCTTTGTTTCAAAAATGAATCATAAATAAAGCGTCATTTTGAATTCCCTACATTATATGTTTTATTTTTGCTTTTTCTGGAAATGGTAATCCTAAAAAACCAAAATAAAAAAAAACTTTTCAAAAAAATCTGCATACACTCCTGCATTCATAAATTTTTCTGAAATAAATATAAATCACATGTGCAGATTTACTATTGATAAACCCATTGAATGCAATAACCCTATGCCCTCTCCCAACTTTGAGTTTCCTGTGTTCGAAGCCGAAGAAGAGGAAGAAGAAGAGATTCCGGACGAGATCTCTCGATTACTTAAGCACGAGGAAAGAGCCATTCTGCCTCACAAAGAGCCTTTAGAAAAGATCAACTTGGGTTCTGAAGAAGACAAAAAAGAAGTGACCATTGGATCGCTGCTTGATACTGATATCAAGAGTAAGTTGACAAACCTTCTCAAAGAATATGCTGACGTGTTTGCCTGGTCTTACCAAGACATGCCTGGGTTGGATACCAATATTGTTCAGCATTACTTGCCATTGAAGCCAGAATGTCCGCCAGTTAAGCAGAAATTGCGAAGGACTCACCCTGATATGGCTAACAAGATCAAAGTGGAAGTTCAAAAACAGCTCGACGCAGGTTTTCTTGTCACCTCAGAATATCCTCAATGGTTGGCCAACATAGTGCCGGTTCCGAAGAAAGATGGAAAAGTCAGAATGTGTGTTGACTACCGTGACTTGAACAAGGCCAGTCCAAAAGATGACTTTCCATTACCTCATATTGACATGCTCGTTGATAACACCGCTAAGTTCAACGTCTTTTCTTTCATGGACGGGTTCTCCGGTTATAATCAGATCAAGATGGCTCCTGAAGACATGGAGAAGACGTCTTTCATCACCCCATGGGGTACATTTTGCTACAAAGTGATGCCGTTTGGATTAAAGAATGCAGGCGCAACTTACCAAAGGGCAATGACTACTCTCTTTCATAACATGATGCATAAAGAAATTGAAGTTTATGTGGACGACATGATAGCCAAGTCCAGCACAGAAGAAGAACATATTGAATACCTTTTGAAGTTGTTTCAACGACTAAGGAAATATCAGCTTCGCTTGAATCCTAACAAATGTACTTTAGGGGTTAGATCTGGAAAATTCTTGGGTTTCATTGTCAGCGAAAGAGGTATTGAAGTAGATCCCGACAAAGTCAGAGCTATTCAAGAGATGCCTGCACCAAAAACTGAAAAGCAAGTAAGAGGATTTCTCGGACGATTAAACTATATCTCCAGATTTATCTCTCAAATGACTGCTACTTGTGGGCCAATTTTCAAGCTTCTCCGCAAAGATCAAGGGGTTGTATGGACTGAAGATTGCCAGAAAGCGTTCGACAGTATCAAGGAATACCTGTTAGAACCACCAATATTGATTCCTCCGGTTGAAGGAAGACCACTAATCATGTACCTTACCGTGTTGGAAGAATCCATGGGTTGTATGCTTGGACAGCAAGATGAAACCGGTAAGAAGGAGCATGCCATCTATTACCTGAGTAAGAAATTCACAGATTGTGAGTCTCGTTACTCCATGCTCGAAAAAACATGTTGTGCTTTGGCTTGGGCTTCAAAACGTCTCCGCCAATACATGATCAACAATACTACTTGGTTAATCTCCAAAATGGATCCGATCAAGTATGTCTTTGAAAAGCCTGCCTTAACAGGAAGGATTGCCCGATGGCAAATGCTGTTATCTGAATATGACATTGAGTACCGTGCTCAAAAAGCGGTCAAAGAAAGCATTCTCGCCGATCACCTGGCACATCAACCAATTAATGAATATCAATCTCTCAAGTTTGACTTTCCTGATGAAGATGTCATGTACTTAAAGATGAAAGATTGTAACGAACCGTTACCTGAAGAAGGTCCTGATCCTGGATCAAGATGGGGCCTAATTTTCGACGGAGCAGTAAACGCTTTTGGCAATGGAATTGGGGCAATCATCATCACTCCCAAGGGTACTCATATCCCATTCTCCGCCAGATTACTATTTGATTGCACCAACAACATCGCAGAATATGAAGCTTGTATCATGGGTCTCGAAGAAGCCATTGACTTAAGGATCAAGATCCTCGACATCTATGGAGATTCCGCTCTCGTGATCAACCAAATCAAAGACAAATGGGAAACTTACCACCCTGGCTTGATTCCTTACAGAGATTATGCAAGACGTCTGTTGACTTTCTTCAACAAGGTTGAATTGCATCATATACCTCGAGATCAGAATCGAATGGCAGACGCCTTGGCTACTCTATCTTCCATGTTCAAAGTCAATCATTGGAACGATATGCCTACAGTCAGAATTACGCGCCTTGAAAGGCCCGCCTATGTGTTTGCAACCGAAGCAGTCATCGATGATAAATCGTGGTTTCACGACATCAAACGCTTCCTTCAAACTCAAGAGTACCCACTTGAGGCATCAAACAAAGATAAGAAAACTCTAAGGAGGCTTTCTGGCAGTTTCTTCCTGAACGGAGATGTGCTATACAAAAGAAATTTCGACATGGTTTTGCTCAGATGCGTGGATAGACACGAAGTAGACATGTTAATGCATGAAGTGCATGAAGGGTCCTTTGGAACTCATTCAAATGGGCATGCAATGTCCAAAAAGATCCTAAGAGCAGGATACTATTGGTTGACAATGGAATCTGACTGTTACAAACACGTGAAGAGATGTCACAAGTGCCAGATCTACGCAGATAAGATCCATGTTGAAGGATAGAAAAACACTTAGAAAGGGGGGGTTTGAATAAGTGTAGCTTTAAAAACTTGACAGATAAAAATAAATTGCACAGTTATTTTTATCCTGGTTCGTTGTTAACTAAACTACTCCAGTCCACCCCCGCAGAGATGATTTACCTCAACTGAGGATTTAATCCACTAATCGCACGGATTACAATGGTTCTCCACTTAGTCAGCAACTAAGTCTTCCAGAGTCTTCTGATCACACACTGATCACTCCAGGAACAACTGCTTAGATACCCTCTAAGACTTTTCTAGAGTATTCTGATCCACACGATCACTCTAGTTACAACCTGCTTAGATAACCTCTAAGACTTCCTAGAGTATACTGATCCACACGATCACTCTAGTTCCTTACAACTTAATGTAATCAATTCTAAGAGTATTACAATTGCTTCTTAAAAGCTATAATCACAAACTGTGATATTTCTCTTAACGTTTAAGCTTAATCTCACTAATATATTACAACAGCAATGTAGTGAGCTTTGATGAAGATGAAGATTCTGAGCTTTGAGTAGAACAGAGTTTCAGCAAGTTAATATGAGTTGTTTTGTGCAGAATCGTTAACCTTGCTTCTCATCAGAACTTCATATTTATAGGCGTTGGAGAAGATGACCGTTGAGTGCATTTAATGCTTTGCGTGTTCTGTACAGCATCGCATTTAATGTTATACGCTTTTGTCAACTACCTCGAGCCTTGTTCACGCTGTGTCTACTGACGTTGCCTATAGTAGCTTTTAACGTTCCTTTTGTCAGTCAGCGTAGCTTGCCACGTGTACTTCCTTCTTATCTGATGTTTTGTGAATACAACGTTTGAATATCATCAGAGTCAAACAGCTTGGTGCAAAGCATCTTCTGATCTTCTGACCTTGAAGTGCTTCTGAACGTGATACCATCAGAACTTCAGTGCTTCTGATCTCATGTTCTTCTGATGCTTCCATAGACCCATGTTCTGATTCTGCTTCGACCATCTTCTGATGTCTTGCCAGACCATGTTCTGATGTTGCATGCTGAACCCTTGAGACAAAGCTTCTGAGCGCTGAATTATGCATACTCTTTATATATTTCCTGAAAAGGAAATTGCATTGGATTAGAGTACCATATTATCTTAAGCAAAATTCATATTATTGTTATCATCAAAACTAAGATAATTGATCAGAACAAATCTTGTTCTAACAATCTCCCCCTTTTTGATGATGACAAAAACATATATAAATGATATGAATTTGCGATCAGAAAGAGCAGACGGCAAAAGACAAATTACACAGCTATAGCATAAGCATATGAATATGTCTCCCCCTGAGATTAACAATCTCCCCCTGAGATAAATAATCTCCCCCTGAAATAAATACTCGAAGAACTTTAATAAAAGACTTCCCTGATTATTTCGGTAGAGACGATCACATAAGCTTCTGTCTTTAGAGAATTCATAGCTTCTGACTTCTGCTTCCATTGGACAGCTTCAGAACTAGAATTTCTTTAGATCCCTAGAACACTCACAGCTTCTGATTCCTGCTTCCATCTAGGACAGCTTCAGAACTTGAATTTCTTTGATCTTCAGAACATTCACAGCTTCTGATTTCTGCTTCCATTTAGGACAGCTTCAGAACTTGAATTTCTTTGATCTTCAGAACATTCACAGCTTCTGATTTCTGCTTCCATTTAGGACAGCTTCAGAACTTGAGTTTTCTGGATCTTTAGAACATTCACAGCTTCTGATTTCTGCTTCCCTCGGATAGCTTCAGAGCTTTGAATTTCTACCAACATCACTTCATGCTAGATTTGTATCAGAACATTGTTGAATGTACCAGAGCATCATCAGAGCATCTCTACATCCTGAAATGTTACAGAACAAAAACTAAACGACAAAAGTCAGCATGAACGAGTCAGAACAAAAAATGTATATTAGAACACATGATATGTATCAGAGCCATATAGGCTAAAATAATGTTATCAGAGCAAATAGAATTTTGTCAGAGCAAATAGACAAATATGGATCAAATTCTATTTTCAGTGCTTCTGATTCATTCTTCTTTCTTGCTTCTGACTTCTGAAGCTTGACAGCACTCGGCTTGCTTCAGTTTCCATGAGCGTATTCTTTTTACAGAATAACACTTCTTATGGTTTTGCTTCTTGTGTTTGCTTTGAAGATTCTCTTCACTTCTTTATACCTGCAAAACACTTAAACCATATAGAACTTGCAGTTCTTGTTAGTAAATAGCAACTGACTACATCAAATCATTTATCATTTATCTTTCTCCCCCTTTTTGTCATATCATCAAAAAAGCAAAAAAGATTCAGAGACAAACAAAACGAAACACACAGAGGAAGAAGATGATTTCATTTAAGTTCAAACAGCAGGTACAAAAGTACATGAGGATAAGTAAGATCAGATGCACAAAGACAGATGCAACGAAAAGAAAGAAACAACACAGACTCAATCTAAGATGGCCCTAGCCTTGACAAGATCTTGGCCAGCATCTCTTGAACCTCACTGTTGTGTCCTTCTTGCCTCACCATGAAAGCTCTATACTCATCATTGAGTGAGCTTTGCTCATCCTGTCTCCTCTGAATTTCTTCCAGAGTCCTTGCAAGACGAGAAGATTCATCAGAAGAAGCTTCACCGCTTTCAACCACAGGAATAGCAACTTGATCTGTAGCTTCCATGGATAGATCATTTGCAGGGATTTCCTCAACAGGATCTGATTCAGCAACATGATCTTCAGCATCTGCTTCTTGCATAGAAGCATCTCCATATTCTGCAGCAGGAATTTCCGAGTCTCCATTCTCAAGTGCCTGAAGAATGGCAGCTAGATTCCTGGGAGCAGAAGGACCTTCAACTTCTGGTGGGTCAACAACTTCTGGAATGACCAAGCTTGGGTCTTTCTCAGAAGGGTTTTCCCTCAGATAGTCAAAGAGAGTCTTGAAGTCTCCGAGCAGAACAGGATAATCAGGAATAAAGATAACGATATCCCTGCATGGATTTGCTTCCATTTCAGCAGCCAGTCTTGCTACTTCCAATTCATCCACAAAGGGCTTTTCCTCAGCAGCAACACAATTTCTGAGAGGATGGTAGTATATACCATTATCATCCTCCAGAAGGTAACCAGGGTAACCAGGGGCAGCAGCCACTAGTCTTTTCTGTACTCCCATTGCTTCTACTTGAAAATCCTTACGAAATCTTCTCCAGAGATTTCTTGTAGAAACATCATCCAGACCATTTAGAAATGCATCCTTCAGAAGGTCTAGACTGCTAATCACCTCATGTCTAAAAAGTTCCAGGTAGGTATAGGGTTCAGGTTCAGGCGGATTGAAGGTGAATTTGTAGTCAGGGTAGAGAAGACAGTAAGGTTTGGATTTTCTGGTAGGTAAGGGATGGGATATAGAAGGTGGAGGTGCGGTGGATGAGGAAGAGGGGATATCTGAGAGAATGATTGATGAGGATGGAATATCAGAAATCATAGATTGAGACGAGGATGGAGTATTTGTAAAGGGAATTGGTGAGAAAGATTTATCAGAAGGAGTTGGGGGAAGAATACTTAGAGGTGTGGGGTTTAGAATGGGAGAGGAGAAGGACGATGGAGAAGGATTTGGTAAGGTGAAGTTTATTTTTGGTTCAGATGGAGGTGATAGGAAAGATGGTTTAGGGACAGAAGGAGGTGGAGTAAAAACCTGTCTGGAGATTTGCACAGAAGAAGAAGATCTGGTTCTGCGAAAGGAATCTCTAATCCTTTTCTCCCTTCGTTCTTCAGAGTCCACCTTGTCAGGATCAAAGGTGACTCTCAACTTCTTGGCTTTCTTAGCCTCATCTTCTCGGGCTTTTCTTTTAATTCTAGCCTTTTGTTCCTTCTGATCCTTCTTCAAAAGGTCAGCCTTGGACGGAAGTACTCTGCCACGGATCCAAGCAGGATCAATATCTGATTGCTTCCTAACACAATCTTCCAGGTAAGACTTGACAACCTGATGCAGTTCTTCTTGAAACAGGGAGGCAAAACCTTCAACAACAACTCTTCTTGAGAGAATGTCAGGAAAGCTTGGGCACACAGAAGGTACATTTTTAATGAGTTCTAATCTGAACAAATCCACACCATTAAAAATGGGACCTTGAACTACTCCAAGCAAATGGGATGCATTGAGTTTTCTGATGGAGTCCAGCACTTTGCTTTCAGTAAGAATGTCTGAAATCATTCTTCCAAACGGAATAGTCGTTCTTGAAAGATGAGGGTACTTCGCCCTTTCCTCTTCTCTTGACTCAAGGATTGAAGTCTTTAGATTCTCAAACAGAATGTGAGAAATGTTGATCTCAGTCTTTTTGCCAATGCAGAAAAGAGTGTGCTTGTGATCTGGACTGATGTAAGAAGAGGAGAGCATCCTTTTTCTGTGGTGAAGAGAACCCAGAATAATCTCAGCCCATACTCTATAAAATGGCCTCAAGGTGCCTGTGTTATTCGAGTCAATCCCAGAAGACTTAGAGATTTGTTTTTCAACTATCGACCAATCAACAGATGCATGTCGAAAACCAGACCAACCTTCTTCATCATTCAGATTGTATAGCTTCCTGATCAGTTTTTCAGAGATAACCACTTCATGCCCTAGCACGAATGAAATGATGGCCGTTGGAGTAACCGTTGCATGTACCCAGAAATCCTTCACAAGATCAGGATAAATTGGACCAACCAATCTATTAAGGTACTTGGACCATCCTTGCTCAAGGATTCTTGCATCACACTTAAAGCCATTCGCTTTAAGATTGTTTAAGTCCACAGCAGTTTCACATAAAACCTCTGTCGCACGCTCGCGAAAATCAGACAGAGTCGCCACCAATATATTTATCCCAAAGGGAAAGGAATATCGGAAAACCTGGAACGAATAAGAACGAGGTCTTTCGACCAGAGAATCAGGGTACGGGAGTCGGTTACGCGAGGGGAAGGTGCTAGCACCCCTCACGCCCATCGTACTCGATGGTATCCACCTATGTTTGTTGCTATCTAAAGGGTGTATAAATCTATAGCTTAATTACTAAGGGAATGCATGCAAATGAATGAAAAAGAAACACGGGGAAAATAAGGTTTATAAATAGTTGTGCTCGTTCAAGCCCCGCGACTTGATGCCTACGTATCCTTTTCAGGAATCAGAGCGCCGTAGTTCTGCTCTTTAGTTTTTGTTTGTTTTTATGTTTTTTTAGTGGACGAAGTTACATTCGCACTCCGCTGCTCGACCTCTGGAGTCTTAAGCTGGGAATGGAGCGGAAATAACGTGTCCGATTAAAGAATGCCTCGGAGGCGAGATAGAGAAAAGAGTTTGAGCGTTCAAGTTGCACCCTAAAGCAAGGGAGACTCGAGTTGCTCTTTGGTTTGTGTTTTTTAGAATTTGGGAACTTACGCCTGAATGGAACCCTAAAGCAAGGGAGATCCAAGCACTCGAACGTTCCCTAAAGCAAGGGACGTTCAAGCTTCCATTCCCCTTTTAAGAATTTTCACTTTTTTATTAGTGTTTTTTAAATGTTTTCTTTGTATTTTTTTAAGGGAAATTAAGTCAAGTATTTGTTAAGTGTTTTAAAGTTGAAAAGGAAAAGAAACTAGCCTAAGTATGAAGGGAATTTCTAAGTCCTGATGTTGTCATGGTTTCTACCTAAAGGTTAGGAATAAAGGAACATGAAAGTAAAGTCACGATTATAAGTCAATAGTGAGTAACACAATGGTGCAAAAATTGGCATACAAGCATATAGTAACAAGTCAAAAACATAGTACAAAATGAATTAAAAATACTACTATTTTTTATATTGAATTTTATGAGAGAAATTGAGTTACAAGTCATGTAAAAGACTAAAACAAAATAGCCTAAAACTACTATTTTTTAGTGATTATTTTTATATGTGTCAAAAATTATATTACAAGTCTAAAAATGATAGTAGAAAAATTAGCAATTAATCCACTAAAAGAAAATGGTAAAAACTAATATTTTTATGCACATTTTTAATGTCAAAAGAGTTTGATTAAATGGTCTAAAATGATAGGAAAAGGAAGTCATTTTTATTACTAAGAAAGTGACAAAAAATCTAATTAAAATCTAAATTAAAATGTAAACAGGGGGTGCCAAATTGAATTTGATGGTGTAGAAAGCAATGGGCGCAGGCCCGTGGTGTTGGCCCGGAGGTTGTTTTTATTACAGCATTTTTGTTCAGATGGTGCATTGGGCCATGGTAGGGTGAACAAGCAAATTCGGACCTAAATGTTATGATCCAAAACAACATTCATACTTTATTATTATTTCAGAAATACCCATTCAAATTAATAAATAATAATAATTAATTAATTAAAAAACAAATGAAAAGAAAAGGGATTTAGGGTTTGCAATGTGACTATTCAAATTCAGAACTCACCTCTCCTTTGCGAACAGAGAAACGGCGCCGATAGTTCCTCCTCATCTTTGGCCGGCCGTTCAATTCGTCTCCGGCGAACAACAAAGCTTGCTCCCTCTGGCTTTCTCCGTTCATCCCTCATTATCTTCTCCGAGCTTCCGATTCATATTCTTGCGTCGGAGGCGTGTGATTCTCGTGCCTGAAAGTGATGCGAATATCTGAAGGTGAAGGAGATTGTGTAGAGAAGATGAAGATTTGGAGATGGTGTTGGTTGTGAAGATGATGGTGAATCGATCGAGGGAGATGAAGGCTGAGTAGTTGTTGAAGATGAATGATGGAGGTAGTTTGAAGAATTGATCTTAAGCAAACTTCTTACAGGTGAAATCTTAGTTCTTCGCTTCTCTTTGTTTTTGCTCTTTATTCACGATTCTTCTTCTTCTTTGCTAAGCTTCTGTTTTGGTTGTTGTTGTGATGTGAAATTGAACGCCATGGTTCTTGAACACGAAGATGATACGAAAGTTTATTGCTTGCAGAGTTCGTGATTGAAGCTTGAAGACTCGATGATTGTTGTTGAAGGTTGCTGATGATTGAAGGGGGGAAGAAGGCTTGAATTGTGTGTTGAAGGTGATTGAAGAAGGTGAAGGTTGATTGAAGATGAAATGGTGACGAAGGTTAGAGAAAGAGATGAAGAATGAAGATAGAGTGAGGATGATGAAGAGTGGATGATGGTGGTGGAAGTGGAGGATTGAGTAGAGAACGAATGGTGAGAAATGGGGTGAATGAACAAAAAATGGTGGAGAAGAGTGATGAAATGGTGGAGGTTCTGATTTTATAGCAGTTGATTTTGCAGGTTAGTTTTTCTACTCTGGTTTTCTGTTTGGATTCAGTTCTCTTCTGTTACCAAGTTTGTTGGGATCTCCTATATGGTTAAGAGAGTTAGTTATAAATTGGAAATTAGATGGTAGTTAGAAAAGTTAGTTACAAGGGCTTTGACAGTTATGAATTGGTTAGGTTGTTAGGATGAGTGGTTGAATTCTGTTATCTTTTGTAACTGACTTAGAAGGTTGGTTATAGCTCTGTTTGACAGTTAACTGGTTGAGAAATTCAGTTAGAGTTGAAATGACTATAGGTTTTGTTATAAGGTTAGTTATGAATTCAGTTAGACAGTTAGGGGTTAAAAGGTGGTTATGAAGTTAGTTGGAGGTTGTGTTCAGTGCTGAAAGTTTGTTAAGTTTTGGATTGCTGGTAGTTATGAGAGCAACTGAATTAATTGAATTGGTTAGGGGTAAAGTGGCCGTTAGGACAGTTAGAGGGATAGGTTTGTGGGATTTTGTAATGGCAGTTAGTTTCATGTTTGAACTGATGCAGAACTGGTTGGATTTTTTTATGTATGGTATTTTTTTGGTTGAATTGTTTTGCTTGCCCAGGGTTGAATGCCCTTGCTACTACCTTGTTCTGATTTTTTCTCTTTGTATCTACTGTGTGCAGGCTGTAGTCATAGAATCAGCACTTTGAATGTTCACATTTTCCTTAAATAGAGCTTCTACCAAAGTTGATGGTTGTTCAAACATAACTTGATTATCATTAGAATGACTTGGTGTTGGATCACATGAAGAATCAAGACCCTCGCATGAAGAGTCTAGATCATTTAACATTTCAGCAAGTGAAAAGTCCATGTTAAGAGCATCAAAGTTGGGGAAACCAATATCATATAAGTGAGCTTCGTTGTTTGCAGGGTAGCTCCATGTGGAGATGTAATTGCAACAAATGACTCTCCATACTTTGCCCCACTAAGTGATGTTGGAGTGCCAACACTAGTCTTGCGCTGCTGCTTTTTTTTTTCTTTTTATAGCTGTTAGAAGTTGTAATGTCTCTTGTAATAAGTTAGAACCATCTATTTGTAATCTTGGAATTTTGATGTGTAAGACTTTAAATGAAGCTTGTAAGGAGTAATGAAATAGACACTTTCTCTTCTTTTCTCCTTTTAATGTGTATTAGTTGAACTTAACACTCCAATGATTTTCAAATCCATAACACCAATGAACAAAATTATCTTAAAATGGACTTAAGTCTAAACGTGATTGCTTGAAACAGTGCCATATTTCTCATCTAACTTTTGCAAATAACCAAAGTAATTGGCTTAAATATGAACGACTCTTGAATTGATGAAATAAAACCCGATGAATCCACCTCCTTCTCTTGTGTAAGAACTGAAGCCAATGATCTGCAATCCACGTAATCAAATGACCCAATATCTCAAATAGTAAACCAAACTTGAACCCAGTTTTAAGAGACGATGAGGACCAACTCATTTAAGCCTCTGATGATGATAGAAACCTTATTCTACTCCATGATCCTTGATCCCTTGCCTCAATGTTATTTCATGAATGACTGTTATGTTATGCACATGAGCTATTGAAGTGTATGCATATGAATGAGAATTATAAGCCAATGAATAAATTAAGATGGGCAAATTTTGGGGTGCAACAGCTGCCCCTATTTAATCGTCTTAAACCTGAAGGTGAGATTGGCGCTAGCCTTTCGAACATTCAAGGTAGAAGATGATTAAATACCAAGTGAACCTTAAAATTTGCTTGAAGGAAGATGGAATCCACTGGAGGAAAAAATGGTGTCAACTCCACTGAGGAATAATGTATCAATTCTGGATTGATCAAATTAACTTTGGGTTAAAAATGAAATACATATCAACTCTGGGTTGAAAAAAAGAAAAGTGGGTCAACTCTGGGTTGAAGAATAAAGGGAAGTCAACTCCGGGTTGAATAAGAGGTCAGCATCAACTCTGGATTGAGAAAGAAGGAAAGAAAATCAATATTAATGGGATGAGATATAGGCATCAACTCCGGGTTGAGCAAGGGTATCAACTCTGGGTTGAAGAAGAAAAGGAAGTCAACTCTGGGTTGAGAAAGAAAGAAGATCAACTCTGGGTTGAGAGAAAGAAAGAAGATCAACTCTGGGTTGAGAGAAAGTAATTCAAATCTGGGTTGAAAGAGGGAAGATAGACAATTAGGAGTAACCGTCGACTCTGGGTTGAGTGGGAAGGAGAAATAAGATCAACTCTGGGTTGAATAAAAGAAAAGATATCCTTCAACTCTGGGTTGAGAAAGGAACAAGAAAAAGATCAACTCTGGGTTGAATAAAAGAAGAGATAACCATCAACTCTGGGTCGAGAGGGAAAAGATAATTAACTCGGAGTTAAAAGATGAATGGAAAGTCAACTCTGGGTTGAACACAAAAGTATCAACTCTGGGTTGAAGAAAGATGAACATGATTGACTTTGGTAGATGACACCACAATGGTAACTCTGAGTGATCCAGTGGAATATCAATTGAATGCTCTGTAGGGACCTCATCTGATGAGTAACTTGGCTTATGCTTCACATGCAAATGTTTGATTTATTTGTGCACTTCTGGAGATGCTATGCAATGATTGCTATATGCAGTGTACTGATTGGATGTTCAGGGTTTCTGCTTTTGTGTGGAATAGATTAGGTGGAGTTTTTGAAACTCTGCTTGAGAATTAAGGTAAAATGGATGCCCCTGCTTTATCGATGATTGGATTATTGGGAGAGATGCCAATGAGAATGCAATGATATGCATGATGCATGTGTGATTATGAATGGATGATTGATTCCAAGATACAAGGAGTTGATGGAGGATGCCCTTGCGGAAAGGTTGTTTCTTGAAGGATAGAACTTGTGAAGGTGAGGTGTTTAGCTTGACTCCTCGACACTTGTCTTGATATCTGACGCTTGATTGAAGATGAAGAGATGATTTGTTACTAGCTTGCCCCAGCGTGTATGATCTCTTGAGAAAGAACTTTGATAATGCTTGAATCATGGAGGTTTGCAATGGCCTGCCCAAGTGTTGATCAATGGATGAATGCCCCAGATTGAAAGGAACTCTTCCACCAAATGGATGTTTGAGATGTTTACTCGGTGGATGACTAACCTTTGCCTTTGTAAGATTACTCGATGGAGTTTCAATGTTGAACTTTCCTTGGTATCAAGTACTTGCTTTCAGATTGGAGACAATTCTGTTTTGGAAGAGATAATGAGAAATGCAATGCACATGTTACTCTCAAAGAAAAGTTTTTATTTGTCAAAATGTTGTATTGATACTAACACAAATGACACAGCAACATAAGGAGTCAGTTTGACATGATCTTACAGTTTGTATGCTTTCGGAACGAACCCTACTTCAATTAGGACTTTTGAGGGTTGTAACGTGGCCGGGTTCACGGTTTGAGAAACAAAGGATAAAGGCTCAAGTTCTACTTAACCCACCCCTTCTTCGTGATGTCCTCCAGTCCTACGTTCAGCTAGTTTGACACGAGTGTTCACCTTTCAGGAAGAATTGTGATGGATGAGGATCCTTTATGGCTTTGACGGAGGTGGCAGTCACCCTTTGGTGTTTTTGTTGATGATTATAACAACTTGTCCCTCGGAGGATTTTTGTTCTTGTTCTTTTCTTTTGCTTTCCCTAACTTTTGCATGGACAGAAAGTTTCTTAAAAGCCCTAATTTTTGTTCTTGGTTCTCGTTGTCCAGCGGGGTATGCCCTAATTTTTTGCCTAAGTCATTTGCTTAAAAGCTCTTTTTCTCTTTTTGAATTTTCTTTTGACTTAGCGGGCTATTGTTTCTTCTTCTTTTTTTGATTCATGACTTTCTTTTCATTCTTTTTTTTTTGTCTCGTTCGGGAACAAGTTGTATGACTTTTGTGATTGACTTGTTGAAAAGGTTGTGACTGCCTTCTTCTTAATGAATGGGAGACATCCATTGTGGATTGTGCTCTTCCCTTTGTTGTGAGATCTGAGATATGATTGACCCTCTGATGGAATACCTGAAAGTTGAGCGCTCGGTCGCACTAACTGAAGACTACCCTGCCCCTGGTTAAGATTGAGGGTTTTGTATCTTTTGAAAAGAAACTTCTACTCCTTAGGCTCAAAGGGGTTGACGAAGGTTTCACTCCCTTATAACTCCAGTGTTTAGGAATTGAAACAATGCCTGTACATCGTCAGCAGGATCTTGTTCCAAAAGCATACAATTAGTGATTCATGTGTTTTTGATTCATTTTTCATCATTCTCCTTTTTAGTTGCTTAAGACAAATGAATGAAGTATCAATGAACATAATGACAAAGATGAATATGATTTGAGAAAAACATGTATATTACATTTTTATTTATTCGAACAGAATGAGTTTCTTGCATTGAGAAGTACTTGATAACAACAAAAGTAATACAGTTGAAGATACTTGAGAAATCTATACAATGGCAAGTTTGGCCTTATTTTGATGCAAATGAAATGTTCTTTGACAAACATAAAGTCTTTAGGCTCCTTTGGTGGAAGGTTCCCTCATGAGGAGGCATGGGATTCTCTGATAGTAGCTTGGTTTTGTTTGTAATTCCCCATGATTCTTCTTCTGTGAGCTTTTGTCAGATATCGGTGTGGAGGAATCGTCTTGGCTGATCTGATGGAGAGGAAGAGTGGTAAGAGTCTTGATAACCATGGATGCACATGCATGAATGCAAAAATGTTAATGAAGATGCAAATGTATCATAAATCAGGATCAAGGATCAAGGCCTCTTGGATAACAACTTCTCATGGTCAATAAGATATGGTCGAATCCTCCAGATTCAGAGGTTCGACGTTGCTCTCGGGATAAATAGCTTGTGCATAAGTCAAAGATGGTCGAATCCTCCAGATTCAGAGGTTCGACGTTGATTCTGATAGATAACTGATGTAGAACTTCTGTATAAGTCAAATGTCCCAGGATCAAGGGTTCGACGTCTTTTATTGAATAGCATAAATCCGGGTATGATGGAGGTCAAGTTTCCTGTCCCACCCCAATCTCACGGGTATGTAGTCTAGACACGGACAAGTGGTCCCTAATGGTCACCAGGGTCTATAGTTCCCATGGGGTACAAAGTGTTTGAGGCAACAAGCGTGCCAGACACAGTGTTCCATGAAAGAACCTCGCCCAGTTGTGGTACCCCATGTTGAACTCGATCGTAGCAAGGGCCACGGGAGTCAACATGAGCATCCACGCTAATCCTATGTGTCACTGGCCTGGGTAGTGGGCCTTTTACCTCACAAAAACCCCCCACCTGCAAAACAGAACAGAAGACCCCAAGGAACACAAAATATAATCCATATGCATGGTGTGCAAACAGAAATAAACATGATATGCAGGCAAAGAATAAGCATGCAAACATATATGCAAGGTATAGACATAAAACAAGTAAACACCCAGTAAATAAACAAACAAACGCAGGCTAGGATCGACTCGCTAAGAATGGACCCGCAATAGGTCTAGCAACATCCCCAGCAGAGTCGCCAGCTGTCGCACGCTCGCGAAAATCAGACAGAGTCGCCACCAATATATTTATCCCAAAGGGAAAGGAATATCGGAAAACCTGGAACGAATAAGAACGAGGTCTTTCGACCAGAGAATCAGGGTACGGGAGTCGGTTACGCGAGGGGAAGGTGCTAGCACCCCTCACGCCCATCGTACTCGATGGTATCCACCTATGTTTGTTGCTATCTAAAGGGTGTATAAATCTATAGCTTAATTACTAAGGGAATGCATGCAAATGAATGAAAAAGAAACACGGGGAAAATAAGGTTTATAAATAGTTGTGCTCGTTCAAGCCCCGCGACTTGATGCCTACGTATCCTTTTCAGGAATCAGAGCGCCGTAGTTCGGCTCTTTAGTTTTTGTTTGTTTTTATGTTTTTTTAGTGGACGAAGTTACATTCGCACTCCGCTGCTCGACCTCTGGAGTCTTAAGCTGGGAATGGAGCGGAAATAACGTGTCCGATTAAAAAATGCCTCGGAGGCGAGATAGAGAAAAGAGTTTGAGCGTTCAAGTTGCACCCTAAATCAAGGGAGACTCGAGTTGCTCTTTGGTTTGTGTTTTTTAGAATTTGGGAACTTACGCCTGAATGGAACCCTAAAGCAAGGGAGATCCAAGCACTCGAACGTTCCCTAAAGCAAGGGACGTTCAAGCTTCCATTCCCCTTTTAAGAATTTTCACTTTTTTATTAGTGTTTTTTAAATGTTTTCTTTGTATTTTTTTAAGGGAAATTAAGTCAAGTATTTGTTAAGTGTTTTAAAGTTGAAAAGGAAAAGAAACTAGCCTAAGTATGAAGGGAATTTCTAAGTCCTGATGTTGTCATGGTTTCTACCTAAAGGTTAGGAATAAAGGAACATGAAAGTAAAGTCACGATTATAAGTCAATAGTGAGTAACACAATGGTGCAAAAATTGGCATACAAGCATATAGTAACAAGTCAAAAACATAGTACAAAATGAATTAAAAATACTACTATTTTTTATATTGAATTTTATGAGAGAAATTGAGTTACAAGTCATGTAAAAGACTAAAACAAAATAGCCTAAAACTACTATTTTTTAGTGATTATTTTTATATGTGTCAAAAATTATATTACAAGTCTAAAAATGATAGTAGAAAAATTAGCAATTAATCCACTAAAAGAAAATGGTAAAAACTAATATTTTTATGCACATTTTTAATGTCAAAAGAGTTTGATTAAATGGTCTAAAATGATAGGAAAAGGAAGTCATTTTTATTACTAAGAAAGTGACAAAAAATCTAATTAAAATCTAAATTAAAATTTAAACAGGGGGTGCCAAATTGAATTTGATGGTGTAGAAAGCAATGGGCGCAGGCCCGTGGTGTTGGCCCGGAGGTTGTTTTTATTACAGCATTTTTGTTCAGATGGTGCATTGGGCCATGGTAGGGTGAACAAGCAAATTCGGACCTAAATGTTATGATCCAAAACAACATTCATACTTTATTATTATTTCAGAAATACCCATTCAAATTAATAAATAATAATAATTAATTAATTAAAAAACAAATGAAAAGAAAAGGGATTTAGGGTTTGCAATGTGACTATTCAAATTCAGAACTCACCTCTCCTTTGCGAACAGAGAAACGGCGCCGATAGTTCCTCCTCATCTTTGGCCGGCCGTTCAATTCGTCTCCGGCGAACAACAAAGCTTGCTCCCTCTGGCTTTCTCCGTTCATCCCTCATTATCTTCTCCGAGCTTCCGATTCATATTCTTGCGTCGGAGGCGTGTGATTCTCGTGCCTGAAAGTGATGCGAATATCTGAAGGTGAAGGAGATTGTGTAGAGAAGATGAAGATTTGGAGATGGCGTTGGTTGTGAAGATGATGGTGAATCGATCGAGGGAGATGAAGGCTGAGTAGTTGTTGAAGATGAATGATGGAGGTAGTTTGAAGAATTGATCTTAAGCAAACTTCTTACAGGTGAAATCTTAGTTCTTCGCTTCTCTTTGTTTTTGCTCTTTATTCACGATTCTTCTTCTTCTTTGCTAAGCTTCTGTTTTGGTTGTTGTTGTGATGTGAAATTGAACGCCATGGTTCTTGAACACGAAGATGATACGAAAGTTTATTGCTTGCAGAGTTCGTGATTGAAGCTTGAAGACTCGATGATTGTTGTTGAAGGTTGCTGATGATTGAAGGGGGGAAGAAGGCTTGAATTGTGTGTTGAAGGTGATTGAAGAAGGTGAAGGTTGATTGAAGATGAAATGGTGACGAAGGTTAGAGAAAGAGATGAAGAATGAAGATAGAGTGAGGATGATGAAGAGTGGATGATGGTGGTGGAAGTGGAGGATTGAGTAGAGAACGAATGGTGAGAAATGGGGTGAATGAACAAAAAATGGTGGAGAAGAGTGATGAAATGGTGGAGGTTCTGATTTTATAGCAGTTGATTTTGCAGGTTAGTTTTTCTACTCTGGTTTTCTGTTTGGATTCAGTTCTCTTCTGTTACCAAGTTTGTTGAGATCTCCTATATGGTTAAGAGAGTTAGTTATAAATTGGAAATTAGATGGTAGTTAGAAAAGTTAGTTACAAGGGCTTTGACAGTTATGAATTGGTTAGGTTGTTAGGATGAGTGGTTGAATTCTGTTATCTTTTGTAACTGACTTAGAAGGTTGGTTATAGCTCTGTTTGACAGTTAACTGGTTGAGAAATTCAGTTAGAGTTGAAATGACTATAGGTTTTGTTATAAGGTTAGTTATGAATTCAGTTAGACAGTTAGGGGTTAAAAGGTGGTTATGAAGTTAGTTGGAGGTTGTGTTCAGTGCTGAAAGTTTGTTAAGTTTTGGATTGCTGGTAGTTATGAGAGCAACTGAATTAATTGAATTGGTTAGGGGTAAAGTGGCCGTTAGGACAGTTAGAGGGATAGGTTTGTGGGATTTTGTAATGGCAGTTAGTTTCATGTTTGAACTGATGCAGAACTGGTTGGATTTTTTTATGTATGGTATTTTTTTGGTTGAATTGTTTTGCTTGCCCAGGGTTGAATGCCCTTGCTACTACCTTGTTCTGATTTTTTCTCTTTGTATCTACTGTGTGCAGGCTGTAGTCATAGAATCAGCACTTTGAATGTTCACATTTTCCTTAAATAGAGCTTCTACCAAAGTTGATGGTTGTTCAAACATAACTTGATTATCATTAGAATGACTTGGTGTTGGATCACATGAAGAATCAAGACCCTCGCATGAAGAGTCTAGATCATTTAACATTTCAGCAAGTGAAAAGTCCATGTTAAGAGCATCAAAGTTGGGGAAACCAATATCATATAAGTGAGCTTCGTTGTTTGCAGGGTAGCTCCATGTGGAGATGTAATTGCAACAAATGACTCTCCATACTTTGCCCCACTAAGTGATGTTGGAGTGCCAACACTAGTCTTGCGCTGCTGCTTTTTTTTTTCTTTTTATAGCTGTTAGAAGTTGTAATGTCTCTTGTAATAAGTTAGAACCATCTATTTGTAATCTTGGAATTTTGATGTGTAAGACTTTAAATGAAGCTTGTAAGGAGTAATGAAATAGACACTTTCTCTTCTTTTCTCCTTTTAATGTGTATTAGTTGAACTTAACACTCCAATGATTTTCAAATCCATAACACCAATGAACAAAATTATCTTAAAATGGACTTAAGTCTAAACGTGATTGCTTGAAACAGTGCCATATTTCTCATCTAACTTTTGCAAATAACCAAAGTAATTGGCTTAAATATGAACGACTCTTGAATTGATGAAATAAAACCCGATGAATCCACCTCCTTCTCTTGTGTAAGAACTGAAGCCAATGATCTGCAATCCACGTAATCAAATGACCCAATATCTCAAATAGTAAACCAAACTTGAACCCAGTTTTAAGAGACGATGAGGACCAACTCATTTAAGCCTATGATGATGATAGAAACCTTATTCTACTCCATGATCCTTGATCCCTTGCCTCAATGTTATTTCATGAACGACTGTTATGTTATGCACATGAGCTATTGAAGTGTATGCATATGAATGAGAATTATAAGCCAATGAATAAATTAAGATGGGCAAATTTTGGGGTGCAACAACCTCCAAGTCCTTCGTGGGTATCAAGCAAGTTTTCAAAGGAGCATATTCATAATTTCGTAGAAGGATTTGTGAAGAAGTAAGTCTTTCTTTTGAGGAAGATGAACAAGAGGAAGAGTTCATGATGATTATGTCGAAGATTAGACCAAAGACTAGGGTTTGAAAAAGAAAAACAGATGCAGCGAAACAAAATAGAGAGAAGGAGAAAAGAATGAAGTTGAAGCGAGCTATTTAAAAGATTTGAAAATAATTTAAATCATTTTGCATTAAATGTGAAATGACATTAGGAGAGATAGCATGGTAAATGAAATGATTTAATACAGTTACCTAGGTCGGCGTCTTTTCAACTGCACGCTTCGTACTGACCGTAGAGACACGTGTTCATCACTAGATAATGGATGACAGGTGTGAAATATTCAATAGGCTTTACGCCTTCTGATTCTGATCACTGCTTCTAAATTGATCAAATTTCTCTTCTGGAAACACTCCTTCTGAAGTGTGCTGATATAAATCTGAATGATCTTCTGATTCATTACTTCTGATATACACAGCTTCTGGAGATTCACTTCTTTGTTCTGCAGCTTCTGATAGGACAAAACTGTATCTGCAGAAATTCTTAAGCTGCTTTGTTTCATTAGAAACAAGTTTATCATCAAACCAGATATTTATTGATTCGTCCACAATCAATGTTTCAATATTGTATATTCTGTAGCATTTAGAGCATTCAGAATAATCAAGAACGAAACATCAATGCTTTAGAAACAAACAAAACAGATGGTTCCAAGCTAATGAACTTTCTTTTCTGATCTCCTACGAACATAGTTTCTTCAACAGATTTAAGTACCAGAACTTGGAAAACAGTCCTTCTTCCCTTCAAGTGTTGAGACCAACTTGAGTCCAGGTGACATGTCATGTTGACTTTTATCTTCTTTGTCGCCAAGAGAATCTGCAAAAGAAATAGTCTTTTTCTTTGGTACCCACATCTTCTTGGGTCCTTTCTTGTTAGTTCTCCTCAAGTTCTGATTGACTTTAGGTTTAACATTGTAAGCAGAAGGAGGAACAGCATGATAATTCTTAATGTGAGTTTCATGATATTTCCTAGGTTGTGTCACATGCTTTTTGGTGTGTGTTATGTGAAAACTTTGAGCATGTGAAGTGTGCCTAATATCATGGGAGTGGCCATACTTGAACTGATCATACAATGGCTTGTATGTGAATTTCATTTCATCAACAGGTTCAAGTTTGTATGGGGTTTCACCCTCAAAACCAATGCCAACTCTTTTGTTTCCAGACACAGCATATATCATAGAAGCTAGCTGACTTCTGCCAATACTTCTAGATAAGAACTTCCTGAAACTTAAATCATATTCTTTCAGAATATGGTTTAGACTAGGAGTGGATTTTTCTGAATCAGAAGGAGATCCAACATTATTGGATAATTTTAAAAGTTTTTCTTTTAATTCAGAATTTTCCAACTCAAGCTTCTTTGTTTCAAATTCAAATAGCTTTTTCAGCTTTTTGTATTTGAGACTAATCTGAGACTTGAATTCCAGAAGTTCTGTTAGACCGGAAACTAACTCATCTCTAGTAAGTTCAGAAAATACCTCTTCAGAATCTGATTCTGATGTAGATTCTGATCCGTCATCTTCTGTCGCCATCAGCGCACAGTTAGCCTGCTCATCTTCAGAGTCTGAATCATCTTCTGACTCATCCCAGGTTGCCATAAGACCTTTCTTCTTATGAAACTTCTTCTTGGGATTTTCCTTCTGAAGTTTTGGACATTCATTCTTGAAGTGTCCAGGCTCATTGCATTCATAGCACATGACCTTCTTCTTGTCAAATCTTCTGTCATCAGAAGATTCTCCACGTTCAAATTTCTTTGAACTTCTGACGCCTCTGAACTTCCTTTGCTTGGTCTTCCAGAGTTGATTTAGCCTTCTGGAGATCAAGGACAGTTCATCTTCTTCTTCAGATTCTGATTCTTCAGGATCTTCTTCTCTATCCTGAAAAGCGTTAGTGCATTTCTTGATATTGGATTTTAATGCAATAGACTTACCTTTCTTTTGAGGCTCATTTGCGTCCAGCTCTATTTCATGGCTTCTCAAGGCACTGATAAGCTCTTCCAGAGAAACTTCATTCAGATTCTTTGCAATCTTGAATGCAGTCACCATAGGACCCCATCTTCTGGGTAAGCTTCTGATGATCTTCTTTACGTGATCAGCCTTGGTGTATCCCTTGTCAAGAACTCTCAATCCAGCAGTAAGAGTTTGAAATCTTGAAAACATCTTTTCAATGTCTTCATCATCCTCCATCTTGAAGGCTTCATACTTCTGGATTAAAGCGAGAGCTTTAGTCTCCTTGACTTGAGCATTTCCTTCATGAGTCATTTTCAAGGACTCATATATGTCATAGGCCGTTTCCCTGTTAGATATCTTCTCATACTCAGCATGAGAGATAGCATTCAGCAAAATAGTTCTGCATTTATGATGATTCCTGAAAAGCTTCTTCTGATCATCATTCATTTCTTGCCTTGTCAGCTTTACGCCACTGGCATTTACTGGATGTTTGTAACCATCCATCAGAAGATCCCATAGATCACCATCTAGACCAAGAAAGTAACTTTCCAGTTTATCTTTCCAGTATTCAAAGTTTTCACCATCAAATACCGGCGGTCTAGTATAACCATTGTTACCGTTGTGTTGCTCAGCAGAGCCAGATGTAGATGCAGGTGTAGACTTTGCAGTTTCATCAACCATCTTTTACTGAAGCGTTTTTCTCTTCCTGAATCTTTTCTAAACACGGTTAAGTGCTTGCACCTTAGAACCGGCGCTCTGATGCCAATTGAAGGATAGAAAAACACTTAGAAAGGGGGGGTTTGAATAAGTGTAGCTTTAAAAACTTGACAGATAAAAATAAATTGCACAGTTATTTTTATCCTGGTTCGTTGTTAACTAAACTACTCCAGTCCACCCCCGCAGAGATGATTTACCTCAACTGAGGATTTAATCCACTAATCGCACGGATTACAATGGTTCTCCACTTAGTCAGCAACTAAGTCTTCCAGAGTCTTCTGATCACACACTGATCACTCCAGGAACAACTGCTTAGATACCCTCTAAGACTTTTCTAGAGTATTCTGATCCACACGATCACTCTAGTTACAACCTGCTTAGATAACCTCTAAGACTTCCTAGAGTATACTGATCCACACGATCACTCTAGTTCCTTACAACTTAATGTAATCAATTCTAAGAGTATTACAATTGCTTCTTAAAAGCTATAATCACAAACTGTGATATTTCTCTTAACGTTTAAGCTTAATCTCACTAATATATTACAACAGCAATGTAGTGAGCTTTGATGAAGATGAAGATTCTGAGCTTTGAGTAGAACAGAGTTTCAGCAAGTTAATATGAGTTGTTTTGTGCAGAATCGTTAACCTTGCTTCTCATCAGAACTTCATATTTATAGGCGTTGGAGAAGATGACCGTTGAGTGCATTTAATGCTTTGCGTGTTCCGTACAGCATCGCATTTAATGTTATACGCTTTTGTCAACTACCTCGAGCCTTGTTCACGCTGTGTCTACTGACGTTGCCTATAGTAGCTTTTAACGTTCCTTTTGTCAGTCAGCGTAGCTTGCCACGTGTACTTCCTTCTTATCTGATGTTTTGTGAATACAACGTTTGAATATCATCAGAGTCAAACAGCTTGGTGCAAAGCATCTTCTGATCTTCTGACCTTGAAGTGCTTCTGAGCGTGATACCATCAGAACTTCAGTGCTTCTGATCTCATGTTCTTCTGATGCTTCCATAGACCCATGTTCTGATTCTGCTTCGACCATCTTCTGATGTCTTGCCAGACCATGTTCTGATGTTGCATGCTGAACCCTTGAGACAAAGCTTCTGAGCGCTGAATTATGCATACTCTTTATATATTTCCTGAAAAGGAAATTGCATTGGATTAGAGTACCATATTATCTTAAGCAAAATTCATATTATTGTTATCATCAAAACTAAGATAATTGATCAGAACAAATCTTGTTCTAACACATGTGCCACCGACTCTACTCAACGTTCTCTCATCTCCATGGCCTTTTTCCATGTGGGGTATTGACATGATCGGAATGATCGAACCGAAAGCTTCAAATGGTCATCGTTTCATCTTGGTGGCTATTGATTACTTCACCAAATGGGTCGAAGCAGCATCGTACGCCAACGTTACAAGACAAGTGGTTGTGAGGTTTATCAAGAACAACATCATTTGCCGATATGGTGTTCCCAGCAAGATCATTACTGACAATGGTTCGAACTTGAATAACAAAATGATGAAAGAACTGTGTGAGGAATTCAAGATTGAGCATCATAACTCTTCTCCTTACAGACCAAAAATGAATGGCGCCGTTGAAGCTGCCAACAAGAATATTAAGAAGATCGTCCAGAAAATGGTCGTCACTTACAAAGACTGGCACGAAATGCTGCCATTTGCTTTACATGGGTACCGTACTTCAGTGCGTACTTCAACAGGGGCAACTCCGTTTTCTCTAGTATACGGCATGGAAGCTGTGCTCCCCGTAGAAGTTGAAATCCCATCAATGAGAGTCCTCATGGAGACTAAATTATCAGAAGCTGAATGGTGTCAAAGCAGATACGATCAGTTGAACTTAATCGAAGAAAAACGTATGACTGCTCTATGCCATGGACAGTTGTTCCAAGCAAGGATGAAACAAGCTTTCAACAAAAAGGTTCGACCTCGTGAATTTCGAGAAGGCGACCTCGTGCTTAAAAAGATCTTGTCTTTTCAACCAGATTCTAGGGGCAAATGGTCTCCTAATTACGAAGGCCCGTATGTTGTCAAAAGAACATTTTCTGGCGGCGCCATGACTCTTGCAACCATGGATGGTGATGAACTCCCACATCCTGTGAATGCTGATGCAGTCAAGAAATACTTTGTCTAAAAAAAAATATAAAAAAAAACAAAAGAACAACTCGGTAAGTCGAAAACCCGCAAAGGGCGACTTAGGCAAAAATGAGCGTCTCGGTGGATTGAAAACCCGAAAGGGCGGTCCAGGCAAAAATTAGAGACAATAAACAGAAAAATTCATCCTGGTAGATTGAAAACCTGAAAGGGCAATCTAGGCAAAAATTAGGGATTTATGACAAAGTAACTGCATCAGTCCGTACTTCGTCACCTGAGGAGTCTTTTTCATCAAAGGATCTTCAATCAAATCATCGCCAATCTGAAGCGACAGGCACAGTTGGAACTCAAAGTTGTTAGGGAATAGTGGTTATTGCTTTCAATGTAGCCTTTTCCGCATAATTACCATTTCCAACTTTTGTAAATACTCCATGGAATCACGCCTTTAGCTGATTTCCATCCTATTAAATAAATTTGAGCCTTGTGCCCTTTTGTTTGCAATCTCTAATTTCTTTTAGCTTGCAAAATGACGCTTTAATTGTGTTATTCACTTTTGAAAAAAAAAGAAAAAAAGTTTTAAATGAATTTACTTTCCTTTTTCAAAATAAAAGCGAAACTTTCCTTTGAGTTGTGAACAACAGAAGGAACATCAACAGCTATCTCCATAGGATGAATCAAAGATTATAATAGGAAAAGCTCTTCTATCCCCAGTGAAGAAGCTCTTCTATCTCCAGTGAAGAAGGTCTTTTATCCCCAGTGACGAAGATTTTCTATCTCCAGTGAAAAGGTTCTTCCATCTCAATAAGAAAAGACGCTTGTCTTCCCCAGAGAAGTTGAAAGCACACAACACCATTCATCACCCGTGTTATCTACACCGTGTTGAAGAACATTTGCCAAGTATCTGGTTGTATTGCGACGTCGGTCCCTCTCCAGTATATACTTCTCTATCTGTCAGTAACGTCAGCATGCATGCGACATTCGTGACATTCATCATTCATACATATTTGCATCATTTATGCATTCTTGCATTTTTCAATGTTTGCTTCGAAATTACTTGTTCAGGATATATCTAAAAAAAAAAAAGGAAAAAAAGAGAAAAAAGAAAAAGAAAAAAGAAACAGGTACGGGCGTGTCATCTCTCCAGTAGGTTGTCACCCATAAGCAGAAAGAACATCTTCTTTCTCCAGTTCCCCACTGAGATCATTCCTCGTGGAAGAAGGTTGCTTTAGTTTTCTCCTCTCAAAACGAAGGAGAAAATATCCGTTGAGTTCATTCCTCATTGGGTACAAAGTCTTGTTTGACTGTTTCTTTCCAAATCATTCTTGGTTAGAACCCTGTCTTTACCAGAGATTCAAATTCCGATTCCTCAAATAGATTCGTGAAAAACAGACAATAAGCAATAGCCTCATCATCCGAACAACTTATGTCTCTTCCAAAAGACTTTTCCTCTCAAGGAAATTAATCATGAAGACCATTTGACAATCAGGGCCTTATTACTGTTCACAAGGCTGAATAACCAGTAATTTCCCTAGCAAAGTCTCCAGAATCATTTTATCACTCGGCTGATAATTGATCATGTCTTCAGAACCACTATCACGAGGCTGGTAGTCGGTAACCTTTTTGTTCTGGTTATATTATTTAACATGTCTATCACCATGCTGATAGTCGGTAACATTAACCGAACCTTTGAAACTCTTTTTACCATGTCATGTCTATCACCATGCTGATAGTCGGTAATACAGTTTCATACCTTTCACCTTCGCATTATTAAACAAGTCTATCCCCATGTTAATAGTCGATAATGTCGATAGGTAAGCTTTTCTTGCAAAGCTATCATTCCCCGGTGAAGCATACACTTGCTTTCCCGAAAAGAAAAAAGAAAAAAAAACGGATTCTCATCCTAAAACGGATTGAGACATCCTCCCCAATCTCTGTTCCCCAGTGGATTCAGTTCTTGATATCCCCTCGGTAAAGATATCCTTGCATCATTCGCAATTTTGGTATCTTAGGTCCAAAATTTGCGTCTTCTGATATTTAAGTCTCTTCCACCCTATCAAAACGAAGATTTTTAATCTTCATGTCTCAGGTTGAAGAAACTTAAATAGGGGCATCTGTCATACCCCAATTTTTGACCTAAGATACCACCTCATATCATAGCATATGCATCATTTGCATCTCTAACAAATTGCATAGCCTGTGTTTGTTACTTGTGACTCAGCAGGATTTAATCAAGAAATCACTCATCAGTACAAGCAACAATCAATTAGGGTTTTTGTTCCCCCTTCATCTCAAATGAATCATCTTCATCAACAACCAACATTTGGTCCCCAGAGATTCATTTCAACAAGCTCAAAGGCACTGAATCAACCAAATTAGGGTTTTGACTGAAGATAGCACACCCCTGACTTTTGCTCAGGATTTGACCTAATGACTTGGGAAATGACCTCAAGACCCCAATTGCATCATTTTGACTTAATCTATTGGCTCAGAACATCTCCTACACAAAGACTGATCAACAGTGAAATTTCAAATCATCAGATTAGGGTTTTGAACTATCAGAGACTGAAATCAGGGATCACATTTGGGAAACCCTAAAAAGCCCCAGGGGATCACTCAAAGGTTTCAATCATCTTCAAATAATACTTATGACAATATCCAATGGAAATTACATCTCAATTCAAGATCCACAGTCATCAATTTCATCAGGTCGACAATTAGGGTTTTTGACCTAAATTCACTGAACAACTGCTTTTTTAATCAGGACATGGTGCCACAACTCAAATCATGGCTCAATATCCTCTAATGCCTCAATATGATCCATTCATACCATTCATTTGATGAGGATAGCCTGGTTCATTGGAAATCTCCAGAAACGCGATTCGTCTGAAAAAGTCAATTGTACAAGATCACCATTGACTTTTGGGGAATTTTGGTCAACCATGACTTTTGAAGTTTTGAATCATTAATATATGATATATGAAGTCATTTGATCAAGAAAAATCAAGAAAATCAATCAAGAATCAAAAAGTCAAAAGTTTGACTTTCCATACTTAGAAAAATTCTAAGTGTTTTTCAATGGTTTTTTCCAAACTTTGGAAGGGAATTTCTCAAAATTTCACCTACAAACTGAAAAAAACTTCCGACATGAAAGTAGTAGATTTTGATCCAATGAACAACTTTGTCACATATAATTTTTTTCCAAAAGATCAACCATTTAAGAGATATGGAGCTTCAAAATTGGTATCTTTTGAAAACTTCACTTAAAACTTCATTTTCTTCAAAGTTCATGGATCTTTTTCACCCATTTACTTAAAGGTCTTGAAGAAACTTTCAACTAGGGTTTTGAAGTATGTAACATGAGCTTTCCAAAATGTCCAAGAGCATGAAAAAATATGGAGTGTAGCTATGGCTTTGAATTTTGCCATTAGTGACCATTTCACTTGAAATTTCAAGTCATTTTGCCAAAGTTATGAACTATCTTACCAAATAATGCAAGTGATGACACACCAATGCAATAATTAGAAGATATTTTCTGGTTTAGGATCAGATAGGAAAGAGATAAGAAGCTTAGAGAAATAACCATGGTTAAGTCACTTTTAACCATATGCATTTAATGGCAAGATTCCTTTCTATCTCCAAATGCCAAATCACCATTCTTTGGGCAACTTGCAAAGTTCTGAGTTCAGAACTCTTGGCCTATAAATAGAGGTTCAAATCACTTCCAAAATCACACCAAAACCTCACAAATTATAGGTTTTCTCTTTCTTTCTTGAATTGCAAGTCTCTTAAGTTTCAAAGAGGTAAAATTCTCAACCTCCAAACCCTTGAAGCTATGACCAAAGTGATGATTCTAGCAAACCATAAACATCATATGGGATGTGTTTGAATCACTCATACACCCCAAAACACCTCAAATCTCAAAATCACTACCTCACTTCCATATTTGCATATATTGAACCTTATCATGCCAAAATCAATTCCAGGCTATTTCTGTCCAAACTAACACTTCAAACACCATCCATATACTTCATATGAACTATCCAAACACTCACCATCAACCTGTAACCTCATAATCATCAAGCTCGATCCATACTTGAAGCTTCTGCAGATCGGGTTCCATGGCCTTGCTCAAGTGAATTCAAACTATTCCAAGCATTCAAACATGTTCCATAAGGTCCATTGATGTTGTCCAGATCAAGAAACAACAACTAGAACTCCTCATTTGCAGAATTCGATTCTCACTTTTGCCGTTTTTGAAGGTAAGCTACTTGAACTTCAAACTCTATGAATCATGCATCATGAATGAAATATGAACATACCATCTTGTTTCTGCACCTATGAGGATCATTAACCCTCAATCAATTGCTATTTATCTTGCACATACACAATTTCATGATCAATCTCAGAATTAGGGTTCTTCACGATTTCCAGAAAATTGATGACCTTAGAGTGAAAATAAATGAAATCAAAGGCCACCATCATGATCCTTGTGAAAAACCGAGCGGAATAGACCCTTTACTTGATCAAAACAACACAGATTTGGAGATTTTCAAAAATCAGTTAGGGTTGTGTTCTTGGCGCGTTTTTTGGTTTAAACAATTCAAATATTGGTTTTAAAATATATTAAACTGAAGGCGTGTGTATTACAAGCCACAAGCGTGGCTCAGTTGGTCCATGTTTTGGTTGGTGAGAGAGAGGGCGATGGTTCAACACCCCTAGGGACCAAAACCATTTTTTTTGCAACTATTTTTCTTTCATTTTTTAACAAACTTCATCAATTAATTTAACCAATCAAAATTCATTATTTTCACTTCATTTTTTGCACACTCTTTGTTTAATATACATATTTTATGAATACCAAAAAAAATCATCAAAAAAGATTTATTTAATACATTTTAATTAGGTTTAAAATGGCATGTTTTTAGGTATTTTCAAATACTTTAAATATTGTTTTATTTGATTTTTTCAAACATAATCACTTGTAAATATTTTTTTGTGATCAAACCCTAATCACTTAGGTCTTAATTAAGCATTAAAACTTGTTTTAACTTAATTAAGTTGATTTCTTTTAAATTCAAAATTGTTTTAAAACAAGCGATCACGATTCTTTTCAAAAACGATAACCATTTCTTTTTGATTTTTCTTTTCAAAAGAACTATTGATTAAATCTTTTTTTGATTGATCAATTGATTTTCAAAACGAAGTGGGGCCTCTCGAATATTAGAGAGTGTAAGTCCCATTTCTTTTCTTTTTGTACAGTTTTTTTCAAAACAATAAAACTTCTTCAAAATAAAACCTTTTCAAACAATTTTCAAATCATTTTCAAAACAACAAAACTTCAAAGAAACAAAACTTTTCAATATACCATGGGCCTCCATGTAGGTATAAGTCCCAAGCCCCTTTTGTACATACCCTTGCCTTTGTACAGTTTTTCTTCAAACAGAAAACTTCTTTCAAAACAACTTTTAAACAGTTTTTCAAACGACGCGTCTGTAAACAAAACAATCAACCATGTTTTGCAAATAAAACATGGGCCTCCACGTAGGTATAAGTCCCATTCCTGTACATGAAATTAGGTATTTCATTGTACACACACCTTTTTGTACATAGCTCGATCAATTTGTTTTTTTAACTTCGAACAACAAATCAAAAAATGAAGGTTTTCTTTAAATCTTCCCAAAAATACCATGGGCCTCCATGTAGGTATAAGTCCCGAGCCCTTTTGTAAATACCTGTTTACATAGCTTTGAATAAATTCAAGTGGACCTCTCCTCGAGTATAAGTCCCGAGCCCCCGTGTATACAAATGGATCATGCTTACAGGTATATTTCCTTCATAAACTCCATTATATACACACACTTTGTCATATATATAATTGTTCATACTTGTTCATGTTTGTTCATACTTGTTCATGTTTGTTCATATGTGTGATATGTGTGCTTGTTCAACTTAGTACAACACTAGGTTCCCCATAGCCTCCTATTGGGCTTCGTGCAAAGAATCTCCATAGTTTAGGTTAGGACATAGAGTATGGTTTTCCGGTGAAATCGCTCTAAGAGCTCAAACCAACTATACCATGCCTCCCCTTGGGCTTTGTACAAACGAGTGACCCTCCCATAGCCTCCTCTTGGGCTTACAATGCAAGGACCCTGGATTGTCCCTCCCATAGCCTCCTCTTGGGCTTACAATGCAAGGACCCTCGGATAGCCTCCTCTTGGGCTTCGTACAAGGACCCACGGGCTTCTTATAAGCACCCCCAATATCCAAAACAAATACCCTAGGAGATTAGACATTTATCATCTCTATGATAGGAGTATCTCTTCTATATCATCACAAACAATCAATCAATCAATCAAACAAACTTTTTTTTTGCCACAAGGCTGGCTAATCAATCAAACCTTTTTGCCACCATACTGGCTGATTAATCAAAGTTTTTGTCACAAGGTTGACTTCGTTGAAACTTTTGCCACAAGGCTGGCTGATTAATCAAAACTTTTTGTCACAAGGCTGACTTCATTGAAAGTTTTTGCCACAAGGCTGGCTAAAAAGCATCTTTATCATTCTAAGCACCATAAGTGGCATGGCCCAGGGCTTATAATGAAAAGATTTTCAAACAAAAAACAAACAGATGTATGATGATATAGATTAGATACATCGAACATTTAGATGACATTTGTCTCTTTTCCTTTGCTTCCACTAGCATAAGTGGGAACTACGATTGCTCTGACTTTCTCAACATCCCTTTGAGAATACGTAGACACAAGGTCGTATCCTTGGCGAGAAAAACTTCTCTCTCAAACCACTCAAACCTTAGCACCCGTAGACCCCGAGCTACAGATGCTCTGATTCCCTATAGGGGATATGTATGCAGAGGATCGCGATGATCTTTGCGAGCATAATCAAACAAACACCTTAGGTCCCACCTATTTCACAACAGAACCTCCACCATAACATAGAATGAAAAACAATAAAGAAACCTATAGAGTACTATAGATACGTTGGGTGCTAATACCTTCCCTTCGTATAACCAACCCTCTTACCCAAGATCTCTCCCCCACTTTTTAGGTTATTGCAGCTTTTTTCCTTTTCCTCCTTTGGAAATAATAAAAAGTTTGGTCGGAACAAAAGAAAAATCATTTTTATGAGCACTCGAGCCCAAAGAAGGCATCAGGTGTCTCATCCCGAAAAAAAAAGGATAAACGATTTTTCGCCCGCGACACTCGTCACCAATAGTATCTTCAACTAAACTTGGCACCCGTTGTGAGAAAGACGGAGTCTCATATATATATATATATATATATATATATATATATATATATATATATATATATATATATATAGTTGCATGCTATCATTAGGTCTGTGGTTGCTTTTACCTTTGAGAACCACTGACCATTTTTTTGTCAGAAGGGTCCCTAACATAAAACACTTGTTTTGCTTGAGAAACCATAATAAAAGGTTCATCTATATAAGCTACCTTTTCAAGGTCCGCCAACGTAGAACCAAATTCATCAATTTTAACACCATTTTTTGTGTCAACCCATTTACATTTAAACAGAGGCACTTTAAATGTAATGAAATCGATATCCCAAATCTCTTCTATGATCCCATAGTAAGGTATTGATGCCATAACAGGATTTTTATCTTTTGAACTAGAGAAGTGCATGGATTCAACTATAATCATAACCCCACTGTTTTGCACAGTACTAGTGCCATCCTGTATCTTTGTATAGAATGTAAAATTATTGATATCATAGCCTGTCCAAGTTATGACATAAAATTTAGGCACCCTTGCTAGACATTTTAGTGTTTCAGAACATGTATTGTCAGCTAAAATGGTTTCTTTAAACCACTTTAAGAAAGTCTTGTTATGCTCATTCAACACCCATTTTTCATTCATTCGAGGAAATGTTCCCTTGACAATGTTTTTGTGAGTAGAAATGTAAGGTTAGACTTCATCAGTATCGCTTCAGACATGTAGTCAGAACAAAACTCAATAACTTTTTTGAAAAAGGAGAGATAAATTGTAAAGAATTAGGGAAACTCTAAACTTTGGTATGAAATGAAGTGAGGAGAGGCCTCTTTTAAATATGAGAAAAATTGGCTCAAATGGAAACAATCCATGGGCCGAATTAATGGTCTAATTGTATAAGCTAATCGATCATGTGCATGAAATAACTGATTATTTTGTCCCAAAAAGGAATGTTTTGATATAGTTTTGTTACCAATCATTAAAAGACTGCCATAATTGATTATAGACTTTATTATACATCGTTTAATTGATTAGGCATATAATCTAATCAATTAGACAATATGAAAAATTCTTTTAATTAAGAAGACAATCCCCTAATCAACTAACTAAGACTTGAAAATATTTTTAGGTGAGTTTATTAAATAAAAAGAGGTCATAAAAGTATTTTAAGTATTAGGGTGAGTTTCATTAGTATCATAGAAGTCACTCTCCTACTTTTACAAGACTATGGTCACCCATATACAACCAACCAAGTTATCACACTTACTGTCTTTCATATCACTGAAGCTTTCAAGTTCATTCGCCTCATATACTAATCATATAAGCACTTCACTGAAACCATGAATCTTCAAATTGATTAGACTTAAGATGTCTTCAAATATCCATCATTAATGAGTTGGAAAGACGTTACCACCGACTTCGACATTCATATTTGTTGTTTTCATCAAAATATCAATTAGGTTGTCAATATCAGGATCATCAACTTCATACCTTCAAGCACATAAATCCACAATCTTTGAATTTAGAATTTCATTGGAACCACGAATCTTCTCCCTAATGAGGCTTGAGATAACTTCAGGATGAACATCAACATCAAAGACAACTGTAAAGGTATCACCATGGACCGGCATGAACGGACAATGGATCAAGCAACAAAATTCCACCAAACATTGGAGTCATCATAAAACCACCATGATCAACATATGATCAATGTATAAACTGCAATATTTTGTACCTGCAAGCACTTAAATCCACAAATAAAACTAAGGAAGTTAATAATCCCAACAAAAAAATAAGAACAATAACCAACATTTTCAATGATTTTGTGTGCTTGGTTGCGTAAACACATTTTTCATATGATTAGTTGGTGATTTGAGCTCTAATAGGTGATGTCGGTGGAAAAGTTTTTGTTATATTTATAAAGAAAATGACTTTTTCAATGATTTTGTGCGCATGTCTCTTGTACTTTCTTCCGTTGGAGGGTGAAGTTGAAAATTCACAAATCATAGATGCAAGAAGACGTTTGATGCACAGTAGTGGAGTGGCACTAGCAGCAATGAGAAGAGGGATTGGACGTATTAAAAAAGTTGGTACTAACACACAATCATTTTTGCAGAGTAGTGTAGAGGATAATGATTTCGTATTAAAATAATTATTCCATACTATTTTCCTTCAGTGATAAAATCTTAAGTCAGAGGCTTCTGAAAAAATTTGTTGAAGCTTGGCCAGAGTCAATTTCTCTCTTTCTAGTTAACTTCTTGAATTAGAGGCTTATGATAAAATTTCTCAAGCTTGATCAGAGTGTCTTCGTAGCTTGATAATGTTGAGATTTTAAACTCTTGAATCAGAGTCATTCTGGATATGATCATTTCAATATTTAACTTGATGCTTCCAGATGCAAATTTGTTTGTAAACATATCTCTATTCAACATTGGTTCAAAGTGCAGATTTGTATCCATTGTTCAACTTTCTCTAGTCTAGAGTCCACAACTTGTTCACCCATAACCCAGAACTAATTATCAGATTCTGCACACTTAACAAAATGTTTTAATACAAGATTGTTCTACTTACATTGAATACTTGTTATAATCAAAACTCAAGCATAAGTTGCAGAACCAAACTTGTTCCAACAGTTCTTTCAAGACATAATTGAATTTACGATAATCCAATAAGATTGAAGCATCACAGACCTAAGCTTACACATTAAGTCTCTATAAGCACGATTTAACCTATATGACATACAAGCAATGCAATAATGCACTAGCACAGTGACAATACTAATGAATGCTAGAAAATTAAAGGAGATAAAGGAAGAAGGAAAAGGTACACAAAGATATATAGTGGTTCGTCGTTCGTCCTCGTTTTGCATACTACACTCTTCAATGGTATTAAAACCCATTAGAAAATAATCACGATCTTCCACTATTTTGATAAGTTTGATACAAGCATTTTGATTACAATGAACTATCACACGATAATTTCCTTTGTTGATCCAGACACTCAAACTACTAACAAAAATAAGATCCCTAAAGATCTTGATCCAATGACCTTGATATCCATAATAACCTGCTCCAAGTATTCGTGTGTGACAATCCACCAGATCCCACCGATTTTTTTATCTAAGCAATTTTCATTAGCTAAGCATCGATTAGACAACTTCTAACTTTGTCTACGACCAGCCTTTCTACAATATCACCAAATTTGGACATCTTTCAACTCCACCTTACCAATAGTCTGTATTATGCTTCGCCAAAGTCTTCCATGGAGTATACTGAAACTCTCTCCTTGATGGATAACAATAAAGACTAAACAACTTTCAAGAAATGATACATGCATCTGTTATAAACAACAAACTTCACACAAAAACATTAGATACCCTAATGTACCACTAGTCTCCAATACTCAATCTTTAGATATGAAGATCCATAATAATGGAAAATGACTAAGGATGAAGATGATGAACAGTGTCAGAGAATCTCATAAACACTCTAAATCACAACGTGTTAGTTAAGGGATTAAATGTATGTGAAAGAAGAAAACACACAAGGTTCTCTCTAATTTATGGATGAATGGATTTTAGTTCTTGATTGATACCATGAAACGATTAATCATGAAAAACACTACAAGATTAACCAACTCACTATCTCCAATTCATTCAAAAAATAACAAGTTGTACAATAACAAAGTGCAACAAAAAGAAATAAATCTGACATAGATTAACACTCAGGAAGTTGTTCTAGAAAAGAAGATAAAGATCAAATGTGCTAGAAATAAACACACTAAAGAAGAGAAGACAAATTTGCATTTTGTCTCAAATGGGTTTCACCCACTTGGTTTTACACTTTTTTTTGTTGGATCAAAGAAACAACTATTTAAATTTAAGATGAAAATTTGGAGTTTTGAAGCCATGAATCGAGTCAAGAAGAATTCTTGATTGAAATTACAAAATATTGTGATTCAAGCCAAGTTAAACATCTTATTTGAATCAATGAGAGAAGAGCCCAAATCAAGAGTTCATGGTGACATTTGATTCGAGTCATGATTATAACTTGATTCGAGTCACATGGGGTTGTGATTTGAGTCAAATACATTTGTTGATTCGAGTCAATTTATCCAGAGGCAAATCTTAATTTTCACAAGGTTCCTGATTCGAATCTCACTTAACACTTGATTCAAATCAAGACACTCAACAGCTTGATCTATGAGTTCTAAATTGCAATTCAATCCACACTTAATGAAACGACAAAAGAGCAATTTGCTAGGCTAAAAAAGGAACATTATTATGGATCAAACACTCTTATTTAACTGAGTAATGAAGGATTTTAATGGTACAACACTAAAATAGCTGAAACGAATACAATACAACTCAAATGCGAATAAAGTACAAACATGCGGATATTAAATAATAAACAATTTACAAATATGCTAATAAACTACAACATATACACTCAAATTGACAAAAGTTTCAAAACAAGTAAACGAGGATAACGTGATTGCACTTTCACACGATATGAATTCTAGTCATTTATTTTAAATAGGATGGCGAAATCTAAATATCTATCAAATAATGACTTTCACACTTCTCATTCTAGATTATGGTTGATGATGATGATACATCTAACTCTCCATATAATGATCCAATAATTAAAATGTTTCACCTAATCACATGTCTCTATATACAGTAGATAAAATGTGCCTTCTCATCTATAGTGGAATTCAATTCCATATCATTGTAGGATCTAAATAAAATCTTCACCAACCAGACCAATATCTAATCTATGTAGGAGCATAGTACCAAAATCCAATGTGAAAATGAAAAAACCAGTGGTTGGTCCTCATTCATGACGGCAAAGGAACCTAAAAATAAAAGGTGAATTCTTATCTACCCAACTCAAAAAGTTGGGTAAGGTTACCTCCTTTGTAAAATGCTTTGAAAACAACAATTAATTATAGTATTTAATAAATAATTAAATGTGTTAAAGTTAGATGGTAACATATGATTGGTTGGAGGTAGCATACCCAACTTTTTGTGATGGGTAGAAAAGTTGTCCCCAAAATAAAACCTTCCAATAAAGCATGACCTTCTTGAGATTGGTACATGTCCCAACTTTGATACTTGTTCCCACTTGAAAAAGCACATGATTCTTGAATGTCAAGGACCACCACACACATAAAATATCAACAAACAACTTGGTTTCTCCACAGCCACACAAATACCAAACCTACCCCACTTTATAGCTGTTTTTCACACGTAAAACTCAAATCCTTATCTTCATTTTCCTCTTCCACGGTCCAAAACACATTCATCTAGCTACCATACTGTCACATCAATACTCACCTCTTCTCTTCACCCACCTCTCAACGTTTTTCCCATTTTTTTGGTTGGCAGAAAACTTAATAATCTTGAATTTGTAGAGTTGTTGTTGGGATCAGAGAAGATGAAAATCCAGTGTGATGTTTGTGAGAAAGCTCCTGCTACTGTGATCTGTTGTGCTGATGAAGCTGCTTTGTGTGCTAAATGTGATGTGGAAGTTCATGCTGCTAACAAACTTGCTAGCAAGCATCAAAGGCTTCTCCTTCAATCTCTTTCTAATAAGCTTCCCAAATGTGATATCTGCCAAGTATGATTTTTTTTTTTAATCATTTTGTTTTGATTTTGATGAAGTAATGAAATTTATAGGATTTAATATCAGGGTTTGAGAGAAAAATTTGATATTTCAATTAGGGTTTATCTGATCATGTAGATTTATGAAGATATTTTAGCATGATACTATGAATGATTTGATTGGTTACATGTGTATGAAATATTTGTTGAACATGGATGATTTTTGTTGATCATGTGTATGATTTTTGTTGGACATGTGTATGATTTTTGTTGAACATGGGTGATTTTTCTGACTTTGTTGTTCTTGATGTAACTATATAGGATAAGCCAGCTTTCATATTTTGTGTGGAAGATAGAGCACTGTTCTGTAAGGACTGTGATGGACCAATTCATGTAGCTGGGAGTCTTTCTGCGAATCACCAGCGCTTTCTCGCGACAGGTATTCGTGTCGCTTTGGGTTCTAGTTGCACTCAAGGTAATGATAAAAGCCAAATTGAACCATCTAATCAAGATACAAAACAAGTTCCTATTGAAGTTCCTGCACAGCAAGTGCCTAGTTTTGGATCCTCTTGGGCTGTTGATGACTTATTGGAATTTACAGACTTTGATTCTTCAGACAAAGTAAGAAAACTCCATTTCTTTGTTGTAGTTGCAACTTGCAGTTATATGTGCTAAGAATTTATAGTGCTTTTGCTGATAGAATCTAGAACAGTTACGGTTACGATGTTCTGATGTTCATTTTACTGATTCTGCCATATGATTTATGTTTATATGAAATTTTAAGGTCGTGAATCGA
This sequence comes from Vicia villosa, assembly GCF_029867415.1. NCBI lineage: Eukaryota > Viridiplantae > Streptophyta > Magnoliopsida > Fabales > Fabaceae > Vicia > Vicia villosa. The sequence goes on along the minus strand of NC_081184.1, from coordinate 114,312,521 downwards.
TACTAAAAAGTTTGAACCATATTTGCATAGTATTTCGTTAAGGGCAACGGTAAGGAAATTTTTATCTTTGCCTTTGTGATTTGCTAACAGTCGTATAATTTTATCAATCCTTCTTTACCTTGTTTTAATATTAAGAACTTTTTCCTTTCTCTTTTTTCAGAAGCAATCCCTGGAATTCGGAGAACTTGAGTGGCTATCAGACGCAGGTCTTTTCAACGAACAGTTTCCTCACGAAAGTTTAGCTGCTGCTGAAGTTCCTCAACTTCCGGTAACTCACACTAGCAATGTTGCCTCATACAAAGCTCCTAAATCTTATATGTCTTACAAAAAGCCTAGGATTGAAGTCCACCATGAAGACGATGATGATGAGCATTTCACCGTGCCTGATCTTGGATAAAGAACATCACCGACCATCTATAGATGGATGAGTTTATATGCATACTTCTCTAAAGATACCAAGTACTAAAAAGTATGTTAACTAGCTGTGTGTTGTAGTACCACATTTAGGAGCCTTGAATCGATGAAGCGTAGAATTATACTTTAAGGGTATGAATATTTGCATGGTGTTTGTGATCATTGTTTATAACCTAAAGATGCTCACACCCTCCATGCAAAATTGGAGGGTTTATGTTGTGTGGTTTTTTGTCTAGAAGACCATTTTGGTATATTTGCTGCTACAATGAGGGCTTGAGGTATGGTATCTTTATATTGTGATTTCTAAACTGATGAGAAAACAATCGATTATCCTGACCCGTTCTTAAGAAACACAGGGTAATACTGCAATGAATACCATGGTTATCAAATTGAGATTCAAATCATGAATTGGAAGTTTTTATTTTAATGGTGAACCGAATCTTGTTATAAATGGTAAGATGCATTGTAAATAAAATCATGTTTAACAACATTATAAGTTGATTATTATATGAAAACCTCAAATAATTCAAGATTTAAGTTGGATATATTTAGTTGCAAAATAATGTGTGTCTGTCTACACCTAGTTTGTTTAGATAGTGATTCATTCTAATAGCCCCAAGTTATCAAAAACTCAGATTTTGCATTTTTTTTTTAAAATAAAAAATATCCCAAATAACTATATTTTCAAAAATATTATCAAATTAATCACTTTCGAACAATTTTTTTGGACATGCAGAGGTTGCACTTGCACCATTGTCTTAGGCGCAAACACTCTAATTTACATTGAGGTGCCATTGCACGTGGCACATGCTTATGTGTCATACCACATGAAGTGGCGCATGCACTATAGTATTAGGAGCATGCACCACACATGCTAGCTCCTGTGTTGTTTATTTATTTATTTATAATTAGGCCATTCATTTTCACCATTTATCACACATCTTCTCATTTCACTCTTAAACATTTCTTAAAAAATGTCTTACATTTTCAAAAGATATGCTCAACTTCTTTTTTCGCCAACAAAGCTTTTGATGAGCATTTCAGAGGAGCTTGATTTGTTGGTTAGATGGAGACTTGTCGTAAATACGGTTCTATTAACTCGTCATGTGAGGCATTTGACAATGGTCAACGATGGGGCCGCATGTCAACAAATCTTGTGGAATCAATGAACTTTGTCTTTAAATGCATCAGAAACCTACCAATAACCGCATTAACGAGAGCAACATATTTTAGGTTTGGGTTACTGTTTGAGACCAAGAGTTCAAAATAGAGGTCAGTGTTACAATCGGGGCACTTGTTTGGTGAAAGCTCTATGAAATTTATTCATGAGAAAATTGCAAAAGCTAACACACACGATGTTACAATGTTTGATCGTATTAAAGGTTGGTTCAGTGTACAAGAGACAATGGACCATAATGGGGGGAGAATAAAGGGATACTATCAGGTCAAACTAGATAGAGGTTGGTGTGATTGCGAAAAGTTTCAAGTCTTTCGTATGCCTTGCTCCCATGTCATAACGACATGTTCACATGCTCGCTAGGACCCTTACAAACATCTATCCCCCATTTACAAAGTCAAAAAAGTATTAAATGTTTACAACAATAGCTTCTCGGTGATTGCAAAGGAGGATTATTGACCTATTTATCAAGGGGACATTGTTTGGCACCATGCGCATATCCGAAGGAAGAAAAGTGGCCGCCATAATAACACGCGTATTCGAACTGAAATGGATACGGCAAACAGAAATGGTAAGATTATGCAGTACATGCCGTCAACTGAGACACAATCGAAAAAATTGTCCCAATGTTGGGTCAAGCTCTGCAATATAATTATTGTATGTCACTCTTGATATGTAATTTATTTGTTATAAGAATAAAATTTCATATTAAATTCAACTTTTATTTCATATTCAAGACAACATTCAAGTACAACAAAATAAAGACAACCACGCATAAAACAACAATACGATAAACAAAAACACCTCAAAATATCTACGAGATTTCAACAATCAAGACAATATCAGTTGATCCATTCCTCATCATACGAACATCCTTGTCGGGTTTAACAGGCTCTCATAAACGAGTTTCTCCATTTTGGTTGAACACTGTAACAAACCTATCAATTCTTCTAATATTTTCACCGTCAAGAATGTCTCCATCTAACCAACTGATCAAACTCCTCTGAAAATGCTCAAAAGTCTTTGTGTTCCAAAATCAGATCTTCGTCAGAGGCGTTGTTGGCGGAAAAAAGTTGAGCATTTATTTTGATAATATAAGACATTTTTGAAAAAATGTTTAAGAGTGAATTGAGGAGATGAGTGGTAAATGGTGGAAATGAATGTCTTATTTATAAAAGAACAAAACAACACAAGAGCCATCATGTGTGACACATGCTCTTAATACTATAATGCATACGTCGCTGCCTGTGGCATGACACATAAGCATGTGCCACATGCAATGGAGTGTAAATTAGAGTGCATGTGCCACATTCCTGTGGCATGACACATAAGCATGTGCCACATGCAATGGGACCTCAGTGTAAATTAGAGTGCATGCGCCACATGCAGTGACACATCCTCTACATGTTATTTTTTTGTTTGAAAAGTGGTTAGTTTGATAATATTTATGAAAACAAGGTTATTTAAAAAAATTGAAAAAATTGAAAAAATTAATTATTTAAAGAAAAATTCTAGGATTTTATTTTTAATCTCTCTATTTAGCATATTCAGAGATATTTTAAGCCCATTCAACTTTGGTGATGTAGCAACATTATGAAAAGTAGGGGTGAAAAAACGGGTCAAGTTCGTTGGACATGCCCGTTTTGCCCACACTTTTATGCGGGGTAGGCCAAGGTTTTAGGCCCTCACCCTCTGGTGTGACCGTACCGCCCTGTTTTTTATGTGGACTTTTGAGGGCATGTGCATTAACATAAATTTTGCATTTTTAGGCCTAAAAACTGCAGTGTCCGCGGGCTTAGCCCGCCCCGCCTTCATCTTTTTGCGGGCTGAGTTAAGGTTTTAGGCCCGCGTCCTCAACTATGATCGCCCCGCTCCGTCCCGTTTTTTTTGCGGGCTTTTGCGGGGCGGGTCTAAACGGGACGGGCATGCCCGTTTGCCACCCCTAATGAAAAGTATTATAAATAATTTATTGTTTTTTTCTTCTCACTAAAATTGATACCTTATGCATCACATGTTAACAATAAATGAAAGATAACCATATTTATAATTGTCAAATTTTGCAAACAGGTCCAAAAAACAGGAAGTATCGAAATATGTTTTTTTTTCTTTTATCACTTGAGGTTTTAAGACATATCACAATAATTTTTCACCTTGACTTTAATGTCAATTTAACCACCAACCACCTTGATAATCTCTCCAAAGCTTGAATCATTCTTTAACAAATTTGATCAAGTCCAAACAATATTTAAACCTTGATATTGTCAATAATTTGGGAAACATATTCGATGAATTTTCTTCTAAGGATACTTTTTGAACCTAAATCTCCGTTGAATCTATCATGTCCTTTATAAAATATAAATGAATGTCAATGAATTTTGTTCTCACATTGATAAACTTGATGATTGACTAAGTGAATGATACTTTGATTATCCTAATTTATCTTCACACATTTTTTAGTAATATTTGTTGAGTTGTGATTGATTGGTGAGTTGGGTGTGAGAATATAATTGATATGTTGTGATTGAGATTGTGTAGAATACGTTATGTGTTGATATCCTACCTTGGAGTATATGCCTTTTATTATTTATTGTGATTTCTCACCCCTTATATTTGAATGTTACCTTTACATGGACATCGTGCAGATATTCAAAAGTAGAGACGCTGCTATGAGTGGAAGCTAGCTCTTGGAGCTATTTCTTTTATTTTCGTTGTTTTAGTATTGGTTATGCTCTAATATGTAACATTGGGGAGCAATTTCATTTCTTTATTTTATGTTGAGAATTTGAGAGACAATGTATGCTCTCGTATTCTTTTGTTTTGGTGTGATAAGCATTTGGAGAAGACTTACGAGTCAATGTTTTTTAATTATAATATGAAGTTATTATGAGATTTAAATTGGTGTGTTTTTAATTGAGTATTTCCACTGCGATGATACTAGATGAGTTGGATGTCGTGTAAACATCTAGTGGCGGAGCCAGCGCCCGTCCAGGTAAGGTAGCTGCCCAGGCTCGACCGCCTCAAATCACTTCCACGGAACTTTTCTCTCTCTTAACACGATGAACAAGACGACAATTCATTTTCACTCTTCACTAGCTCCAATGAACTCAAAGTAGATTTGTTTCAATCTTATCCGATAGATTTCATTTTATCATAGACACTATTTCTCTATAATTAGCCTCATATCTTCTTCTTCAAAAGTTATACCCACTGTAAGCATTACCTGTTGCTTATTTCCTTTGATTGTATTCTGCCCGCCAAGTGTTTGATAAATCGAGTTATAGAAATCGAATTTAAGAAATGAGAAAAGTTATTGAAGAAACTATATTTTGTTTATACATATGATATGATTTTTATGTCACTAATTAATCTCTGCCCGTGAGTGAGTGATTTTGTCCAGACTTCATAATTTTTCTAGCTCTGCCACTGTAAACATCCCAAGTACACATCCGATGAATTGATGTCATGTAAACATCCTAAGTGCAAGTGTGTGCATTAAAATGTTTTGTTGTAACCCGTGTTATGGGACAAATCATGTTTTGTAGTGTGTGACACCTTAAATGGTTGTATTTTGTTTATTAATTTCTTTAATAATTATGGCTGGGTTTTGAGTGTTACATCATCAGGTCGGTCTGCTATAAACCATAACATACATATTACTTCCAAATCCATTTGCATAGGAATTACTCTCCATTATCTTATTATATTCCTCAGTTTAAGGACATGGCTTAACTGAAATTTCGTGTGATAATTCAAAGAAGTGTTGACTATTTTATCATCTTGCATTCTAAATTGCTTGAAAACTTTGACATTTCCTTTACTTTTTATTTGTACTACACTATGAGGAAAAACATCAGTAACAACAAAAGGGTCAATCCACTGAACCGAAGTTTTGCGGTTATAATTTTCAAGCGGGAAATTTTAGTCCAAATGGATTATCCCTTTTGTTGATACTAATGTTTTTCCTCATGGTGCAGAACAAATAAAAAGTGAAGGTATTGACAAAGTTTTTAAATTCCCCGACAACAACGCCAATTTGTTTCGCTTTCGCACACGGGTCAAAAATAAGTTAATAAAACGTAGTATACGGAAACGACAATCGATTCGTATCGCAAAGACTCTTAACAAAATTTAACAGACAGAACTCATAAAGGGAGATTGTTGGAACATTATATCAATATTCTAATATATGGAGATAAATTTGAAAAAATTCTTTAAGTCAAATCCCATGTTGGATGTTAGTTGAAAAATATGATTGGGTTGAATCTAAACCCAAACATTGTGGGGGTTATGCAAAGTAACAATATTAAGAGGGAAACTAGCTCTTATGTGCTAGACTCTGATATCATTGGAAGAGGAGAATATAAAAAAGAAATTATAAAGATTGGACCTTGTGCCTGTGTTCAAATTGAGTTACCAAAACCTGTCTCCTCAACTACGACAATGTTTTGTTTACTGTTATTTATATCCTAAAGATTGGGAAATAAAGAAGGATGAGTTGATTCAACTATGGATGGCACGAGATTATCTCTGATGTTCAGATGAAAAACAGCTCATGGAAGACATTGGTAATCAAATCGTTTTGGTGATATACGTATTTTCAAAATGCATGATTAAGTACATGATCTTGCAATGCAGTTATCCGCAAGTGATTGTTGTTACTTGGATAGTACGACAAAAATACCTGTACAAGTCTTTTGTATGTAATGTTGAAAAGTGATGCTATTAGTTTGCTAGCGTCATTGGATGCAAGTAAGGCACGAACTTTGATTTTGTTGTCTAACTTTTCAGAGAGTTGGAATGAGAAGAAATTGTCTGTCATTTCAAAATTCAAAATTTTGCGTGTATTAAAGCTATCACATTGCTCTTTAAGTAAGTTGTGTGATTCAATTGGAAAATTGAAGCATTTAAGCAGGCCCGGCCTTTAACCAGTGCAGCTTGTGCTATAGAACAGGGCCCCAACATTCTGAGGGCCCAATTTTATATAAAGAAAAAGAAAACGAGAGAGTGAGATATGGGCCTCAACATTTTGCAATTTTATCTATAATTTTCAAAAGCTTGTTACAACTTACAAAAGTAAAATTATATATTATATTAACGTTATAAAACCATAGGCACTAATAGGTGTTCACGTGATGCTTTAAGTTTATGCCTCTAACAAAATTTGTTAATATGCAAATAGTGTGGATATTACATTAGAATAGTTAAATTTTTACTCTTGAGTCAATGTTATTAATATATATTTTTGTTTAATTTAGTTTTTTTTTGCAAATTTTTAATTCTTAATTTTTTTATTACTAATTGTCAATTTTTTATTATTAATTCCTTAATACTTTTACTTAATAAAATTGATTTTCTTACTACTAATATAATAATTTAATTTAGAAACATAATTTCACAACGGGTTGAAATTTTTGAGAAAATATTGAATGAATTAACATTGATAGCAGTTAAAACAATAAAATATGAACTTAATTGATGAATTTGTTTTTAAAAATGTTAAGATGAAGACTATGTAGTTAAAAAAATTTAAGTTGTATAAATAATACTATTATTAGTTTAGATTGTGTTTTGAATATTTCGTTGATTATTTGATTAATACGTTATTTTTTAATTAATAAAATTGTAATTTTTTCAATTTAAATTAATTTTAAAATTAGAACAGGGCCTCCTAATTCATTGGGCCGACCCTGCATTTAAGATATCTTCATTTGCAGTATTGAGAAGGACTGGGAAGGCTTTTCCATTCCATAAGTGGTTTTGTTTTCTTACAAACACTTATAATGAAAGGGTGTAAAGAAGTTGAATTTTCTACAAAAGATGTCTCGTCACTTCAGCATATCACCCTCTTGGAATGTAAACTATTGGCTTCCCTTCACGATGGAATGCCTCGTCTTACCAAATTACAGACCCCTAAAGATCATTGTATGTCCCTTGTTAGTTAAAGAATGCGAGACACGAGCTAGTGCAACATGGCCCAAAATTGCTCACATCCCAAATATAATCTTGAAGGGAAATTAAAGGTACACACATGACATCTTCTTAGAATCACTGTTAATTTTATTTGGTTTATGAATATGAAAATATGACGAGGCTCTCTTATTTTTTATCCACAAGTTGTTACTTTATTGTATATGATCTTCATGTCAATATATACCAGCAGTTGACTCAATCAGCCATAGTTGTGCCACTATTTATTGCTTTAATAGAAAGAAAGGATTCTGTTTCTATTTGAGAAAGGATTTAAACACCAAAACATCACAGTGAACTCAAATTTTATTTCAACTACTGCTTTCAAAACATTTGTTAGCAAGTCAAAATGATATCTTACCATTGATTCAGAAAGGAAATAAAACAAAATAAAAAATAACAAACTAAATTAAGAGAGAAAAACCATCTTAAATTGATAGGAAGCAACTCCAGCAGAAGAATGCAAAGGTGAAAAAAATATACATAAAAAAAGAAAACAAAATGACAATTGTACTAAATTTCTATGCCTTTTTGATCAGGCTGAGAACATCAGCTTCTGTGGGAAGAGCTGGAATTGCTCCTTTTTTAGTAGTTGTAATTGCTCCACATGCATTTGCAAATTTGAGCACTTCCCTTAACCTTGCTTCATCTTCAAGTATGGACTGATCATCTACAATTTTTCCCAACAGAGCTCCAACAAATGAATCACCAGCTCCAGTTGTATCAACAGTGTTAACATGGAAAGCATCTACCGATCCATTGAAATTCTGAAAAATTCTACAAGTTATACAATGAAGGTTGATAAAGAAAAGGGACAAAGTAAAAGTTAAAGATTAGGTCTTTTTTTACCTTGGTATAGTATCTGGAACCATTTTCACCGAGAGTTACAAGAAGCAACTTCAAATTGGGGTGCCACAAAGAGAGAGCAGAAGCATCATCAATTTTATCACTCCCTGTTAAAAATTCCAGCTCCACATCACTGACCTTGATGAGATCAGCCTTGTCCCATATACTGAGTATTTGCTTCCGGGCTTCCTCCGGTGACGGCCATAATGGTAGCCGGAGATTTGGGTCATACGAGAGTAAGCACCCTGCTTCTTTCGCAACTTCCATGGCTTTCAGATGTGCTGATCTGCATGGCTCCACGATCAAACTTATTGATCCATAATGGAACACTTTTGCCTGAAAAATCAAGTTTCAGAACTCAAATATTGCATATGAAGCACAATAATAATTTGGAAAAATGAATAAATTATCGATGCTACATAGATATCGTTAGTATTTCTTTAGTCATGAAAATTGATTCAAAAAATAAAATAATGCGCCACAACAAAATACGATTTTTTTCAAAATAATCATCTTTTCTAACTTAATTTCCAAATTGCCATCTTTCTCAAATATATACCAAATTATCCATGTTTCAAACAATTCACAACAAAGAGCATGCGCCGGATCAATTGGTGCATACTTACTGGTGCTATATGCATGCGCAAGTTCCATTAGCGCCAATGTTCATTTGTTGTATGCATGCGCCAATTGATATTCATTTTTATTTTATTTGCTGAATACATGTGCCACTTAGTACAATTTTGAGAACAGGCGCCAACTGGTCTGAATCAGATTTTTTGTTGGAAATTTTATTAATTTGAAAATGGGTAGTTTGATGTGGCGCATTATTTTATATATATCACAAAATAAAAATGCTTATTTAGGGTTATTTTAAAATAAAATAAAAATACAAAAAAAAAAAAACAATTATAAAAGCACGTAAAGTCAAAGTAAGTAAATGATTGCTACACAATAATACTTCTACTTCAAGCAAGATCCAAGCACATCCTCGGTCTAGAGCGTGAAGAGCACGCGTATTAATATTTTATATAGTATTAATTAAACACTCACGTGACAAAGACACAATAACTATAAAAAATTATAATTATTTAATTTTAATTTTAAAAAAACAATTTTAGTACGTTATATTGGACATTGGTGTATGCTAGATCCACTGAGGGACCCACAGCATGGAAGCCGAGTCAGCAATATCCAGTTAATAACGCGCGTGAAACAGAATCATAACTACACTACCAAAATTTCCAGAAATAAGAAAATCAAGTCGAAATAAAAACAGAAAATTTGAGAGGAAAATTTGCATACAGATCTGATGAGTTCAAGATTGAGATCTTCTGGTGTAAGAAGCATATCGGCGCTAGGGTTTCTGTAGAACATGAATTCACGTTCACCGTCGGAGCGTAGGGTGACGAAAGCGAGTGCAGTGCGAGCGCCTTTGTCGAAGTTTATGCCGTCGGCTCTGACGTTGTTCTCCTTCAAGATCCCGGCGAGCATGTGACCGAATTCGTCATCGCCGAGTTTTCCGACGAAGGCGGATTTTCCGCCGAGTCTGGAGACGGCGATCGCAACGTTAGCTGGTGCGCCGCCGGGGGCTTTGAGGAAACCGGGAGCCTCGGCGAGGGAGACGCCAGAAGCGGTGGGGACGAAGTCGATTAGCATCTCGCCGAAACTGACGATGAGACCTTCGCCGGTGGCGGGGAGGAGGGAGTTGTTGGAGGCCATGGGGAGGTGTGAGAGAATGGAGAGTAATTTGAGAGAGAGAGAGAGAGAGAGAGAGAGAGAGAGAGAGAGATATGAGAGTTGATTACGTGGAGTTTATAAAAGATTTAGGAACAAAATACTCGATGAATAGGGATAAATTGATTTGGATTTGAAGTCACCAAGACCTATCTAATAGGAGAATTTTTTTTTTTTTTTTTTTTGATAAACATCTAATAGGAGAATTTTGTTAGTGTTGGTGTTATATTTTGTGAGCTTAAATTGCAACATTGCTTTTAATTATCTTTAAGTAGTTTCAATTATTTTTTTCTTCAATAAATAAATAATATATATTTAACTTTATCAATTCATATTATTTTATTTACACGTTATTTTAATAATTATTTAATTGTTTGACTCAAAATAATAATATTTAATGTCAATTATCTACTTTTCAAATGGTTTCAATAAATTTTATTCTTTAAATTTAAAGAATCAATGTTACTACTCCTCCGTTTTTTATTATAAGTCGTTTTGGAAAAATATTTTCTATTTTAATATAAGTTGTTTTCCGATTCCAATGAATAATTAATGTTATTTTTCCTATTATATCCTTAAATATTTATTATTCTCTCTCATTTCAATTATATAAATTTATCTTTCACATGTCATTAATGAAGGATAATTTTGTAAAAAACTTCATAATTTCTCATTTTCATACAACAATTATTATTTTTCTTAATCGGTGTGAAAAGTCTAAAACGACTTATAATAAAAAACGGAGGGAGTATATCATAACATTTCATAATAAAAAAAAATTAAAAATTAAAGAATTAGTAAGATCCCATCAATAAAAAAAAGTATAAATAACAAAAAAAAAAAGTAATACTCCCTCCGTCTCATAATAAATGTCTTATTTGAGCAATGCGCGGTTTTTAAGAAAATGATTGAATGTGTTGGTTTTAATAAAAAAGTTAATGTCATTTACTAGAATATCCCTATTAATAGTAGTTGAATAACGTGAAAGTTAATAAATAGGGGTATAATAGTGGAAAAATAATAATGATTGATGTATTGGCATTGTAAATGGACAATTAATTTGAGACAAGAAAAAAATGCAAATGAATGAGACACTTATTATGAGACGGAGGGAGTAGTTAATTAGTGATTCAAAAATTATAGCACTAATTATAAATAATGTATAAATTGTTAATTAGTGATTCAATGTCCAGACCATGGATCCAAGTTTTTAGTGAGACTAAATTGGATGAGAAACTTTCAAGATTATACCTGAAGTTACAAAAAAAAATAGATATTTATTAATCTTCAATCTTTGAATAAATTTGAATAAATTTTAATAAACAAGAATTAATTTTTTTTGTTGATTTTGCCTCTTATTCTCCACTCTTCACTCGAGTGAATCAACTACACTTTGATTGCAAGATGACTCACGTATAACATAAATTTGAGAAGGAAGAAAGATGAATTAGAGAAAGATAAGAGAAATTAGGATTTGGGAGAAAAGGGAAGAAGAAGAATCATGCATAGTTTTTCTCTCTCTTAGCATTCAAAACTGAAAATTAGTATTCAACTTTTCTTCAATACTTTACAAATGATAGGGTACCTCCCTATTTATAGCTGAGATTGCATACACCAAACAATATCTAACTAACTAACTAACTAACTCGGCTAAAACATTCAAACAAAATGCTAAGTTTAATTCAGCTTCAACATTTTGATAGCTTCCTTCGACACATAAGGATTTCGACAACAACAAACTCTGTCAAATTACTTTCTTTGATACAAAGAACTACACTTTCAACACACCACCTGATTTATTGTGTCTAAGCTATCCACATTCATCATAGTTCTCAATTTCTTGAACAGTATGACCTGCACACCCTTCGTCATGATGCATGCAATATGATTCTCAGTCAATGTTCCAAGTTCATCTTCTCATTTGCTATTTGCTCTTGAAGATGATAAAATATCATTTCGATGTGTTTACTTCTTCCATATGCTATCGGATTCTTCAACAGATTGACATTTCCTACGCATATTCGGCTGGTCATATGTTTTGACATACAATGAGGATATGCCACGTGCTTTTGCATCCGTCCCTCTCAGAGGAAATCATGCGACGAAGTCATACCAAGTGTATCTTGACCGCTTGGTAGCAGATGACATACACTTCCATTCTTATGTCACTCACCATGAGACCCGTCCTTTGGAGGACACTACCTTCCACCCTTGATGGTTGGCTTACGACTCGCGTCTAACGTATCCTCATTTGTCTGAACACATCATGCGGCAGTTCATCTACATGCAATTTATTCCTAGAGACCCTTTTGTGTCTGCTCCTCCCACTATGACACGTAGAGATACATATGCTATGTTTGATGATTATCTTAATCATCTGGTAATGGAGGAGGCATTTAGTACCAAAGCTCCAAACGACTGGAGCTATGTAGATGGTTACATTCGATGGTTCTTCATGATGTCACATCCTTTTATGATACATTATGCTCCTAGAGATCCACCTAGGTCAGCTCATTAGGAGATACCAGAAGAGGAACAGGCTAGAGCTGCTCATGTTGTGGATGTGTTGCCTAGATGTCGTCGTATCCTAGAGTTTGGGAAGACGGGTATTGACTGAGGGCTCTTTCCAGATGACTCTGAGGCCACTGACGTTGTAGATACAATGATGTCGGAGACACTGCATTACAGGAGGTAACGTAGGAACAGTGGGTCCCGAGTCCGTCATACGCAGTAGTTTATAGTATTTATACTCTAGATTTATTATTCGATGTATTTTGTTTTGACTTATTTCGACTTCATTGCCAACTCTAGATTTATTACTTTATATATATATATATATATATATATATATATATATATATATATATATGTGTGTGTGTGTGTGTGTGTGTGTGTGTGTGTGTGTGTGTGTGTGTGTGTGTGTCATTTTCTTCATATCGGTTGTATGGTTTAGTTTATACAAAAAATAGAAAATGATAATATAGTTATAACATATCGTCTAATTCACCAGAGTTTATCTATATCAAAGTAAAAAAAACTACTGTCTGGTGTGGTTACAAAGACGCGTCTTTGGATTCTGTCTGGACTGAATACAAAGATGCACTTCGGAACAATTTATGTAAAAAATACGTTTCAGTGAGGGATATGTGGTGTGTACATTGAGTTATTCCAAAGATGCATCTCCTGAATAAAATTTGGAAAATATATTGGGTGTGACTCAGTTTTAACGTTTTGGCTGAAGCGAAGGGTGCGCCTGAAGATGCATCTCTAAGATCTGATAGGAAATATAAAATTTTCATAGAGTGCTTTTCCACCACTTGCGGTGGGATTAGTAATCCCCAATTCTATAGACAGTTTCTCGATATACATACTCATTTAAACATGTTAAAATATACTACCGGAAATACATATTTTCACAAAACCTCGGAAAGTTGGATTAAGAAAGAAAATTGATATTTTAACACAATTCATACACTTACACTATTTCTCAATGTTTACAAATACTGTAAATAGTGACATTCATGATTTTGACCTTTTTCTATCTTTACTTTTTCTCTAAAACAAATTTGGTTAATAGTGTGTAAAATTTTGGTTAATACAATTCATAGTTGTTAATAGGTGTTTTGACATTAAAATGTAGTCTTTAGTGAAAAAACAAAGTTGGTTAACATAGTTTATAATTTGGTTATCGAGTGACCTATCATCAAATAATAAAGTTTTATGTGGCAAGTCAACTTTGATTAATAATGTGCAAAATGTTGGTTAATACGATTCATAATTTTGGACGGGATGAGTAGATCAGCCGACTTGAAATAATTGAGTTAAAAGTTGAAAGGAGTTGGAGGTCCATGGTTCAAGTCATGACAAAATGTAAATATATACTAATGAGTTCTGGTACGTACAAAATAGATTTAGACTTAAGTAGTGAAATAAAATTGATTAATAAAGTATAAAGATTGGTAAAAATAATTTATAATTTAATGTTTGAAAGTGATTATTTCTATATATTTTATTGATTAATGAAGTACTGAAATGGTTAACAACACGTATTTTTTCTATTAATACAATAATAAAATTGATAAATGATACAATTTTAATATTTGTGTTATAAAATATATATTAAAAAATATATACTTTTACTATAATAAATAATATTTGTGTATATAAGTATTTGTGTAAAGGTAGCATAAATGATTGAGAAAATATCATAAGTGGGAGAAGACACCTCAAAACTCTACTTTCAAAATGGACAATTTGATTGCTGCCTACAATTAAAATGGAGGAGCCTTCTACAAGAGACACCGTTAATGATTTAAGTCATTTTTAAGTTAACATGTAATGTTATCATTAACTGAGGTTTCGAAAAATTAGCTGAGGTATCAATATCATTCATTCACCACAAATCCATTATATTATATTATAGACCATTGCTTGCATTTGGAATTAGAATCACTCAATAAGTTTTATTCTACTTTAAGCTATTTGAAACTTCTAACACTTGTCTAAGATTATATCCTAAGCAAACACAAACAATGGCCATGCATGTCCTCATCATGAATGGGAAGGAACTTTTTTCCACCCTGAAAAGCACTTTGGCTTTTAAGAAACTTGCATCAAATCAAAAGACTACACTGGTCAACAAATTCTCCTTTTATAAACAAAATTTTGTATGTACATTTTGGTTTGGTTTACTCTATGCAGCTCTTAAAAAAATATATAACTAATCTCCAGAGAAGGGAATTTGTTAAGATATAAGTTGATTCTTGAGATGATGGGTATGTTTAGATGTTGATACTTCTCTTTCTTGATCATCATCATCATCCGAACCCAACATGCTGTCTTCTTCTTCTTCTTCTTCTTCTTCAGAATCTGATTCACTCGTTGACAAGTTTCCATTTTCAAAGTTATCTTCGGATTCTGATAGGTCCGTCTGTGAGGAATCTGCTTCTGTCTCTGACAGATAATAGCTACTCAAGTCAAGGTTCTTTTCATCATGATTCCTCTTTTCGTTGGAGCTTCCACTAGGACCGTCGAGTATAGATAAGGGATTACGGTTGCTAGGGTCGCCATAAAGTGCAACATGTCTATGATATAGCTCCAATTCTTTCTCCGCAATAGCAATGAAGCGTCTCACTGACTCGAGTGATTGCTCATACTTTGATTTTTCAAGTGCCTGCCGTTAAAAAAAAAAAAAAAGAGAATTAAAAAAGAAAATTAGACACTCATAAATCGTTGAAAAAAACATGTCCCTCCAAAAATCTGCATTCTCAATCGCAGATCTTGGAAAATAGTAGTTTATTCAAATTCCGCTACACGGCAGTGTTATATCACCGCTATAGTTGCTATAGAAAAATAGCAACTTGTTCAAATTTCGTATGCATAGCATTGTTATAGCTGCTATTTAACAATGCCGAAAAATTATGTTGTATTTCCAATTCTTTTTAAATGATGTGATAAAAAAATTAAACTATTGAAGAGATTCATATTAAAAAGCACAAAAACACACCTTTTTCTTGGATAATGTATCTACCGGCGACATAACCTCAGGTTGTATATAGTTCTTTCCGCGATAAAATATTATAGTGTCATCACCAATGATGTGAATTGGAATACCGCCACTCAATCTGGCAAGTTCTTGTGCATACTCATGTACTTGACCAGGTTTACAAGGTTTGCATATGCACTTAACAGTCTCATGTTTCTTCCAATGCATATGCATATTGAGAATAACCCCTCCAAATAATCCTCTTCTTCCAACTTGAAGATAATTAGAACTCTTCTGAGCCATTTTCTTTAGATAAAACCGTTCCTCCCCCGTCAAGCCGTCTGGTTTTACATCTGGACCATGTGCTTTAGCAACTTCATATCGTTTGAGTCTTTCAATGAGCAACGCTTCTTTGACTCTCGCCTGGGATTAAGATCAGAGTCCGACAAAATTTGAGTACAATATCTAAAGACAAAATTATATGGTCGATTACTTTGAGTAAAAATTGATTTTCCTTCAACTCTCAGATTGACTAGAGTGAGAAAATGTAGCTTTTGCATCAAGTTGAAAAGAATTTACACTTGAGTTTTGCATGGACTTGTGTTTTGAAAACACAAACCACTGTGTCAACAATTTAATTTTCAAATTCAAGTTTGTTCGCCAAGCACTTATCTGAGCACACACTTAATCATTCATGAGATCAACATATATCAAAGCAGCCAAACGAAAAAGCCATTAAAATTAAACAAATGAAGAAGCGGTATGCTGCAAAAAGGTTGGCACCTATGTAACACACCGACACTCTTCAAACACTTAACATTGTTTTAAATTATTATCGGTATCTACATATCAGTGTCGTATCTAGTGTAACAATAAAGAAAAAGAACATACAACCAAACGACGAGCTTACATTGTCAATCTTGAACTTGATTCTCTCTTCAGGACTAGCAAACTTCTGCTTCTTCTTCTTCCCTTTAACACCAAGTCGACGAGGATCTCTCCTATTCGCCGCTTTCCTCTTCTCCTTCTCTCTCTTCCTCTGCATCTTCAACCTCTTCTTAGTCTTCCACTTATCTTTCCTAGGAGCCTCAACCTCATGAGTCTCAAACTTTGTCTTCCCATCCCTTATCACAAGATTAACCTTCCCATAACTCAACCCCCTCAAACCCCACCAAAAACCTTGCTTCTCAAAAGGCACACAATCCCTCAATGGAGAACCAATACAATACAATTGACCCCTCCCAACTAACCTAAAACACAAAAAAAAAAGTGCAATTTAATTGAAGTTTCAATTCAAAGTCTTCAACTTTCAACAACCCATTTTAGCTAACTGAATGTATTATTCATAACAATCATAAAAATCTGATTTTTAACTTGTGAATTAACTATAACCATAACCAATGAAACATGTTGTAATAAGAGGAATGAGAAAGAACCTGGGAGAGACCAAAAACGAGGTAGCAGCATACGAGGATTTGATAACATTGGAACCTCTCTGAATAACGCGGAACAGCGAAGAAGCTGCCATGGTGAGAGACGAAGAAAAACTCGATGAATGTGTTGTGACTGTGTTGGTGTTGTTCTGGTGCACCACCCGTATTGGATCGGGTGGGTTATATCTTACGGGCTAGGATCCATTTAATAAAACACGTGTCAATTTTTAACTGGGTCAATATAAAATGTTGACTTTTTCAGAGATAAATACCGATAGGATTTTGACACGTAAAAGGGACACTTGGGAACTATATGTGCCTTACCTTAGGTAAATCTATTCTTTTGTATTCCGGTGTTTCTCTCTGAAGCGACACTCATCGTAGAATCATAATTTCTAGCTTCCGATTTTCACGATCATCGATTTTCTGAGTGAGTGTATTTTTATTGTTTAGTTATTGTGTTTTGTTGAAATTCTATTGATGATTTTTATTCACGTGAGATTTTAGGGTTTTTTTTTTGTTTTCTTGTGATTTGGGGAATAATAACTGTATAAGTAGCTGAATTGGAAGATGTTGAATCTTCTTTGTTTATGTTTCTATGGTATTTCAAAGGTTATAGAGAAATTAACTCAAAATTGAAGCCTGATTTTGGTGTATGACATGTTTTTATGATAGAAATGTGCATGTCATGTTTTTTTTTATATTTGAGAACAATATACTATACGTATTATCCATGTTAGATGTTTTGTTATGTTCTGTTAGTGAAGTTTTCTGAGTACTTTGGCCTTTGGATATACACACTGAAAAGTTTTTTGTGTTCTCAACTTTTGTTTTTACTGTAAAATAGAATTTGGTACGAATGGGAATCGAAAAGTGGAGAGTATAAACACGGTAAATAGTGTTCATAAGCTTCTTGGAGCAATAATCTTAAAATTAATCATAATTCATAAGCTGTTTTTGTAATCCCTTTCATGAGATAAACCTTGATGAGCTATAAATAAGTTCTTCCTAATGGCTTTATAGTAACTTGATCCCTCCTGTCTTGTCATTTTCGCCTTCAAAACAACTTCATCTCCCCGTCCTCGCATTTTACAGCTTTGTAGCAGTCATCCTCGCCTTAGAGATAGTGATTCCATTAAAGGAATGGAATCACTTGTATTTTAAATATTTAGACGAGTTATTCTAAACTTCTAGGCCATAAAACTCGTCTGCTTTATATTGGGTTTGAATATTGATAGCAATGAACTTTAATTATTAGTTATGAATATGTCTTTAATGTTGTTGATTCTTCTTTGTTTTTTTCTAGCTTTTATGTGTATAGTGAGCTTCTTGTATTGTTTCTCTTAACTTGTGACTTAGCGGACACGTCGCTTTCCGCTATCTTGCCACTGATTACATAGATTTCAAAAATGGAAAAGTATCGGTGTCCGACACATAGCCGATACTTCTCGATACACTCCCAAAAAAGTTTATTATAATTTGTTTTATTACTTTAAAAAAAATTCAATGCGTCTTCATTACGTCTTGCCAACCAACGATACTATTGCCATTCAGCTCAGATACAACACGTCATTGATTGCGTCATTGCGACTTTTTAAAATATTTATTTACCATTTTAGTTGTGTTTCCTTACTTCACATCACATGTTTGTGTGTGTTTGTTAAAGTATCTTGGCCGTGTCACGTCTTGAGTTTTAAAAATTCCCTTATCTGTTTCGTGTTGTATCTGTGTATTATGTATCCAGGCTTCTAAGGTTATATTATAGCAGATCTTTTGTTCTTGCAGTGGAGTTAGGGATTGATGATTCTGTTAATGGTGATACGTTAAGAGATGCTGCCATGGTTGAAGTGGATAGCATGCCTGATGTAAACAGAGAAGAAGAAAGTTCTGCCGAACCAACTTACAAACAAGACCAAGATGGTAACATGACTCACGATTTCTCCGGAGCGTTAACAATAGCCTCGGAAGTTCTCCCACTATCGGTCGCTTCTGCTGACGAGCCCTATGTGGGTCAGGAGTTTGAGTCGGAAGCAGCAGCACATGCATTTTATAATGCATACGCAGCCGAGGTTGGATTCATCATACGTGTAAGCAAACTCTCGCGGTCAAGGCGTGACGGAACTGCTATTGGACGCGCTCTTGTTTGCAACAAAGAGGGTTACAGAATGCCCGACAAGCGCGAAAAGATCGTTAGGCAAAGGGCAGAGACAAGGGTTGGTTGCAGGGCAATGATTATG
The DNA here is from genome assembly GCF_029867415.1 of Vicia villosa. Taxonomy (NCBI): domain Eukaryota; kingdom Viridiplantae; phylum Streptophyta; class Magnoliopsida; order Fabales; family Fabaceae; genus Vicia; species Vicia villosa. Next base: position 114,293,225 of record NC_081184.1, on the reverse strand, counting down.
GTGAGGAAAGTTGGTTCTGGTAAATGGGTTGTTACGAAGTTTGTGAAGGAGCACACTCATCCCTTGAATCCTGGAAGTGGTAGAAGGGATTGCATGTTTGAACAATATCCGGTCAGTTCCTATAAGTTTTCATGCACTCTTATCAATTTAATTTTCCCCCCTACTTACTACATCTTTTGTTTCATGTCAGTCTCAGAGCGAGCACGATAAAATCCGCGAACTATCTCAGCAATTGGCAATCGAGAAAAAGCGGTCAGTGACTTATAAAAGACAACTTGAAGTGATATTCGATTATATCGAGGAGCACAATGTGAGCCTTTCAAAGAAAATACAACACATAGTAGACAGTGTGAAGCAGATGGAACCTAAAGAAGAAGAACACAATCATTCATAGGTTCACCTTTCAATTATCTAGTTTTTTACTTATTAATAATATTCAATCTACTGTCAGTGGTGAGGTGTGCAATAATATCTGATAATTACTGCTGACATTAGGTATCTGCTTTTAGTATCGGTTGGTGCGGTAGTTCAGTGTGTTAACAGTATTCATTGTATGCTGTAATATTTTGGTTTAGTTGAAGAAACTAGTTCAATCAAATCAAATGTATAGAGTATAGGTCATTTGAGTCCATTCATATGAAGTAGCTGCAAACAATTGTGATAACTCATAAAAGGCATTCAAATGCCCTTATAAAAGCTTGAGTATTCAACTTCTGATTTTGTTAAATTTGATCCAAGCCTGTGCCTTCTGTAAAGTTTCTAAGTTTTTTTTTTTTTTTTTTTTTTACAGTAAAACAACATCATGTTAGGGCATTTTTCATCCACATAATAATTAAGTCAACCAAGATTTAGAAATCAATAAATTTTGAAAAATTAGAAACCAATAGAGTATTACCGATCCAATTCCTTAATCCAAGCAGCTGAGCAAATTTCTTTCACAAATGATAAGTGAGTTTAGGAACCACATTTTTTAAATCTATCCACTTATGGATTATTTCCTTAGCTTTGGGACGCACTATTCGTTTATACAAGTTTTCGAGGTTGATTAAACTCACCATTTATAAAGGAATTATTTTTTGAGTGGAAAAAAGAATTTGATTTGCAACAACCACAGTTAGATTCTCAATTCTTAAACATTTTCCCTTCATCCAGACATTTTTGAGGCATTTCTTCAAACACCTAAATATTTTTCCTTCATTCAAACATCTTTGGGGTATTTCATCAAACACTGTGAGTACAAACTTAAAATAGACTAAACATAAGAACACAAAATAATAATAACTAAAACAGATACACAAATACAATATCTTAGAACTTTTGTATCTTCCAACTTTTGTATCTCCCAGTGGTGGAGGTCGTTTTTCTTGTTCGTACCACTTTGGCTCGTTGGTTGGTGAAGATGGTTTTGGAATTGTGAGTACTTGGTGGTTGTTGCCGGAGAGGAAAGAAAACATGATGGAGGTTGGAAGTAGAATAAGGCAAGGACTCGGGAGAGATGGGTGGTTCAAAGGAATGAGATAGGAGAACCTAATTTTAGATAGGGGAGAGCTTCTCTCTCTAAATTTTCAACTTTTCTTGAAAGTTTGTAAAGTTTCAAAGTTACTAATACTATTGACCGACTATTTTTTGTATGAAATGGGTCTGTTTGAAATTATCGCGCCAGCCGAATCCAAACTTCCATTTATGGAATCTCTTTTATGAAGTAGCTTAATTGTTAATCAGACAATTTATATTTTAGTTTTGTTGTCTTTTGACCTGAACTTGTCGAAGTTGGAACACAAATCATCTGATTTTAGTTTTGTCTTTTGACCTGAACTTGTCGAAATTGGAACAGAAATCATTTGATATTGATTTGACAATTCAAATTATGTGTCTGCGTCAAATCGGTGAACCAGAAACACTAAAAGAAATCATTTCATAAAATTTGGCCACCTAAAATACGAAATTGAGCAAAGAATAGAAAGAGAGGATCTAAATTCGAAAATATTTTACATAACATCAAAACAACAAGAAATGAAGACACCAAAAATTGAAATAAAATTATCAAATAATTAACCAAGCCTAACAAAGTGAAATAAAAAATTAAATTAAAAAAAAAAAAAAAACACCCCTCTCTCTATCTTGTCCCGACTCAATAACAAAAAAAAAAAAAAAAAAAAAAAAACTCATCTTATACACAGAAGATGCAAATTGAATGAATTGAATAACCAAAATGTTGGTGATGAAATGCATGCATGCATGCATGCATTGCTTACAATACATTACATTTATATAAATACATAAATATATAGATATAGCTAGGCTAGGCTAAACAGGTAATAAATTTTAGAATTATCCAAGAGCACTGAATCCTCCTCCTTTCATCATTTGCTTAAACTCTCTGTAATTAACCATACCATCACCATCAACATCCACCTTCATAATCATCTTCTTACATTCCTCAACGGTTCTTCCTTGTTTAAGACCAAGAGATGACAAAACCACTCTTAGCTCCTCAACCGTTATAAAACCGTCGCCGTTTTGATCAAATACATTGAAAGCCTCCCTCATATCTTCCTCTTCGTCGCGTTCGTCCATGATGGATTGATACAATTCTCCGAACTCGTCTAAATCTACACAACCGTCTCCGTTGACGTCGATCTTCTCGATCATCTGTGTTAACTCTTTGTCCGGGATGAAGATTCCTAAATTCTCCAACGAATCTGTTAGTTCTTTTTTTGTTATTCTACCGTCCCCGTTCTTGTCGAACATTTGGAATACGCGTTTTAGCTCGGTCGGATCCATGTTTTATTTATTTATTGTGGTTGATTGTTTTATGTGTTGAATTGAAGAACAAGGTGGAGGAAGAGTTTTTATGATTTGATTAGAGGAGGAGGGGTTTCAGCTTGATGTTTGGGACAAGACAATACAAGAGAAAACAAATTAGAAATGAAAAGTACTAGGTTGTAATGTAAAGAAAGGAAGGTATAATAATGATGATCCTTAGGAAAATAGGTGGCATTTGTGGTGTTTGTTTCTTGTTTTCATTTTTCTTGCTATGCCTTAGACTTTGGGAGAGAATTTTGGGATGAGATCTCTAAATAAAGGAGTACACAAGATAAAGGTGAGATAAATATACAAGGGAGTTAATTCAAAAGAAGTGGATAATTTGTAAAAACGGGTAAGGGTTTACTTAAACTATAAATAATTATTTATAGGCAAAACTTAGTTATGTCTTTTAAAACTAAATTAAACTTAAAGTTTTAAAGATTGCTTCATTTACCATTTGATTAATTAATTTATATATATATATATATATATATATATATATATATATATATATATATATATATATATATATATATATATATATATATATATATATATATATATATATATATATATATATAAAGAACCAACATTTAATCTTAGAACATCTACATCCAAAGAATCCATAATAATACAAATTTACATCAAAATATGTATAAAAAATTTAAATTAAACATCTATAATAAATAAAACTAGTAAGATACTCGTGCATCTGCACGGGTAAATGTTATTGTTATAATAGGATACTTTCACTATTAATCATTTATATGAATGTAATATATTGTAGTAAATCTCAATGTAAAGTTTTTTTTTTTAAAATAGATAAAATTGTATTAACTAGTATGTAATAGAAAACTTGTATGAAGATTGTACATATTTGAAAAGTTTAGGCTGGTCAGGTAAGCCGTCACCAGAGATGAAAGGTAGACACAAGATAAGATGGATAAGAGATATGACTAATCTTAAGAAACTATTAGCTCATAGCTCAACCCGGTATGGACCTTCAACTCGGCATGGACCTTCTACCCGGTTAAGGCCCACAGCCCGGATGAGACAGATCCTCTAAGTCGGTGGACGTTACCATAAGTGGGGTCGGAACCGTCCACTCTAGTCCATCATAAGCGTCGTCCACGCACGAAAGGACGCCGCCGTTACAAAAGTTACAATCCTTTAATGGCCAGACGGCGGAGGTTATTGTAGTTGTTCATTATGGAGAGAATCCAAGGTTCCTCCATTTATGACGGTGATTACTACTCCAGCAACTATAAATAGGGCTCCCGACTGAGGGATAAGCAAGACGCATTCTATCTTGAGCTTGCATCACTTGCACTGCTCAAATCCCTAAAGCTATCATTTACAAACGCCTGTGTGACTTCGCTGGAATCTTATTCCGGGAAGTAATCAAAAGTGTTCTGCAGGAACATTTGGCGCCCACTGTGGAGTCTAGGAAAAACTTTCTCAGTCTGCATATTTTTCACACATACACCGGAAGGGAAACCAGATATCCGCCATGGATGAAAGTTCTCTATCTAGCATCGTCCATTTAATAACCATGGCAGAAGCTTTAAAACAGCAAAATGAGTCACTGCAAGGCTTTGTACAATTCCTGCAGTCTCAAATGCCCAAGGAGGATGGGTTCACGCACTACTTCCGACCTCTACTGGACGTTGTATGGGCGGAGGGGGTCCCGAAAACTTTCAAACTCCCTCCCTTACCCGTTTTCGACCACATGTCGGATCCAGGACAACACATCAGGGCCATAGATGGTCAAGCCACCACACTCATGGCTACTAATACCCTCAAATGCGTGTTGATGTTAGGAACTTTCAAAGGCAAAGCGTTAGACTGATGCATGGGCCTCCCCAAGGCTTCCATCTCAAGATACCCTGACCTGGTGTGGAAAATGATTCAATTCTTTCTAGTGGACAAGCATAAGGAAGCACCTATCAACCATCCTCCCAGTAACCGCTCAGGGATGATCGGACATGCTCGGGAATACCGAACTTGTTTCAAGGAAAGAGCTGCTCATAACATCGATGTTGTAACACCCATCTAATCCCCCGCAGAATATAAAATAAATTCAGAGTAAAACATATAAAAAGGATGCTACAACTCCTTAATAAAAATTTAAAAACCATTTGCCATGCTTTTCCCGAGGAACATAAATCAATATTATTCAACAAAACATGTTTAACACAGCGGAATAGAATTTCATAATTGGATAATGTAAAACATCAATGAATCAGCACCAAAACCACCATCTCAATCCAACTAAAATTATCCAAATAGATAAACAAGATTTTATTTCAAATAACTCTAAAACAAAACGTTCCCCAGTGTTACAAGACCAGAGCATGACACCGACACAAGTGCAAACTAAACAGATTAGCTTTACGAGCTATCCTCACCAAGCACAAACGCTGCTACTCCTTAATTTGAAAATGGTCAACAGTAAGGGTGAGACATATTCACAATTAACATATATTATGAGTTCATAAATAACAAAACATCATAAACAATTGTTCACCCTATTGCAACATATTCTAGATTTTAGAAAATTTAACCAACAACTTACCAATTACAAATATCACATTCACATCACCGCATTATAACACCAGAATTCATCCACTCATGTTATAATAATCATACACAATAATGCAACGAGACACTATGCATGTGGTACCAAAATTATGGGATTAACCCATCTCACCGGTCCAAACACCACCGGGATAAGACCACCGCCAAATCACTAATTCCACACAATGGGAATTAGCTTCCACTGATCCAAACACCACCGGGATACAGCCACAATTATGATTATGAATGCATGCACACATCTAGCATACTAATCATCAACGCCAATGGCGATGAACAATATCATCCCAACATAACTCACCGATAACAATACCGAATTTAATATATTCAAGCTTCAGCACAATCAAATAATCACCATACATAATTTACACCGAACATAACATCAACATCACCGTTATGTTACTACAACATCACCACATTGTCACATTTATCAAAATATGCACACAATGTACAAACACACCATAACGAATTAAATCGAGATTTTAAAAATAAAATTGGGCTACTGCCTGTTAAACTAATTTATTATATAAAATACTCAATTTTCTTTAGAACACACAAAACGGCGACTAAAACGGACATATGGTTTAAAAGATATGGATTTTTAAAATTAAAATATTTTTCAAAAAGCTTCAGGTGTAACCGGTTACTGTCCATGCTATACCCAGTTACACAACGACGTCAAATAATTATTTTTCAAAAAGGCTTCAGTGTAACCATTTATCGTCCAGAGCGTAACCGATTACAAATTATTGTCAACCAATTTGCTATTCTCACATTTAGCCTGTAATCGGTTACAGCCCCGAGCGTAACCGGTTACCAGACCCAAAAACTCCAATTTTAACTATTTTCACTACTGTAATCGGTTACCGTCCAGAGTGCAATCGGTTACAGAGTACCCAATAGCATAAAATTTCATTTTTACAGCATCTCTTCTTCTCAAATTTCACACCAAACGCACCGAAACAATTGTACATCAAAATAGTACCCAATTCCATATCCTAACACATTTCTATCATGCTTTGAGGTTATCTAACATCAAGTATGTTCCATAATACATTCAATTGAGATAAACAACCCACCTAATCAGTTCTATCATTCACAAACTAATAATATAGGCTAAAAGGAATTAGTCACCCCTTACCTTAGCCAAAATCTTGAGAGCTCCTCTTCCTCTGCTTTAACGTACGTTCAGTTCTTCTCCTTCTCCTCTTTGCTTTCTCTTTTCCTTTTCTTTCCCACTTCCTTTATTTTATGAAAATAACAATTAAATTAGTAAGGCTTACTAGTTTACACCTCCCCTATTACCAACTCCCACACTAGGCCCAATTGTTCATTTTTCATAATTTCTCCAATAAATCACCAAAACTCCCACTAATCTCATTAATAATTTAAATTCAAATTAAATTAAATAATAGAAATTATAGGGTGTTACAACTCTCCCCCACTAAAAGAGTTTTCATCGCCGAAAACATACCTCAAGTAAAGTGTTCAGGATAGGAGTTCTTCATCTGACTCTCTAGCTCCCAAGTAACATTACAACCTGTTGGTCCTCCCCAAGCTACTTTGACCAATGTTATCTCTTTACCCCGCAGTTACTTCAACTCTCTATCTTCAATCCTCATAGGCAATGCCTCAACCGTCAGGTTGTCTCTCACCTATACATCGTCCACTTGGATCACATGAGAAGGGTCCAAAATGTATCTCCTCAACTGAGACACATGAAACACATCATGTAAATTCACAAGCATCGGCGGTAAAGCAATACAATAAGCCACCTTTCCAACTCTTTCTGTAATCTAGAATGGACCAATGAAATGCGGCGTCAACTTCTTCGACTTCAGAGCTCGACCAACACCAGTCATAGGAGTAACTCTCAGAAACACATGATCTCCCTCTCGAAACTCAAGTGTTCTGCTCCTCTTATCATGTTAGCTCTTCTGACGACCCTGAGAAGCTTTCATCTTCTCCTGAATCATCTTAATCTTTTCTGTAGTTTGTTGAACAATCTCTGGTCCAATCACAACACTCTCACCAGATTCATATCAGCATAACGGCGTCCTACATCTCCTACCATACAAAGCCTCAAATAGAGCCATACCAATACTCGAATGAAAACTATTGTTGTAAACTCAATCAAAGGTAGATAACTATCAAAAGCACCACCTTTCTCTAACACACATGCGCACAATAGATCTTCTAACGATTGAATCGTCCTCTCAGTCTAACCATCAGTTTGCGGATGCTAAGCAAAACTCAATCTCAACTTAGCTAAAAGCTCTAATAACTTTAACAGGACCTATAGAACATAAAAGTGTGAATCTACCTGGATCGGTCAATTTTGGCAAAAGCTTCCTTTGTATGATGGCACTACATTCTTCCACTAAAACAATATTCCCATAATCTCTCAACCTTTAGTTACCCGAGAGTAGCTCTTTCACAAGCTTTACTTATATTGACATTTGATCCATAACATCACAAAAGGGAATGTTCACTTGAATTTTTCGTAACATTTCCTTGAACTTTTTAAGTTGCTTCTCCTTCTCATCTTTCTTTTTAGGCTTCTCTTTTAAGAAAGGGTAAGGTGCCTTGATATAGTCAAGAAGTTCCAAATTTTGCTCATTCAAAGTATGCTTCTTGGTCCGTCTCAATGGTGAGTTCTTGTTTATAAATTGGTCAAAAGTCCAAACATTAACCTCATCATTACTCTCCAACTCATTTTTTTCTCCATCACTTTTATTTTTTCTACATCAACTTCTCTTACCACTCTCTTCTTGATTTCTTCTGTCTTCTTATCAACACTTGGTGATGTCTCTATAACTCTACTTTTAAACTCAATAGCACTATATTTACTATTTTTAGAGTTATCCCCAGTATTACATTTAAATCCCGCGCCAGTATTTGCTTGAGTTGCTATTTGCTTTGACAATTGGCCATAGTGTGCCTCTAAATTTTTAATAGAGGATTTTGTGTTCTTATTTGTTGTCTGTTGACTCTGCATCATCTCTTATTAAGTGTGACTCACTTTGAGAAAACTTTCTTGAGTGGACATGATAAAACTATTATTGAGGATGGTGTAAAAGATCAATCCACTAGATTTCAATTGTCTTTAAGCATGTTGACGGGTTAAGCCAGTAGAGTGTTTAAGTTATAATAAGGCTCTGATATTGTGACATCAGAGTCACGATTCACTTTTAAATTATTATGTTTGATAATATATGAACAAATATTCATAATGTAAAGAGAATTAATATGTATTTTTTGGAAAAGCAAAATAATATAGGGGAAAAGCCTCAAACATCATACAAATAAGTAGAAGATTGGCACAAGATGCACCAAAAGCTACAACCACAACACCAAAAAAAATTCAAACAAGAGGAAGGAATTACAATTCGAGAAAACAGATAAGCTACCGCAAGTAAACTTTGGAAAAACTGCCCTCTAAGAACTGCACGACAGTGAAGGATCAAGCTAGAACTCAAAGTCACTTGGACCATCAACACTGGATCAAACTCCACCTGGGAAGAACGAAGAATCACACAGACAATCTCAACCTCGCTAAAAATCTTGTTTGACTATTGATTAATCCAAAGGATAAGGCTCTGAAGCCATTCTGTGAAGGTGTAAGAGTTTTTCAGTGATCTACCCAAGAACCATTTTCATGCAAGAAATTAATTTTCTCCCCCCACTTCTTTCACATTTGTTGAAATACCAGAAAGTACAATCTCATTGCGGGGCCTCCAAATAGTCCAAACCACGACATGCCAAATCATAGAAAAGTCTCCATAGACTCCACCATACCACTTAAAAAAAAGGAAATTCTCAAAGAGAATGATGGGATCCATAGAAAAATCTATTTGTCACTTCAACCATCTAAAAATCCTATACCATACACTGTTAATTAAGTTACATGTGACAAACAGGTGAGGAGCTGACTCGACGAAAACATCGCAAAGTAGGAACATGGTATGACCAGACTCTGCAATCACATTTCTCTTAAATAAATTCTCTCTAGAGGAGAACTTATCAAAAGAAGCCTCCAAGAGAAAACAACCAACTTAGAATGTGCTCAACTACCCTAAATATGGAGGAGAGACATATTACATGTGGAGGTGGGGGTGGATTGAAGAAATAAAATAAGGCAAAAGAGAATGACACATAGAGGACACCGAGAAAATACCATCCATAAAAAACTCCCAACACCTATCTCTTTCTAAAGAAAAGAGAATGACACATAGAGGAGACCGAGAAAATACCATCCATAAAAAACTTCCAACACCTATCTCTTTCTAAAGAAAAATGATGCTCACGGGTGACAGAAAGAAATTCAGCAACAATAATTTTCTCATGAACAAAGAAATGTCTCATCAACCTAAAGTCTCAAATTAGGGTCTCATCTACTCACATATATACTTCTCACATACTCCTCTTAAGACGATTAGTTATTAAGAACAATTCAAAAAATATATCATTAAGGAGTATAATCTCAATTCACTGGTTAGTCCAAAAAGACGTTTGAAACTTTAATCCCACCTTTCAAGTAATATCAATCACAAACTAGTTAGAAGGATATTTATGATTAGAATCTAGGAGAGAAATTGATTTCCACCATAATGCGCTAAGGTTTTTCTATTTCATTTTTATTCAATTTTTTAAGCTAGTATCTTTTACAATCTTGTTAGCACTACCCATTAAATAAGGCTTTGTTTGGTAAAACTAGCTGGTAGCTAGTAGCTGGTAGCTGATAATTGGTGACTGATAGTTGATAATCTAATAAGAGTGTTTGGTAAATTAGCTGTTTTATTAGTTGGTAGATACAAAATGACATAAAAGATCATTTTAATTAATAAGAGTAATAAAATTTTGTTAAATTCGTAAGGGTATAAATGGAAAAAAAGTCATAAACTAAAAGCTACAAGCTCAAAAGCTACTTCAAATAGCTATTGAAAAAAAAAAGCTAAAAGCTAGTAAAAAAGCTACAAGCTAAAAGCTAAAATAGCGTTACTAAACAGAGCTTTTTCATTAATGTGAGCTGAAAAACTAAAAGTTCTTTTTTTGGTCTTACCAAAGAGGCCCTAAGGCTCTGTTGGTAACACTAGAAAAAGAGCTTTTAGCTTTTCAGCTCATATTAACAAAAAAAACTTTATTTGGTAACTGTCATTTAATTTTTAGCTTGTAGCTTTTTTACTAACTTTTAGTTTTTTTTCTCAAAAGCTATTTAAATCAGCTTTTGAGTTTTTAGCTTTTAGCTTGTGACTTTTTATTTCATTTATACCCTTATTATTTTAACAAAAATATAATTTTACCCTTATATATAATAGTTTTTGCGTTGTATAATTATATTCGTGTCAATTAATAAAAAAAATGCAATATTCAATATTTTTTAACGACATTAAAATTACATGCCTTGTAATGAATTTAGAGATAGTGTTGCTAATTTTAAATTTGTGAAACATTAAGAAATTATTACGACGATGAAGATTCCTAATAATACTGGAGCTTTACCGTAAAATAGACAATAAAATTATTTTTATTATTATTTTAGATTAATATAATTGAATTCAAAATCGTAATGATGTTATTTTATATATCTCATTAAATTTATATATAAATTTTATTATATAAGTTCATTTAAAAATTTATATATAATTGTTGGATATATTTTGATGTTATTTTTAATTTTAATAAAAATTAATTTAATATATGTATTTTTATTTTATAAAAATTAATTTAATTATATAATACAATAATATAATGAGAGTATCAATTTCTTAATTAAGAATGTCTTTTTATGTCATTTTGTATTTAATAGCTAGTTGTTTACAGTGATTTCTGGTAAACAACCGCTAGTCTTCTAAATTATTAGATGTATTATGGTAACTTGCAGGATCGACTAGATTGATCATAAGGACATGTGTCTAAAAGTGTTTAATTTTATGACTAAGTTCATATTCTAAAGGGTACTTCGAATGTGTAATTAATGTAAAGGCAATACAATATGTAAAGATGAAAATTTAAATAAGAGATTTAAAGGCTTCGATGACAAATGTAAAGAAAACGACTTGAAAAAAAAGAGTATGTAAATGACTTGAATTTGTAAAACTGAGAATAATGTAAAAGTACAGATTGTGTTATACGTACATTCTCAATGAAAACTCTTTCTCTTTCACTTGGTACTTGAGCGATTTTTTGAGTGATTTGTACCAAATGAACACCCTTGAATCCTACTACTAAGATCCCTATTTATACTAATTCGACCCTAACGGTCTTACTCTAATAGAACGTCACGTTGTCTTTTTGCATGTGCTTCGATTCCCTGATGCTTCCACGTGTCTTTCTAACCAAATGAATCACTTTGAAATTCAAAACATTCTTGCTCGAAGTTGTGAAGTGCGAAACAACGTGACTTTATCAACACGTATCTTCAAAAATACTTCGAAATGTCCTAAGTCCTTCGTTTCTCCGACTTCGAAGATATTCCAACTCGTGCCTTGATTCGACTTAGGAAAAACTTTGACATAAAGAAACTTAAAAATATCCTTATAAAGCCATTCTTCCTTCGAAGCACATAGCTTTTTAGAACATATATATTTTGTCGAAATCTCCAACTAACACTAGTATAACAACTCATTTACCAAATACTTAAATTAACTTATTAGCCATCAACTAGCAGCTACCAATTATCAGCTATCAACTACCAGCTACTAGTCACCAGCTAATTTTACCAAACAGAGCCTAAACGTAGATTATATTAACTTGTGTCTTATGTTAAAGAAACTAGTAACAAACTCGTGCATACGCACGAGTTCTGTTCGGTTATGCGAATTTGGATACATCATTTATTTTAAATAAAAATATTTTAAAAAAATAGATAAATAACTGACTATTTCGTATATAAAAATATTTAGATCAAAAATAGATTTTTTTCCCGTATATCATTTTTGAATTAAAAATATTTAATCATAAATATCATTTCTCGTATATAAAAACATTTAGATCAATAATAGATTTTTTTTCCATATACAGACTTCATTTTTATTTAGGTATCATTTACAAAAATATTTGGATCAATAGTAAATTTCGTATATAAAAATATTTAGATCAATAATAAATTTTTTCTCGTATACAATTTTTGAACAAAAAATATTTGGGTCATAAATACCATTTTTCGTAAATAATAGATTTTTTTCCGTATACAAATATTATTTTTGTTTATGTATCATTTACAAAAATATTTGGATCGATATTAACTTTTCGTATATTAAAATATTTAGATCAATAATAGTTTTTTTCCCGTATATCATTTTTTGATAAAAAAATATTTGATCATAAATATCATTTCTCGTATATAAAAATATTTAGATCAATAATAGATTTTTTCCCGTATACAAACTTTATTTTTGTTTAGGTATCATTTATAAAAATATTTGGATCAATAGTAAATTTCGTATATAAAAATATTTACATCAATAGTAGATTTTTTCCCGTATACCATTTTTGAATAAAAAATATTTGGACCATAAATAACATTTTTCGTAAATAATAATACAAATATTATTTTTATTTAGGTATAATTTACAAAAGTATTTGGATCAATATTAAATTTTCGTATAAAAAATATTTAGATCAATAATAGATTTTTTTCCCGTATACCATTTTTGGATAATTTTTTTTTATCATAAATACCATTTATCGTGTAAAAAAATATTTAGATCAATAATATATTTTTTTCCCGTATACAGACTTCATTTTTGTTTAAGTATCATTTACAAAAATATTTGGATCAATGTAAATTTCGTATATAAAAATACTTACATCAATAGTAGATTTTTTTCCGTATACTATTTTTGAATAAAAAATATTTGGATCATAAATAACATTTTTCGTAAATAATAATACAAATATTATTTTTATTTATGTATTATTTACTAAAAATATTTGGATCAATATTAAATTTTCGTATAAAAAAATATTTATATCAATAATAGATTTTTTCCCGTAAACCATTTTTGGATAAAAAATATTTGATCATAAATACCATTTATCGTGTATAAAAATATTTAGATCAATAATATATTTTTCTCCCATATACAGACTTCATTTTTGTTTAGTTATCATTTACAAAACTATTTGGATCAATAGTAAATTTGGTATATAAAAATATTTACATCGATAGTAGATTTTTTCCCGTATACCATTTTTGAATAAAAAATATTTGGATCATAAATAACATTTTTCGTAAATAATAATACAAATATTATTTTTAATTAGGTATCATTTACAAAAATACTTGGACCAATATTAAATTTTTGTATAAAAAAATATTTAGATCAATAATAAATTTTTTCTTGTATACCATTTTTGGATAAAAAATATTTAGATCAATAATAGATTCTTTTTCCCGTGTACAGACCTCATTTTTGTGTAGGTATCATTTACAAAAATATTTGGATCAATAGTAAATTTCGTATATAAAAATATTTAGATAATAGTAGATTATTTTCCCCTATACTATTTTTGAATAAAAATATTTGGATGATAAATACCATTTTTTGTAAATAATAGTTTTTTTTCATATACAAATATTATTTTTGTTTAGGTGTTATTTACAAAAATATTTGGATCAATATCAAATTTTTGTATATAAAAATATTTAGATCAATAATAGATTTTTTGGCCTATTCTCTTTTTGATAAAAAATATTTGGAAAATAAATAACATTTTTCGTATGTTAAAATATTTAGATCAATAATATATTTTTTTCCGTATACAAACTTCATTTTCGTTTAGGTTTATTTACAAAAATATTTGGATCAATAGTAAATTTCGTATATAAAAATATTTAGATCAATAGTAGATTTTTTTCCGTATATCATTTTTGAATAAAAAATATTTGGATCATAATTACCATTTTTTCGTAAAAAATAAATTTTTTATGTATACAAATAAAATGGCCTGTGTGTTTTTTGTGGCTTGCAAGGAAGTGTGGTTCATTTGTGTTTTGAATGTGAGAAGACTAAAAGTATTTGGGGCCAAATGTTTGATTGGATTGCGATACAAAAGAGACCCGCTAATTGGAAAGTGGACATTGAGTGGCTTATTAATATGACAAAAGGCAAGACCCTGCAATGCAAGAGGACCAAAGTTATCTTTGCTGAAACCTTGTACAACATTTGGAAAACGAGGAACCTCATAATTTTATTATAAAAACCGGACCGGACTCGCCGGTCGGACCGGTCGAACCGGGAACTGGCCGGTCGGACCGGGAACCGGCCAAGTAACTGGTCTGGTTCAATAGTTGGATCGGGAATGTCATTGAACCGGTGTGAACCGGTCAAAACCGGTGTAAACCGCTAAAATCGGGAAAACCGGTGGTTTAAATGCATTTTTTAAATTTTAATTTTTTTTTATTTTAAAAAATTAAAACAATGTCATTTTGACTATTTTAATTAAAAATTAAAAAAGAATAAAATAAATAAAAAAATAAAATAAAAAAAATAGTTGTAGATGCTGTTGATTTTGTTACAGATGATTTTGATATTGAAGAAGGAGATCCCAACATTGAAACAATTTTTCTTTTACTGAAATTAAATTTAGTAGACAATGGACTTATTTTGTTATAAATTATTCAATTAAATTATGTTGCGATTAAACTTTTGTTTATATTTTATAATTATGTACTATTTGATTGTGTGTGATACCTATGTGTAAAATTTGAATTTAAATTATGAATTTGTGAATTTTTTTATAATATGATGTTTTCAAAAAATTTAAGTATTAGTTATATTTTGTAGGGACT
Organism: Vicia villosa; assembly: GCF_029867415.1. Taxonomy (NCBI): domain Eukaryota; kingdom Viridiplantae; phylum Streptophyta; class Magnoliopsida; order Fabales; family Fabaceae; genus Vicia; species Vicia villosa. The sequence goes on along the minus strand of NC_081184.1, from coordinate 114,278,026 downwards.
GAATCATCCGGTTCGACAGATTTTATACCTATATAATTTTGTTATAACGACCGGTCTATTCAACCGAGTTATCCGGTTTAGTCATGCGGTTCGACCAGTGACCCAGTGGTTCGATCAATAAACCAGTGACCCAATACCCTCACCGGTTTGATATCCGGTCCGGATTTTAAAACAATGGTATAAAGACCAAAAAACCACAACTTTAATGTTGTGACAAAAAATCAAATAAAGATATTTTTGTCTTTTCTACAACCATTAATTTTCTTATATTATAGATAAATAAAAAAATTATTATAAATTTTAAGTTTATCTTTTATATTTTAACGTAAAAGCAAAGCGGTTACCTAAATAGTCGAGTTTGGATTTACTTCAGTGCATTTTTTTTTAAATATCCAGTTTTTTAAAAAAAATTACAAAAATAAAAAGATTTTCAAAATAATTACCAAAATGTTTTTTTTTTTACTTTTAACACGTTGTCGCCAGGGGGGGTGGCGACAACGTTTTGGGCCCAGGAGTTGTCGCCAGTGGGCCTGGCGCCTCCTTTGTGTTGTTTTGGTGTTGTCGCCACCCCCTGGCGACAACACCCCCCTATTTTTTTTTCATTTTTTTTTGTTATTTTTTTTCTGGGCTATTTTTTTTTCTTTTTTTTTCCAATTTTTTTATACTATTTTTTTAGTTGTTTTTTTTATTTTTTTTAAGTTGGAAAAATAATAGCAATAAATTAAACATTACCAAAATACAAAATACATTAAAATGGAAAACAACACACAATACATTAAAATGAAAAACAACACAAAATACATTAAATTCCTAATTATTGAGCGCCACGTGGACCATGGTACGATCCGCATTCAGGTTGTCTAATAGGTCGTGTAGAAGGGTCACGAGTCGGTAGTGCTCCCCTATTCCTGCGACGCCCCCTCTATTTGGTTCCTCTTGTGTTTGAGTCGACGGCCCCTCAATGTATTCCGGGTCTACAAAATCTGTGAGCCGTCCTTGACCTCTAGTATTCCCGCTATAGGAAAGGCGGGTGCCCGCATGCCCGTCGAAGCTTTGTCTAGGTGGGTTGAAATTTCTTCTAGTGGGTGCGGCCTGGAGGTTTGGATTTTGGAAGTTGGTGGTGGATTCGGTTTGGTTAAAATAGATTGGTTGTGGTGGTGTATTGAAGTTAGATGGTTGGCTGGGGTATTGTGATGTTGGTTGGTCGAATGTGTTGTAAGGCGGGTATTCTTCTTCTATGCCCATGTCGGGGGTTAGTGGTGGTGATGTGGAAGAACCCCACACATTGAGGTCTAGGAATTGTGATCTGGAAGAGCTACCGACATGGTATTGTTGGGATTGTTGTTGTTCTTGTTGGTAAAAAGGCGTTTGTTGGTGGATTGGTTGGTGGTGGTAATTTTGTTGTTGTTGTTGTGGTTGTTGTTGTGGTGGGTAATGTTGTTGTTGGTAATTTGGTGGTGGTTGATGATGTTGGAAAGACGGTGGTGGTTGTTCTTGATGGTAATTTTGTTGTCGTTGTTGTTGTTGGTAAATAGGTGGTTGTTGTTGTTGGCCTCCAAAATATGGTTGTTGTTCTCGCGGGTCAGCTAAATAGAAAGGGGCAGACACAAACATTTCGGGATTTGTTACCGATCTGTACCAGTTTACATATTCAGGCGTTGGTTTCATTTCTTCCGGCGCCACAGGAAATTGTAAAACAGTGTTGGAACGTTTAGCCCATATTTTTACGTTGATCTCTAGCAAACGTCTGCCAATGTTCTACGTACCACTGTTCGCTAACCTTCGCCAGATGCCAACGTCCCAAAGAGTCAGGCTCAGGGGGGTCAGGGATACCTTGATGCATGCCGAATTGGAGCTTCACACGGTCACTTGGGTGCATCTCCACAGTGGTGAACCTTATGATGGGTGTTTTTGCCGTCCAAACAGCTGCCTCTTTACGGTCGGGTACGTGGTCCAAACCCAAGTAAGGTCTCCAAAGAAACTGCAACAAAAAAATATTAATTTCAAATTATATAAAATAGTTAATTTTACAAATATATTTAGAAGATGGAAATATTTAGTGGTGTTACATCTTGGGGTCTTAATCGATCCAATAGTTGGCGGTAAAAAATGATTTTGTTTACTGGCGTTTTGGTGTAGTCCATCCCGAGGGCATTAAACCTAAACACATTCAAAAATAAAAATCAATATAGTTACAATTAATAATGAAAAAAAATGAAGTAATTAAAATAAGATCATTAAGTTACCTTGACGCATAAGGGAAGACGTAAATGTGCGGATTTGCTGGGGCTAATACCGGCATTCTCCACCATCCCCATGTTTGTAGCAAGAATGCACATCCACTAAATGTGCAGCTATCCTTTTTTGCACATTTGCACAAAGAGCTATATAGGTACGCCAACACCGCCGAACCCCAACTATACGTCTTAATTGCATCGATGTCCTCAAGTAGACACAAGTACATAAAATTAACACTATTCCCCGTGCCTTCGGGAAATAGAAACCTACCAAATAACAACATAATATACATTCTAGTTTTAAATAGTTTACTTTCCTCGCTAGAGTCCTGATTCAACACCAGGCCTTGATAAGCTAGTTGAAGGCCAGAAAGCTTTATACCTTGGCCCCTACCTCTTTGTCGCCCCTCACCCCCTATTAAATCAACACCCAACAATTCTACACATAGAGCGTTTGGTTGTTGGACATTTCCAAACACAGCTTTTCCATTTGTGTTGAGACCCAATAACATGTAGACGTCCTCTAGAGTGACAGTACATTCACCGATTGGAAGGAGAAAAGTATGGGTCTCAGGCCTCCAACGCTCACACAATGCTAATATAAATTTCATATCGATTGAGGTGCTTATTAAATTAATTACCTTCCCAAACCCCGCACGCTCAAGATAAGGCACAATCCAAGGGTCAGGTGGACTTATCGATCCCGCACGGGTTCTAAATCTCGTGAAATCCTATAAAAAAAATGATGAACCATAAGTATTTGAATGTTTGAAATTAGTAAATATTATTAGAAAATTTAAGTGTTTAGAACATAAATAAATTGAATTTACTCAAACTTACATAATCGGCGATGTTTGCAATGGTTCCTCGATGCTCTTCACCCATTGTTAGGAGAGACATTTTTTGTTGATGATGAAAACTAGTTGTTCTGATGAAAGTAAGTTTGATGATAGTTCTTTGGTGATGAAGAAAATGAACTAGTATGGGGACCTATTTATAGCCAAAACAAAACACAATTAAATGTGTTTGGTGAAATAAAAGTCTGCCATAATTAATTGTGAGAAGACAAGTGCATGCAACGGTTGAACACTTAACACGAAGCAAGTCGCCACCCCCGGTGACGACAACTCTTAAAAATCAATGTTGTCGCCACCCCCTTTGGCGAAAACTCTTAAAAATCAATGTTGTCGCCACCCCCGTTGGCGACAACTATAAAAAATCAATGTTGTCGCCACCCCCTCTGGTGACTGCCTGCATGCATTAGTCTTGTCACATTTAAATGTTTCAGACTTTGTATTGTTGCATGCATGCTGGTGTAAAATGTGGGGACGAGATGCATTTATTGCATAGGTGTGTAAGAGATTCCCTAGCCTGCATGCATTAGTCTTGTCACATTTAAATGTTTCAGACTATGTATAACGTGTCTTCTTGCATGCACTAGGTGTGTAAGAGATTCCATTGTGGCATGCATGTATTCTTGGTGTACTCCATTGTGGGGACGAGATTCCTTAATAGCATAGGTGTGTAAGAGATTCCATTGTGGCATGCATGTATTCTTGTCATGGTTATTTGCTTTTCAGACTTTGTATTGTGTGTACTCTTGCATGCATGTATATTTGTTTTTTTTAATTGTTTTTATTTTAACATATTTAAACTACATATATATATATATATATATATATATATATATATATATATATATATATATTAAAATAACGCAGATGTCATGGAAAACATTAATTCATTCATTAATTAAAAGATACAATAAAAGGTCATGCAAAACATTAATACATGGAAAACATTAAATCATTCCAAAAAAATAAAACATCTAAGAAATTACTACGGTTAAAACAATGTCATTGAGTCCATGCATCATTTGAATGACATCAATGTCGTATTCCACCTGGGTGTCTGGCTGCACTGCAATTGTATTCACCTGGGACTGTTACTATTTTGGAGACACTGCCGGCACAGTCCCAAGACGGAACCCCTCTCGAAGGTAATGGAATCTTCCATAGACTGTTCTGGGCGTTTCGACCATGCATCATCGGTTTTGGTTTTTGCAAGCCGATTATTCAAATTGATGGAACATGGCTGTATGGGAAATACAAGGGAACTTTGCTGATGGCGGTCGTGCAGGATGGAAACAACAACATTTTTCCAATAGCCTTTGCTCTGGTAGAAGGAGAAACAGCTGCTGCTTGGAGTTTCTTTCTTACGAATCTCCGAGCTAGAGTTGCTCCACAGCCTAACCTTTGTTTGATTTCAGACAGGCACGCTTCTATTGACAACGCATACAACAATCCGGCAAATGGTTGGCACAACCCCCCTCTAAGCATGTCTACTGTATTAGGCATATAGCACAAAATTTTATGAGAGAGATCAAAGATAAATTTTTGAAGAACCACTTGGTGAACGCGGGGTGTGCCTTAAACCAACATGGATTTCAATACTACCGCCGAGAAATAGCGTTGACAAATCCAAATGCAGGGAGGTGGATTGACGGCATTGACAGAGCGAGATGGACTAGGTCATACGACGATGGGGCTAGGTGGGGTCACATGACTACAAATCTTGTGGAATCAATGAACGGGGTTTTCAAAGGCATTCGAAACCTACCTGTAACTGCCTTGGTTAGTGCTACGTATTTTCGGATGGCAACTCTGTTCGCCACAAGAGGTAAGCGGTGGAATTCAGTGTTACAAACACAACAGGTCTACAGCGATGTGTGTATGAAATATATACAACAGGAATCTGCCAAGGGTAACACTCACCGAGTGACCGAGTTCGACCGTCATGGCCACACCTTCAGTGTAAAGGAAACAATTGACCACAACCAGGGACTTCCACGACAACAGTATCGCGTCAATATCCCAGATCGTTGGTGCGACTGTGGCCAATTTCAAGCATATCGCATGCCTTGCTCCCATGTCCTTGCAGCATGTTCACATACTCACTTTGATGCATTATCTTTGGTATCCGAAATTTACAAGGTATCAACGTTGCTCAACGTATACGACAATTACTTTCCGGTGGTAGCAATGGAAGCATATTGGCCTGTGTACGAGGGGGAAACAGTTTGGCATAACGATTTAATGCGTCGGAATAAAAGCGGTCGACCAAACAGCAGGCGTATTAGAACCGAGATGGATGTAACTGAAAAAATGCAGAGGAAGTGTAGTATATGTCGTGAGGTAGGACATAATAGGAACAAATGTCCTAATCGTGGTGCTAGCTCCACAACATAGTATTTAGGTGTTATGTGTCTTTGTAATTTATTTTTTCAATGAAATGAAATCAAATTATTAGTTAAAAAAATACGGTTGGATAATAAATTAACAAAAAAATTATATAAACAAATAATGTTGAAAAAAGAGGGGGAAAATTATATAAAAAAATTAGGAAAAAAAATAGCCCAGAAAAAAAAATAACAAAAAAAAAATGAAAAGAAAAAATAGGGGGGGTGTTGTCGCCGGGGGGGTGGCGACAACACCAAAACAACAAAGAGGAGGCGCCAGACCCACTGGCGACAGCTCCTAGGCCCAAAACGTTGTCGCCACCCCCCCGGCGACAACGTGTTAAAAGTAAAAAAAAAAAAAACATTTTGGTAATTATTTTGAAAATCTTGTTATTTTTGTAATTTTTTTTAAAAAACTGGATATTTAAAAAAAAAATTCTAGTTCAGTGATTATTCTTACGAAGTTACGCGTGACGAAATAAAGCTGTGCCGTAATCCCGTTGGATCGGCTCATTCTTCGATTCACCAAAAGCACCACTCACTCACTGAGTCACTTTTCAAAGTTTCTACTCGGAAGTCAAACCTTGCCGTTACCCTCAGCAACCTCTTCGCTTCTTCATCTCAGCAACATTTTCCATTATCACTAGGTATTGTTTCTCTCTCCATTTTCTCTCACCTCTCGTATCGCATCGTTCTCGATTTGGATTCATTTTTGTAATCATAGAAGCCAATGTACCATCGCGATTCAATTTTAAGCGATTATTTTATTTTCAACTTATATTGTAAGCTCTTGTACAATTTCATCCAAATTAGGTTTAATGATTTTTTGAAAATTTTTTTTGTAGATAATAATATCTATCAAATTTTGAAAAGCTAGAAAAAATGAACATAGAATATGGATTGAACAGTAAATATTGATCTTGTTACTAAAAATCCTTTATGAACCTGCAGAAGGTTTTGAAGAAGTACTAGTTTTCTGGAGGAAGCTTTTACATTAATTAGGTTTAGAATAAAATGAGGGGTAAAGCGGCGCGGCGAAATAATGGTAGAGTTGTAGAACCAGTTGCACCTTCTGTGGAGAGTGATTTTGTTGAATCAATAAAAGCGGTTACTGAATTTCCTCGCTCGTCGTTTGAGTTCTATGTGTGGTCGGATCAGGGAGTTAATCTTGAAGTTGATTTTACTTCGTCCCTGTCGGATTGGACTAGCAAGTTTAAAAATGAGGTCCGCGTGAGTGATAACGTGAATGGAAACAAATCTCGGAGTCTTCGGCAAGATCTCAGTGGCTTAAGTGATAAATCTTCATTCTTGTGGAATACAGATTGTAGTCAAGTTGTTGATTGTGATGGACAGGGCAAATCTTCCTCATCAGGGTTGAAATTGACCAAAGACGGTGTTGCAGACAGTGTTGCAGTGTTAGGTAAACAAAATAATGGTGAAAGAATGACTGTAAAAGTGGGAAAGAATTTACTGGAAAATCATTCAAAGCCTTTAATGTCTGATCCCGGCACGCTGGAGGTTCAACTTTCAAAGCCTGATAATGGAGGTTCTGTGAATTGTGGTCTTCCAAAGGGTTCTTGTATTGTGAGCCCTGGTGTAGTGTGTGCTGGAGGTTCATTAAGTATTTCTGTGGAATTACATGATTCGGAACTTGCAAGTTGTCATAAATATGCACCAGTTTTACCCTGTGACGGTCATGTATCCCCGGATTTAAGTTATCCAAAGAACACTCCTGAAAAGAAACACTTCCGGGTATAGTGTTTTCTCTCTACCTTTTGAGATGTACTTGTAACACCTTTTAATTTTTCCCCTTTCATTCAGAAGAAATTTCTATTAAATTTCCTTCTTTTTCTCTAAGCATAAAATGTCATTAGATTTGATGAGTATGGTTATTCAACTTCTAACTTAAGATTTGGTGCTTGGTATATAATATTGTATTTTACTGGTGGAATTTTGGATCATGAAGGTAAGTTGAAGAAACTTATCTGTCATATGTGTTGTGAGTCTATTAAGCTTCGCATTATACAGTTTTGCACGTGAATATCACTTGCTAAATAAAGTTCATCACACGATTGGTATATTACTAAATGTTGTTGCCTAAATGGTCTTGCTTATGTAAAATTAAATTTAAAAAACTTTCATTTGTTTAGGTTCTTATAAACTGAATTGGTATTTTTTTCATTATAGTTTGATCAGTATTTGTATGCTGTTGTATTATGTTATTCGTATTTGTTTATTCACATAGGTAGCTCTTCAAATGTTGCTTTCCTTCATCTTTAGTGTTGTTGATTGCGTAATCTCACTGTAACACTCCCTTGAAAGCCAGTTGTTCTTTTTATTTTTATGATATGTTGAAGATGATGCTAAGAAATTATTGATTATTATTTAAATATTTTCCACCTAACAAGTTTGGGCGATGCTTTTCTACTTATTGTGTTGTTGTTTATATATGCCTATTGTTTACTATTTTGTATGTATCACTTAACTATAATATTAAAACATTCTATTTTTTGCAGAAGGCGGCCAAGACTGTTGATGGAAAGGGGCGTTCAAGGTAATTACTCTTGTTAGTTACAATTGCGCCTGTGTTTTTCTAGCTTTTTTGCAACTGATCTGCGTATATTTATACTTTGCTTTCAGATGCTCCCAATTTGATGACCCACTTAAGAAGTCTCGCCTAGATTATGACGATCAGGTTTCCAAAACGGAACTTCATAAAAAGAGGAAAGACAGATACTCCAAGATTCAAGGTTCAAGTGGTAAACCTGCTGCAAGAATTTTAAGGAGCACGACAAAAACTGCTGTTATGACCCTGCCTAGAAGATCCCCAAGGATAAAGGTGCTTTGACATTTTAGGCATTTAAGTGAAATTATATGATATACTAATATTTTAATAGGATGTAGATCCTTGAATTTTCCTTCAGTATGTTTTTTATACTTCAAAATGTTAAAGGCTCTACTGAATAACTTTCTGATTGTTGTAATGCTAACTACTCAAAATCTTCTAATGCTTCCAAGTGAAGTGGAACATTTGGTATTTTTAGTCGCAAACTTACTACCTCCTTGACGTACCGACTTAGAGTCAAATTTTCTCTGTTCTCTTCTAGCTTCCATCTTTATTTACTAAAACTTGCAAAAGCTACTTTATTAACCCTTTCCTTTAAATATTTACAAAAAGGTAGTTCTGACGGCCTGCGTGGTTGTCGTACGTATGCTTTACTTTCGATGCTATTTTTGGTTAAAAGCTAATAACTTCAATTGAGTTTGTGTTTGATTCTTACATGTTCTTTGACTGTTTGTTTTTTTTGTCCAGTGAGTTCATGAAGTGCTTTGTGCGCCATTTGAAGGCATTAGTTCCATATTTTTAAATGAAGCTAAAATCCAATGTTCAAAAATGGAAGCTTGACATTTAGTAGGTATGGACATCTTTCTCCTCCTATTTTCTTTAAACACATTAAGAATTGTTAGATTGCCAGCTAGGTCATGAATTGAACATATACTTTTATGACAGATAGGTCATGAAGTTGTTCATATGCGTTTATGACAGATGTGATAAATCAAATTACTGTTCTCATAACCTATTATTATTATTATTATTATTGTTGCTGCTGGTGCTTGTGCTACTGCTATTAACAAAAAATCATGTTAGTTGGTTGCAGGTGGCGTTATTCTTCTGGATGAGTTATCCCAAAAGTAATTAAAAGCAAAGTAGACTCTGAGGTAGATTTCAGTTAAACTGTTAAAAAAAACGAGCTATATAGTTCTTTCTTGTTTTAGTATTTAGAAATTATAAAATTATTGTTTGTATTTTTATGTAACCTTTAAGGTACTATTTCTAATTGCATATGGATGTGGATCAACGTCCGAATCATTGAATTTATTTGGCTTGACGCCAGCATATTTGGAGGCATAATGGAATTTGAATATTGAAACAAGCATTAGTTGATGAATTCAAACAAAATATAGTTTGCAATTGTTTTTACGTATGCTTTTGTTTAGCTGTCAAATTCTTTTGTTTAGCGTGTTAAACCTGTTCTGTAACTAAGCATAAACTCAAGCATCTTCTTATATTTGGTTTTATCTGGTGTTTAATCATGCACTTTCTTTTTGTTGTACATTTGAGGCGAGCCTTATACTACTAGTTCTCGTGGTTTAACCTGGAACTGACTAGTTAATGTTGTTTTCAATGTATGTATATTTTCTCATCTAAAGAACAAATTATGCGGCATCAGTGGCAAATATCAGCAATTCATGTCAATAGTTGTCTAATATTGAGTTTTTTGAACTTTTTTGTGACACAGTCAAGAGTTTTTGAACTTCTAATACCTCTTAATTGTGCAACAACTTGTGCAAAAATAATAAAGCAAATGCTAACTTGTAGTTTCTCAAAGTACATGTTATAGAGGATGATGAATGTGTTCAAGAGATCATGAAGCTGACGAAGGGTGTGTTCAAGGTGATCATGAAGGTGAAGGAGAAAAGGGGAGAAAATAAAGAAGTGTTGAACATATTAAGCGTTGATGGTTCATTGTTAGATTCGGTAGATTTTTAAAATTCAACCATTTGATTTTTTTTCAAAGGTTCAAATGATTAAAATTGAAAAAATAAATAAATTATATGATGAACATTCAACAATATTGTCTTCCATCTTCATATATTTAAAATTAAAATAAGTTAAAAAATTAGAAGTCTAATTAAGCTATATTTTTAAAACTTATTTTTTAATTTTTAAAGATTGAATTTGATATTCAGTGACAAAGATATTTATTAAAAAATTAGAAAAATATTAAAACATAATGAAAATGATAATATTGAAGAAAAAATATATTTCATAAATGATTTTAAATAAAGGATATTTAAAATAGTTTTAAATTTAGGTGTTTTTTATCTTTTCAAATTATGTTCTTCAAAAAATTGTAGCAAAATGATAAAATATTTTATAAAAATAGTAAAGTAATTTTTTGTGTAAATTTTTTTAAAACAAAATATGTAGTATTAGAAAAATCATTTTAAAAAAACTGAGTCAAACCTGTCCTATTTAAAATATTCGACTTGAATTTTTTGTCTTAATCTTTTTCAGAATTTAAAATAATTTTTCAGTAACAAATTTCTATTTGCGTCTTTAATAATAATGAATTATCAAGAATCCAAATAGAAATAATAAAAGAGTAACGGTTTATTCCTTCATTATCTAATTGGAATGAAATGAATTGAAGGAGTAGTCAAATATATGTAACGCCAGATACATTGTTTAAACTAATGGTCCCTACTTAACATACTACTATTATTATTATTTAATTAAAGCTATACCAAACTTATTGGTAATATATTAACGTTAATTTCCTCAAATATCAAACCATATACGTTTCATCAAGTTTATAGATTAGCTTTTTCTATCTAATTTTTGAACATGAGTCCCCTCCAAACTTGAGATATTTTTTCCGACAAAGTTATGAATTTTCTTTTGCATTATAGCAAACCATTAGTTAGTAACAATTTCTCATGACAATATTGTATGGCATTAACTTTCTCATTCAATGCTCACCAACAACTTTGCATTAACATAGTATAGAAGAAACAGTTTCTGTTTCATTTTAATTTAAATCACCATCTATCTTCCAGTCCCATGTTCTTGTCTGTCTCCAACCAACTTTCAATGGCTGGTGCTTAGTGTGTGTGAGTGTTGTAAATTCCTAGGTAAGGTGTTCTATTCTTGATCATACAAAAATGGTGTTCTTAGGAAGATGTTTTGTAATCTATGTTTTAATTTTAATGTCATGCTTATGTTGTCATCATGTTTATAGTCTTGGTTCTATGTCATCTATTGCAATCTCATATGGTGAAAAGGGTTCGGTTTTTTGTGGTTTGAAACCGGATGGATCTCATACCGTGACATGTTATGGATCGAACTCGGCTATAATGTATGAAACACCTACGCGTTTTTCGTTTCACGGCCTAACGGCTGGTGATGGATTTGTTTGTGGTCTTTTAATGGATTCTAATCAACCTTATTGTTGGGGTAACAGTGGGTATATTCAGATGGGTGTGCCTCAACCTATGGTTAGAAAAGCTCAGTATTTGGAAATTAGTGCTGGTGATTATCATGTATGTGGATTGAGAAAGGTTAGGAATAGAAATGTTTCTTTGGTTGATTGTTGGGGATATAACATGACTGCGAATTACGTGTTTGATGGATTGATTCAATCGATTTCAGCGGGTTCTGGGTTTAACTGTGGGTTGTTTTCGAGCAATGGGAGTGTTTTGTGTTGGGGTGATGAGACTAGTAGCAAGGTGATTAGTTTGACTCCTTTGAAAATGAAGTTTAGAATGATTTCGGCTGGCGGGTTTCATGTGTGTGGAATCTTGGAAGGGGTGAATTCGAGAACTTTTTGTTGGGGGAGAAGTTTGAACATTGAGGAGCAGATTTCAGTGACACATGTGAATGGTGAAGGGAATGTTGATTTGGCTCCAAATGATCCTATGGTTTCTGTGGTGGGAGGAAGGTTTCATGCTTGTGGAATAAAAAGCTATGATCATAGGGTTATTTGTTGGGGATTCGTTATCAAACCGAGCACTTCAGTTCCTAGTGAGGTTAAGGTTTATGAGATTGCAGCTGGTGATTATTTTACTTGCGGAGTACTTGCCGAGAAAAAACCGCTTAGGCCTGTTTGTTGGGGCGTCGGTTTTCCTACGTCTCTTCCTTTACCGGCTTTACCAGGACTATGCAAGCCTTCTCCATGTCCTTCTGGTTTCTATGATTTTGATCAACAAAAGGGTCTTTGCGAGTCTCCAAATTCTGGTCTTTGCAAGCCATGCAGTGGTGATTGTCCGGTTGAAATGTATCAGAAAAGTGAATGCAATTCGGAATCTGATAGAGTGTGTGAATATAACTGTTCGTCCTGTTCTTCACCCGAATGCTTCTTATACTGCTCGTCTTCTTATTCCAATACTGGAACAGAGAAGAAAAATGAGAAATTTTGGGCTTTGCAGTGGCCTGTGGTTATTGCAGAGATTGGTTTGGTTCTTTTCATAGTTTGTATTGTAATTTTAATAGCAGTTTTATATGTTCACCATAGACTAAGAGATTGCGAGTGTTCAGCAAGATTGAAAAAGTCGAAGATACTTGACGCTAGTTCTTCCCTCCAAAATGAGAACATCAACAAAATCCGTCCGGAAATGGAGGAGTTCAAGCTTAGGAAGGCTCAGAGATTCACCTATAAAGAACTTGAAACTGCAACATGTGGATTCAAAGAAGAATCCATAGTAGGAAAAGGAAGTTTTGCTTGTGTGTTCAAAGGTGTTCTACAAGATGGAACAGTTGTAGCTGTTAAAAGGACTATAGTATCTCTATCTTCTCCTCCCAACAACATGCACAAGAATTTCAAAGAGTTTCACACTGAACTCGATTTACTCTCGAGATTAAACCATGCGCATTTGCTCAACCTTCTAGGCTATTGCGAAGAAGGCGGAGAAAGACTTCTTGTCTACGAGTTTATGGCTAATGGATCTTTGTATCAACACCTTCATGGAACAAACCATGTTTTGAAACAGCAGTTGATCTGGATAAGAAGGGTGACAATAGCAGTTCAAGCAGCTCGAGGAATCGAATATTTGCACGGCTACGCGTGTCCACCGGTGATTCATAGAGATATTAAATCCTCTAACATACTCATTGATGAAGAACACAATGCAAGAGTAGCTGATTTTGGTTTATCATTGTTAGGCCCTGTAGACAGTAACTCTCCACTCTCCGAGCTACCGGCCGGAACTCTCGGTTACCTTGATCCCGAATACTATAGACTTCATTACCTCACAACGAAATCCGACGTCTATAGTTTCGGCGTTCTCCTCTTGGAAATTCTAAGTGGTAGAAAAGCCATTGACATGATGCAATATGAAGAAGGGAATAACATAGTTGAATGGGCAGTGCCATTGATTAAATCAGGCGATATAACCGCGATTCTCGATCCAATTCTCAAACCTCCTCATGATCTCGAAGCATTGAAAAAGATAGCTAATGTAGCTTGTAAATGTGTGAGAATGAGAGGGAAAGATAGACCTTCAATGGACAAAGTAACAACAGCTTTGGAAAGAGCTCTTGCAGAGTTAATGGGCAGTCCATGCAGTGAGCAACCGATTTTGCCGTCTGAGGTTGTTTTAGGAAGTAACAGATTGCATAAGAAATCATCTCAAATGTCGTCGAATAGGTCCGAAAACGAGGATCAGAGACTTGAGCTTAGAGCACCTTCATGGATAACATTCCCTAGTGTTGCATCTTCTCAAAGGAGATCAATGTCAGAGGTAGATGGTGATGGAAAAATTGTAGAAGTGAAGAGTATAGGCAATGTTGGAGGGATCAGTGATGTGTTGAGAAGTTTAGAGGAAGAGATTGGACCTGCTTCTCCACACCAGAGGTCGTTCTTGGAGCACAACTTCTAACTGAACATGTGAATCATTCTTGATGTAAACTCATGTTTCAGTTTTCATATACAGTATGATTAATGTTTTTGTTGATGAAGTTTGATATAAAACCACCACAAAATGTGTCAATTTAATGTTTTATATTTAATCTTCAAAGAATTGTGTTTAAGAATATCTGATATAGTTTATAGTGAACAAGTTGAATACTGTACAATATCTGATATAGTTTATAGTGAACAAGTTGAATACTGTCACTTGGTTCTGTCTTCGTCTTGTATAGAAACATTTTAAAAAATAATATAATATGTTTAAGTAGAGATAACAAAAATAATACTATGCATTTTAAAAAAGAATAAATAGGTAAAGCATATATTAATAATAACAAACAAAACAACATCAATTGTAAAAAAAGGTCAATATGATGTTTGTGTCAAATGTATTAATTTATTATCCAAATTATTTAAAAAGAAAATATTGATATTTTAATGTTGTTTTGGTGTTGATGTCGATTCTTCTAATGCTATAGAATTTTAAAAAGGTTGAATAGATTATTTAGACTATTTTGCATAGCATAAACATGTTTTTTTTTACAAAAATTTTATGCGATACTGGATCCATACAATTTAAAATTAGAATAATGGAATGTAAATAAAAAATATCAATGTAAATATCAATTAAAAAACCCTTGCATTTGAATGGACACCAAACTTTATACCCGTATTTTATGAATACCTAAGTACCCATTACTCATATCACCCACAATTATAGTAAAAATAATTTTAACAATTAAAAATAACTATACTATTTTAAATTTTCAATACAATTAACTAAAAAATTTAAAGATTTTACTGTTAAATTATAAAATTATCGAAAATTCATATTAAAATATGTAATAGTTTAATTGTAATGTATTCTCTTAAAGAGATATGCATATGTTTTTCATATGATAAGATGAATTAAAATATATAAATATACAATATATTGATATGAGGCGAGGTGAATATTAAGTAATGCTTAAAAATCGGACCTGTCGGTTGGATCGGTTGAACCGAAAACTAGAGAGATAATTGGTGTAGTTCAATTGTTGGATCGATTACGTCATTAAATCAATGAGAAACGGTAAAAACTGGTGTAAACGATAAAAACAAAAATCGACAGTTTAAATGCTAAACCTAAAAACGCAGCAGGTTTATATTTGTTACAAATTGACAACAAGTCAGGCATAAATCTAGCTTCGATATGCTTACTCCTTCCATGCAAAACTGGATTCTTCGCCAGATTTATGGCTGACTTGTTGTCGATTTGCAACATAAGAGGTTTCTTTACTTCAACCTCCATTTCTTCAAGTACCGATCTAATTCAAATTGCTTGACATGCAACATAGGATCCTGCTATATATTCAGCTTCACACGATGATAATGCCACCACAGGTTGTTTCTTCGAACACCATGAAATTGGAGCACCAAATACTTGAAAGAAATATCCAATTGTGCTTCTTCGATATTCCTTATCTTCACACCAATCAACATTTGAAAAACAAGTGAGCGAAACCTATATCAGGCCGACTGTTGCATATATACCTCAGAGATTCCACAATTTCCTTGAACAAAGTTACATCGACTTTGTCTTCCTCTCCATGCTTCTCCAACTTTAAGTTTGTTTTGACAGGTGAGGATGCAGGATTCGAATCATCCATTATGAATCTCTTGAGTATCTCTTTGACACACTTCCTTTGATGTAGCACCATACCTTGCTTCGACATTTGAAATTCCATGCATAAGAAATAAGACAATTATCCCAAATCTGACATTTCAAATTCCTTCATCATCAGTTCTTTGAACTTCGACAAGTTCTCCAAGCTATTTCTAGTTACCAGCAAGTCATCGACATGTAAGAAGATGATTGTTATATTTTGTGCCACAACCTGAACATAGACACCATCCTCAGATTTGCATTTGACCAATCCTAACTCGACTAAGTATGAGTCGATCTTCTTGTTCCATGCCCTAGGTGCCTGCTTGAGACCATAGAGTGCTTTGTGCCGCTTATATACTTTACTTGCTTCCTTATGAATCACAAACCCTGGAGGTTGTGTGACATAGACCTCTTCGTCTAAAGGACCATTCAGAAATGCTGATTTCACATCTAAATGAAATATCGACCAGGCTTGACTGCACGCCAATGCTACCACTAGTCGAACAGTCCCCAATATTGCTACTGGAGCAAATACTTCAAAGTAGTCGAGCCATTCTCTTTAAAGAAATCCTCGAGCTACTAATCTTGCTTTATGTCTTGCTATTAACCCATCAACATTGTGTTTCAGTTTGAACACCCACTTTACGTCGATAGCTTTTTTATGTGCTGGCAATTCGACTAGCTCCCATATGTTGTTTCTTTCGATTGCTTGTAACTCTTTGACCATAGCTAACTTCCACAGTTGAATCTTTAAAGCCTCGCTATAGTTGATTGGTTCAACCCCTGGAAGTAGAGCAAAATGACTCACTGATGGTCGTTTGCCACTCCATACTTCTTCAGGAACCTTATTCCTCAACTTCTTGGTAGGGCACCTGTTCAGGATATAAACTGCAGTCGAAACAACTTTACCCCATAAAAACTTTGGCATATTCTTCTACTTCAACATGCATATCGCCATATCCAATATGGTTATGTTCCTTATTTCGGCAATTCCATTATGTTGAGGAGTATAAGGAGCAGTTACTTCATGATCAACACCATGTTCGACACAAAATTCTTCGAACATCTTGGATGTGTATTCTCCACCTCCATCTATTCGCAGAACTTTGAGCTTCTTCTCACTCTGGTTTTCGACAAGTATCTTGAATCTCTTAAAGATGTCAAATACCTCGTCCTTTCTCTTGATCACATAGAGCTACAACTTTTGACTAAACTCATTGATAAACAAAACAAAATATCTGTTTCCAATAAGGGTATGTTCTTCGAATGGACCACATACATCTGAGTGTACCATTTCGAGTATGCAGAATGATCTCGTTGGCATAGTCGAAGCAAAAGAGTTTTTGGATTGCTTTCCAACTAAACAACCTTCATAGAATTTGTCAGGCATCTCAAGACTTGGAATACCAGTAACCATATCTTGAGTAATTAGTTAATTGAGTGATCGAAAGTTCAAATGTCCAAACCTCAAATGCCATAACCAACTATCCTTGTGGTCGATAACAGTTTCTAGACATTGTACTTCAGTCTAATTGATCATGGTCTTAAACGTCCTGTTCTTCGACAGAGGAGATTTTAAGACCAAATTGTTCTGGGTGTCGAACAATTTTAAAATTCCATCTTTCATGACAACTAAGAAACCTTTTTCGACCAGTTGTCTAACACTTAACAGGTTGCACTTCATACCAGGTACATATAGCAGATCTTTGATCATAGTTTTCCTTCCATTACTCATGTGAAAAACTATGTTGCCAGTACCTTCTACTTGCAATGAACTATTATCAGTAAGTTTTACCTTGCTCTTCTTTGATTTGCCGAAATCATCCAACCACACCTTTTGACCAGTCATGTGATTCGAACAACTTGAATCGAGGAACCAGATCTTGGATTCGACATGGTTATCTGCAACAGCAGCCATAACCATCATACCTTGAAAGTCATCTGAATCTTGGCATGCAAGGTTCGCTCCTTCGCCATTTCCTTTTGTCGATCCATTGTCTATCTTGTAGCAACAATGTTTCGACAAGTGATCTCACTTCTCACAGTGATAGCACTGCACACCTTTACCTTTCTTATCTTCTTTATCCTTTCGATAGTTTCCACCTCCTCCTTTCGAGGATTCAGAAGATATATCTTCGACCCGCTGCTTGTGAGAGTTCGATCAAGGCTTCTTGCCCCGAGTCTTGTCGAATTTGCCTTTGAATTTGTTGGAACCACCATTCTTTTTCCATGACTGAGTCTGCAAAGTTTGTAACGAATCTGAAACTCCTTTCCTTTCCAGAATCCTAATCTCATGCGCCTCAAACGAACCAACCAAATCTTCCAATTTTAGGGTTTCAAGTTGATTGGGTTCTTGAATAGCTACAATAACATGATCAAAGTGAGAGGTCAACATACACATTACCTTCTCAACTATCATCTTATCAGTTAGGGTTTTACCACAACTCTTCATGAGATGGACGAGTTTCTGCACCTTCGACACATTGCAAACTTTTCGTCTTCTCCCATCGATAATAATTCATATTGTCGATGCAAGGTCTGCAATTTCACAACCTTGAGTTTCTCACCACCTTCATAATATTTGACAAGAATATCCCATGCCTTATTCGCTGATTCAACATGAGAGATTCTATCGAAATTTGCAGAATCAACCGCCGTTTGAATGCAATACGTAGCCTTGCAATCCTTCTTATTGGCTTCGGCGTGGGTAGTTTTTTGTGAGTCGGATGCATTTGCTGCCATCACAGGAACTCCATTAATAAGCACTTCTAGGGTTTCATGAAAGCCAAACAGAGATTGCGTCTATTTTCTCCATCGAATCCAATTTTTTCCGTCAAGCATTGGAAGAGAATTCAGAATGCCATTAGTACCATTCATCTTTGCAATGATTGATTCACTTTCCTTGGAAATACGATCTCTGACGTGAAGTTCTCAAGAACAATAACCAGGAGCTCTAGATACCAATTTGTTAGTGCGTGAGACACTTTTAGTGAGGAGAGAATAGAGAGAATAAGGAAATAAGGATTATATTAGTGAATCGAATTGTACAAATATTGATACAGACTATGACTATTTATATACAACCCGAATTGGACTTGGGCTTACACAACTTGGATTATATTTGATATTATTAGATTTTATTTGATTTGATATTATATTGATAATATCAATCTCAATAATATCTCAACAAATCCCAATAATATCTCAATATAAGCTAGATTTCACTTCCTGAGAAAAAAGGTAAATCGAGGTGAACTTTCCCTCATATGTGATTGAATATGTGATTGATATCATTGGTTTCTATTAGCTGTTAGTGATTTTTTTTAGAGAACGAGTAATCTGATTCGATCAAATTAATACCTATATCAATTTATTAAAGTGATAAATTTATTTAATCGAGGTTTTTGGTGTAGTCATGCAATTAAACTAATGACCCAATCACCCATTAGTTTGACCAATAAATTAGTGATCCAATACCCTCATGAGTTCGATAATTGGTCCAATTTTTAAAACATTGGTACTAAGGTACCCACATCCATTTATTTTAATGGATAATTATCCGCGTCTGTATCCATTTTGTGGATTTTTACTTACCCATTACAAATATTCATTGAGCATGAGTATAAATGTCATTCCTAGTCATTTGATCATGTGAAATTACACGTCATAAATTATTATTTAATATTATATAGTATATTAAATTGTAATAATAATATAAAAATAATGACAAAAATATAATTGAATTTTAACTTCACGCAAAGTACATAGAAATTAAAAGTCTTTAGTGCAGTCTCTCGTGTTTATCATCGCAAGAATCCTAAATATTATTTTGTTCATTCATTCATGAACGCATATATCACAACCCACTTTGCTTCGCAACTTCTTCTTCTTTCTGTTTAGATTCCATCATCTCTGATTCTAGTTATTTTTGTGTGACCACGAACTGTTTTAGTCTAAGAAAAAGAGGAAATTGATGTTAGTGTGATATAAAATCACTATTGATGACATCATAGATCTACGAGAATTATGAAATAAGGTTTTATGAGTGGTGCCATTTAAAGGTATATGTTTCTTGATTGATAGGTTAAAATGGTTGTGTTTGAATTCCATCCTTTATGATTCAAAAATGAAAAAATATTTTTCATTGTAAATCCTTTAAAGAGCATCACATTGATTTAACACATTGATGCTTTTTGATATTGGTATGTAATGTTAGATTTGTGAGGGTTTTTAAATAAGGGCGACACAAGGGTTCCCGCCCCATTAGGTGATGCTTAAGTGTTATCTTTGTTGAATATGGGGGCTCGACTTTATAATAATTCATGTTCACAATGCCATTATCCCTTCACCAGTTATGCTGATTGAGTCATACCACGACTTCCTAAAGAGTATGTAGTCAATAACCTCCCTCAATCAAGGGGAACAATTACTATCTCTTAGGTTTTCCTAAATCTTAGGCCCAAGGGACTCTATGAATACTTCTTCCCTAACAGGAGAAAGACAACTCATTCATACCCTAAGCACAATGCTTGCATACAGAGCCACTCACCTCATGCGAGATGGTCCTCTAAAAATACCGTAGACGTTGTAACACCACCATACAGGGTCTCTCGTCGCTGTGGGAATGCCCTAACCATCAAAAACTCTTATAAACCTACTAAGGCATCTGAGTATCTCATACCCTTATAGAGATATCACACACACCTATAATTTTGGGCCAGTACAGTGGCGTCCACCGTGGGGCCCAGTATAACTAATATGGGCCACACATTCTTCTACAATAATCACATTTAGTGTCACACCTTCCCATATGCTGGAAGATATTGGAGTAAGTAGTGACGCTAATGCCATGGCGGAGATGCACGCCACCATGGTTGAACTACGCCATCACAATCAGATCTTGGAGGAAAATGTCCTCAATATCCGACAACGCCGGCAAGAGACAAATCCCCTAGAGGAGATAGAAATGCTGGATCCCCATCCACTTTCAGACGAAATATGGCAAACGCTTGTCTCTGAAGGATTCAAACCTCCCTCCCTGGAAGTTTGATGGACGTAGTGATATTTATGAAAACATCGCCTCCATTAACACACATATGGTCATCATTAGAGTGCCTGATTTCCTAAAGTGCAAATTATTGTCTAGCACCTTTCGGGATGCAGCCTTGCGATGGTACATGGGTCTATCATGAGTTTCCATCGCCATTTATCAAGAATTGGTGAGGAAAATCGTACACCATTTCGATGCCATTCGTCATAAGAAGATGTCTACCACCAGCCTATTCAACATTCAATAGGGTCATTTGAAGTTGTTGAGGGGCTATATATCTTGCCCGGTTCAATGAAGCCATCATCAAGTCTAAGACCTTTTAAAGACAAAACTTATTCAAATGATGTCATCAGATATTCGAAAAACAAGCCTTATGAGATGATGCAGATTATGAGTGACCCAAAGACAAATGAAGAAAAGTTTAAGATGAAGATTAAATTTATGGGATTTTTTTTAAGTTTTATTTTGGGTGCGTTGAAACAAAAATGGTTTAAAGAACAATAACCTTTAAACAGGGCCGGCCCGATTAATTTGGAGGCCCTGTTATAATTTTAAAAATGATTTTAAAATTTTAAAATATATATAATTATAATAATTAAAAAAACATATTAAAAAATAATCATATGTTAATTAAAAATAATTTTAATTATAATTATTTTGCCCTTTTAATTAATTTGATTTTTTCATATGTTTAGTTTTTATCATAGTATATTTTTTAATTTATTAAATTTTTATTATAATTGTTTTAATAATATTTATAAAAAATAAATAAAATTTTTGAAATTTGAAATCTCTCGAAATTTAGGATTATGTGTTGTAGAGCTTATTGTTCTTACAAATACTTACAAGTATAAATATTTGAATACTAATTCAAACAAGTAATAAAAAAATAAAAGTAAAAGAGAGTTTGTGTAAATAATAATAACTAAAAAGAGGTGAATATCACGAAATTATAAAGATAGAAGACAAGAATCTCACATTGAATATTTAAAAATGTCTCAAGGAAGAAAAAACTATAAAACAAGTATCTCAGATTTGGATTGTGTTATAATTGTTGTGCAAAGTGTATGTGGGGCCACTTATAATAATTTATATTATATTATAGGAGTATTATAATTATAACTAGTTTAATTAAGTTTGTTTCAAATTCTCAAAACAAGGCTTGTATTTATGTTATAAAAATGAGCCCTTTAAGTTTGGGGGCCCGGTGCAATAGAGCTTGTTGCACTTGCTCTGGGCCGCCCCTGCCTTTAAACATGGAGTTTTGACAATAACAATATAATTTAGATTCATTGGTAATATAATTGTGTGTTTCCATGTGTTGAACCATTTCTAATCATATATAAGAAAGGAGAAAATAATCATCTTCCTCAAAATAGAGCAATGATCATTTGTGCCAAAGTCAACAAGTTTGATAATTTAATCTTAGAGTCTAAATGATCATTTACATCTAGATAGATATATGATCATGCTCCTTAGAAAAAAAATGATCATTTACATCTAGATAGATATATGATCATGCTCCTTAGAAAAAAAAATGATCATTTGTGAAAAAGTCAACAAGGTTGATCATCTAGACCTCAAGGCAAACATGATCATGTGCATTTAGACAAACATGATCATCTGTATTCAATGCAAGTAACCACTAATGCCTAGATGAAAAATTGATCAACTGTGCCCAAATGACGAAAGATCTACTATGTTAAGTCACCACAGAAAATGTTCTCTTAATTCACAATATGACAATTGTGTCAGTATAAAGAATGAAAGGATAAAGTTCCGTATAGATTGTACAATTCCAACGACTCCATTCCCAATGGACATATGATTGGAAAGGACAAATAATTGAAAAAAAATCAAATATCCAAGGCCTATATAAAAGAATTAAATTCAAATATTAAAGGTGATCAATAACTGTACTATTACCGAATCACTACGACAACATTCTAAATACATTATAAGCTTTGATTTTCATTATATTATTGACAAAGAACAAACAGCTACACACACAAGTGCAATTAATCATAATTCTTTATTATGAAAGTTATCAATTGTAATCGATCTTTACTGAGTCTATCACTCTCTGTGAGTTGTTATAAACAAATATATTTATAATTTGTGAACTAGTAAGATACCCGTGCTGAAGCACGGGTAAATTTATTTGATATTGTATAAAATTTAATTAGATACATATTAATTTAAAATAAATTGTTTAATTATAAATGAAAAAATCATATAAATTCAATGATAATAAATAATTATATATAAAAAATTGTAACTTGTAGAAAAAAAATGAAATTTTAACATTTAAAAATAAAAATTATCTCTCAATTAATAGTAGTTGTTGATTAAAATAAAATAGATATTGTATTGATAATGACCCGTGAAATAAAAAAAATCTTTGAAGCAATACAAAATATATTTAAATACAAATATAAAATGAATAATAATCATATAAATTTAATTGCATTAAATAATCATAAAAAAATTTGAGATGGAGAAAATTAAAAAAAAAATATTATCACTCAAATAAAGAAAATGATTGATTAAAATAAAATAGATATTATGTTGACAGTGACCCGTGATAAAACAAAATTTTTAATTTTATTAAAATTAAAAAATAGATATTTTTAGGAGTAATAAATAAATAGAGAAAAAAATTTAAAAAGAAAGTAAGAAAGTGTGAAAAAAAAAATGTGAGAGAAATTTTAAATTTTAATTAAGATAGAGAAAGTGTGTAATGATCAATTAAAATAAATTAAATATTGTGTTGACTGTGACCCGTAAGATAAATAAATATTTAATTTTATTAAAATTAAAAAATAGATTATAATTGACAAAGAACAAACAGCTACACACACAAGTGCAATTAATCATAATTCTTTATTATGAAAGTTATCAATTGTAATCGATCTTTACTGAGTCTATCACTCTCTGTGAGTTGTTATAAACAAATATATTTATAATTTGTGAAAACCCTTAGTGTGAGACAAGGAAGTCCTTAAAGGTTTAAGGAAAAGAAGTCTCATAGTATGATGCAAGGAAGTCCTACAATTGTACAGAAAAGAAGTCCAGTGTGAAGTAAAGAAATCAATGACTAATTTGTCTTAATGGTTATCAGTAACCGGGTTTGACTATATTGAAAGTCTCAGAGTGTGGGGACGAGAATAGTGTCTAGTACGGGTAAACCAATATAAATTTTGTATGTTTTTCTCTATCCACACTCTCTTTATTTTCTGTTGCTACCTTGTTTGTTTGTGTGTTAACAAAAAGCTTTAAAAATCATACATAATTTAACCACCTCAATTTCTTGTGTTTTTCTCACCTTTCAATTGACATCATAGTTCTGGTAACAATCAGAAAAACTTTACGACATGCATGAAGATGGTCTTAGTTTATGTACTCCATCTCCATGTCTTGAACAAGAGTTACACTATCACAGACCAGGTAAAAAGATTCACAGAAGTCTCACTGCAAGAAAGATAGAAAACAACTAGCCAGCTGCCCTCACGCAGGATCGAACTGCGGACCTCCAGTTTACAAGACTGGCGCTCTACCACTGAGCTATAAGGGCTTGTTGTTTCAAATTTCTAAGCATAGTTATTTATAAACATTATAAATGTCAGTTTTTTATACAAATTGGAATAATTTTCTGGCTAATAATATAAGACATGTAGTTCACTCACGCTGTTGGTCATGCTTGATTGAATCCACACCTCTCACATCCTTCAACTTTATGAGTTGAAGCTACTTGAACTTGTATGAATTGTACACGTTGAGTGAAAGAAAAAAGAGAGAGCATACTAGAGACAAATGTATAAAACTACATGTCTTACACTATATCACAAAATTTTGTATAGACTCTAAAAGTAAATCAATATAATCATTAATATTAATTTTATTAATAAAATATACAAAAATATATTATTTAATTTAAATATCAAATACTATTCGTCAAGTTTAAATCTCATATAGTTTCATCAAAATATCTATCAATTAATAATCAAAATGTAAAACTTGTGACAATATCGTCTAATTTGATATTTTTTCAAAAAAATAAGAATTTATTTATATATTTTGTAATCTTATTAAAAACTATATCAACATTTCAATATCCTTAAATCTAGTTGGGTATAAATAATTTTGTCTAATCAAATACTATTTTTCAATAACATGACATTTTTACAATTATTTTATTTTAAAATAAATTTAAATTCTAAATTAATTTACACTAAAAGCATTGATATTCAATTACTTATCATGAATATCTAAGAATTTATCTAAAATATTATTGCCTCCTTGTAATTTTAAATTGAAACTCTTTAATTTACTATTACAAACAAATGATTTCATAAGTTACTAATATCATATGTACATATGCTCAACACTAGATCTTGATATTACGCTTTGTTTGTTACTTTTTAAAAATATCACGTTTTCCAACAAATATACAATACCTAGCAGTGAATTACTTTCCAAATCAACATCATATTCTACTATACGAGTATCTCTTTCATCTTCATAAATAAGACAATTTCTTAGAGTAACTTTGATGTATTTTGATAATCTTAATTACAATATACATGTGCTCTTGACACAGAGAATTTAATAACTCACTTACCACGTTGATGACAAAGCAAATGTATAGACGAGTCATAGTGAGTTAATTTAATTTCCCAACCAATCAACATATATCTCTAATAAAGTAGCCGTTTGACATTTGTACCCCATATGAATATCAACTATATTAGAATTCAATATACATTTGGTCAAGAATAGTGAACATAAAAATAAAAATAAAAATCAAAGTCTTTTAGTAAAAAATTAATTAAGAGAAAAGTTATTTCAACTAGAGTACTCCCCATTGATCACTAATAGTTGTGACAATATCATCTATATATATAAATAATAAGATAAATGCACCATTGAATGACAATACATAATAGAATGGTTTTATATTGTTAAAACTCAACCTTTTTAAATCAATCATTGGTTTTATATTGTTAAAGCTCAACCAACTTCTTTTATTAAACCTTTAATTTGCCTTATATTGTTAAAGCTTGACTCCTTTTAAAAACTTGTTAAGTATTGTTAAAGCTTAACATTTTAAAAACACGTTGAGTATTGTTAAAGCTCAACACCTTAAAATATTTTGCCACTTGACCTTTAATTTACTTTTAAGAGGAACTACAAAAGCTCTGACTTCCCTATTGCACTTAAGAGATATGTAGGCGTAAGATGCAATATCTTACCAAGCTCACTTTTAAAATCTTCTTTTCTCATCCTCCTACTATATTTAAACAAAAACACAAAGGTATTTTATAACAACAACAATAATAATATTTTCAAAGAGGTTCCTATGGAGTACCATAGATGTGAGGGGTGCTTAAAACCTTCCCCTTGCATAACAAACCCCCTTACCCAAATCTCTGATAAGTTTATTAGTTTTGATTTTAAAAACTTCTGTGGCTTTTAATCGTTCTTTCTCCCATTTCCTTTGGAAATAATAAAGCGCGGTGGCGACTCTGTTAAAACATATGAGCTAAGTCAATCAATGGCTCTCTACCTTGCTAAGGATGTCCTCAACAGAGGCATTTCTGAGCTAATTTCATATAACAAACTGAATCTCATACAAGTTAACAGGTTTTGTCAAGTTCCTTCCCACACTTTATTTGCTGATGATATAATGATTTTCTGCAGGGGTGATATTAAGTCTCTTTCTTCCATTTCCAAACTTCTCATGGAGTATGTAGTTGACTCTAGCTTGATTTGTAATGGTTTGAAATCCATTATTTATGCTGGTGGCCTATCCATGGCTAGACATAGCAGACTGGCTGAGATTATTGGTTTTTCTAAAGCCGTTCCTCCCATTTTTATCTGAGTGTCCCCATTTTTATAGGAAAACCTAAAGCTATTCACTTCCTTTCTCTTGCAGGTAGAATCAAGCTCATATTAGCAACTTGGGAAGCTAAGTTGTTATCCATGGCAGGCAAAGTCCTCCTGGTCAAGACTGTGATTCAGAGTATGAGGGTGCATAATATCACCATTTATGTCTGGTCCTCGAGCATCATCAAAAGTATAGACACTTGGACAAATAATTTCATTTGGAGTGGCAATGTGGAGAAAAGGAAATTGGTTATCGTAGCTTGGAATAAATGTTGCAACAAAACATATGAAGGATGACTTGGAATAATTTCTTTGAAACACTATAATAAGGCTATTAATTTATACCTCTGCTGGCAGTTGCTCAACAGATGTCAAGCTTGGTCTACTCTATTGGTTGCAAGAGTGTTTAGAAATGGTAAAATGATTAAGTGCTCCATAAAGTTTGCTTTATGGAAAGGTCTTAAGGAGCAGTATGATATGGTGGTGGAAAACAGTGTTTGGATTATTGGCAATGGCAAGAAAATCAATTTTTCGTTGGATAATTGGGCAGGGGAACCTCTGGCTTTTAAGTACAAAATTCCTGATAAATTTCATGCTAATCTTACTACAAAGGTGGCTGACTGGTGGAAAAACAATAATTGGTCTCTTCATGACAACTTCATTCTAGCTACGCCTAACATTCGTGATACAATCTCTGCCTACTACATTTCTGAATTGGACATTGAGGATTTCTTGGCTTGGAAAAATGTGGAAAATGGGATGCTAACTATTAAGCATGCATATAAGTTACTCAAGAAATCTTCTTGTTCTAATAAATGGGCTTCCTTCCTTGGAAAAAGATTCTGCACCAGCTCATTCTACTTTATTCTGGAGGCTCCTGCATAACAGAGTTCCTACAGATGAAAATATTGCTCAGAGGGGTTTCTCATTTCCTTCGAAATGCTCTCTTTGTCATGGATCCATTGAAACTACCACCCATATGTTCTTTGAATGCCATTATGCTACTAACCTTTGGAAATGGTTTAGTTCTCTCCTTTCTATTCCTTCTCCTATTTTTTTGTTGGGTGACTGCATCCATGTGCTCAAGAGATCTTGGAGTCCTTAAGCTTTGGCTGTGATCAAAGCTAGCTTGGTATTCATTCTCTATCAAATCTGGCAGGCTCGCAATTTGCATAGGTTTGAAAACAAAAACATTCATTGGAAGACTTGTATCTCCAACATTATGACAAGAGCAAAATTGGTTGGAAATCTTACTAAAAAGAAGGCCGATGGTTCTCTGCATAGCTTCTCCTATCTTAAGAGTTTTGGCGTGAATCTCCATCCTTGTCCTCGCTCAACCACGATGGATGTCATTTGGAGTCCTCCAGCTAGAGGATGGATTAAGTGTAATATTGACGGGGTGGCAGTCGGTTCTCCTGTGGTTGCTTCCTGTGGAGGTATCTTTCAGGATGGTCAAGCAAATCACATTCTTAGCTTCAATGATTTTTTAGATGCTGGCTCCCCAGTTATGGGTGAATTTTTTGCTGCAATTTATGCAATTGAGAAAGCCAAACAGATGCAATGGTTAAAGCTATGGCTGGAATCAAATTGTATTTTGGTTGTGAAGGATTTTTCGAACTCTAATTTGGTGCCTTGGAAAATCAAATCTCGTTGGCTTACGTGCTGGGCATACACTCTTATTATTGATTTCAGGATCACTCATATATTTTGTGAAGCCAATTTTTGTGCGGATTTTCTAGCTAGTATCGGCTTAAAAAGCAAAAAGATCACCTGATTTAATTTTATGCATAAGGATATTACTAAGGATTACTTACTGGACAAGAAGGGAACCTCTAGACATAGACTTTGTTCTTAAGAGGTTTTGGCTTGTTCCCCATTTGTGTTTTTTTTTGGATTATAAATGTAATCCTTTTTTGATTTAAAAAAAAAATAAAAATATTTATTTGATTTGCATGTGTGAAATATTCATGATTTATCAAATCTTGTCATTAAATGAAATATATAAGATTATCCTCTAAAATCTATATGGTTGGGAGTTTTTGAAAATATTTTAATTGAATAGTATTTGGTTTAATTTTTTTAAATAGTTAAGGGGAAAGAAGCATATCAAAATCTTTAGTTGAGTAAAATTATATATATTTTTTTAATTTGAGTTTTTTAGAGAGAAAGAAAGACTAAAATATAATTTACTATGTTCTCGAAATTAACCTCCATTTTCTGCAATAATCTTACTTTATGCCTAGGAAAATATTAAAACTTTAGATTTTTTAGCCAACTGTTTTTTTTTTTAACATTGATTTTTTTTCTTTTATCATAGCTAAAAGCTATATTCAACTTCTAGTAAATCTCATAAGCAACAACCACTCTTTCTTTTTTTTTCCTTCAAATCAATATCGTTTTCATTTTTGTTTTTTCATACCAACTTCACTATTTTCATTATTATGACTATACTTTCTTTTGTTTTTATGTGTTTTATTTTGTTATTTTTATTATTGTTTCATTCCTTAAATTTTATATTATAATTTATTTTTTCATTTGTATTAATTTATTTAAAATATGAAATAATTTGTGTTTAAATTTGTGTTGTTTATAAATGAATTTTTTTCTTTGATAAAATATATTCAAAATTATTGTTACGCATAAATATTTTACTTAATATGAATGTAGTAGAATTTTAAGAATAAATCTCATAGAGGACTGAGGACACAAAGAACATTAATGACCCGTCATATTATACTTTTTCAAACATAATGATGTGCATTTTTTAGTTACAAATTATACTTTAAATTTGAATTCTATCTTAATTCCACTCCATTGCAAAATGGCACCGAGGAGAATGGTTTAGATGAATGTCACATGAGTCTTCATAAAAAAACAAGTGATTATGTCCTTTGTGATATATAATACAATGGATAAATATGTTATGTTTAGTATCATCTTTATTAATATTAATATTATATGACACCATCCAAAAGATTTCATAAGCACAAAATGAGCAAAATACAAGTTGAATAGTAAATGTTCAGTCAATTGTATTTTATTTTGAAAAAAAATAAAAGTATTGCTTTATTCACCATATTTTTTTATTTGTCATGGTTTTATAATTGGTGTGAACCATAATACTGTCACAAATAACTATTGAAAATTCTGACAGACTGGGATGTCAATCCTGATGTCAAGACATCTGATCTGTTATTAATGTAGCACAAGCAGAATACAAAGATCCCCCATTATTTAATTACTCTTAGGAAAGAGTCAATGAGACTTGGGATCACACATGTTCAGCACACATAACCAGATTATAATTTTTACATGGTTCTGTACAGGAACAACTAACACTTCTGAACCTGATGTTATAGACAAAGTCATAACATTCATAACTGAACAAACAATGCAGAAGATAAATAACACAGTTAATTGTTAACCCAGTTCGGTCTAACTACCTACTCTGGGGGCTACCAAGCCAGGAAGAAGATTTCACTATCAGTAGTACTATTTTATATAAACAACCTCTGGTTTACAAATAAACAACCTCTGGTTTACCTAGTCACTGCCCAATGCAATCTCTATCTCAGAACTCCATCCAAGATAAGAAAACCTTTGCTCACTCCCTGGTGATACCTAACTGGTACAACCCTGCAACAGCTATTTACACAATTAACAATGAACACATACTTGATCTGCTTCACAGCTTCAATCAAGCTTACAATACTCAACTCTTACCTACAGGTTTCGAGTGAGGACAATCACTTCTCTAACCTACAGGTTTCGAGAAAGACAAGGCAGCCATCCCACAACCTGGGTGGTCTACCTATAGAAACCCTAATGACTACATCGTTAAAACCAGGTTTTCTATATTTTCTAGGTTACAAAAGTTTCCTATTTATAACATGATCCCAATTGGACTTGGGCTTACAAATTGCAACACTTTGCTGTTACAAATATGCAGAAAATATTCTGCTACAAATAAGGTCTTTCAATCCTGAGTTTCCTAAATTAGAAACTGCTGAATCCAATCTTCTGATCTGATTCTTCATGAATCTTCAATCTTCTGATCTGATTCTTCAATTATTCTTTTGACCTTTAAATATGCGCCACATAGGATTACATAATATTCACATGGAATATTCTGTATTTGTTAAGTACAAACTGAATCTTCCTTCCAGTTATGCAGGCGCGATGTCATGAGTTGATGTCATGACATTCCTCCTAACATCTTGCTTAAACCTGTTTTGTTCTTTATAAACTTGCAAGATTCACATTAATATTATGTTTTACTGCTATTATGTTTTAGCCAAACATATATGTCAATCGGCCAATAAAAACACTAACAACTATCTATATATAACATTAAGAACTTAATAAAAAAGATAAAATAAAACAAAAAAGAAATTATAAAATATGTCAAAATACAGTAGAAAATTTCACCTTTATGACCTCTCTCTATCTAACATTATAGTTTTTCTCATTTAATCAACAATAAGAAAGTTTGTATTTTCAATCTAACAAAATAGTACACTAGATGTGAGAGAGAAGAAAAGATTACACCTGATGTATTGTGGTCCAAAATTTCGTCATCGCTGTCCAATAATTTTTCATTGAAAATTTGTTGTTCTTTCATTATGATTTTCACAAATTTATACATTTGTTTAGTACAATCACAATTTGAATAATACTAAAAATAAAGATCTTCGATCTGAATCCTCTTTAAATGTTCATAGCTTCTGACATTAAATCCTTGTGAAATCTTTACTTAACTTTAAAATATAAGATAAAACCTCTCAATTTTGCATTGACTTGATAGTATAAAAAGGTAGTGAATGTGATTGTTGAATGTGTCTATTAATTGGATAATGATTTGGTTTTTTTTTTTTTGAAAAATTGATGATTTGAGTATTTAAATAAGCATGATGATGTTGTTTTTACTATACCATTAATTTGCAAGAAATACAATTAATTTAATTCAATTGATATAACTCTTTTATTTCAATTATACAACATTTATAAGTAATGGATTATAAGTGGTAGCCATTTTTTTATAGTTGGAGTTTAATTTTGTTACATATAACTGCATTTATAATTAAGAATTATATTTTATACATAATTTAAAGTATTTATTTGTCCATTTGAAAACTATAGGTTAAATTTTAAAATATTAATTTGATAAAAAAATGTAGCATTCTAACGAAATTTAATATTTGATGTTAAATTTTATAACAAATAAATTCAATTATTTGTAATATCCCAAAATTTGTTTAATTTCACTTCAAACTCAATCTTATGTCTTAACCGGACAATGAAATTATAAAAAATATATTATGATCTTAACTAAATCAATTAGGGAGAAACCTACGTCCATAATAATAATGAGACATTTGATATCATGTTCATTAGTATATTCATACTGATCTGTAAGACTTGGATCATGGACGAGGACATATTCGACCTGATGAAAAGAAAAATGAATAGAAGAACTTTAGATTATAATCCTAAATTATACAAAGAAAAATTGTTTAGAAATGTCCCTTAAACTTATCCCGCCATAATTCAGAAACAAGTTCCATGCGCTCCACCAACAGACCACTTGGGCACACAAGAACTTTGATGCTTGCTTTATTTTAAAAACAGTTGAAAAAGTCAAATGTGTATATGTACCCATCTGCAACCAAGCCCACTCCTCTTAAGTATTTCTGCTATTTGGGCGCATATAGACAATATTGTATAATTGAAAAGCCAATAACTTTAATGCTAAGAGTTTATAGAGTGTAAGAATAACAAAACCAAAAAGAAAATGTACGAGCTTTCAGATACTAATCGATTGGGCATAACAATTCTGAATTATCGTGTCTAGGGAAAGGGTACTCTCCACACCAGTGGGTGGAATTCGTTTCTTCAAACAGAAAAGACAGAATTTTAGAAACAACATAAAATTCGTAAACAAAAGAAACTTTAAGTTGTCCGAGACTACTACAGGAAGAAAACATCCGGAACAACTAAGCACGTGCAAAAGAAACTTGTTGATATCATCAGTTACATTAGCTTACAACTGAATATATTATTATTACCTTAACTGAATTAGCCTGGGAGAAACATGCATCCTTAATAATGAGACATTTGATATCATGTTCATTAGCGTACTCATACTGCTATGTACAACTTGGATTAGGGATGGGGACATATTTAGCCTGATGACAACAAAAATGAATAGAAAACTTTAGATTATAATCCTAAATTTTACATCTCAAAATTGTTTAGAAATCTCAGTCTTAAACTTCTCCTGCCATAATTCACAAACGAGTTCCATGTGCTCCATCTTTAGACCACCTGCACACAAGAATTTTTTAGGCAATAACTTTAATTCTAAGGAGTTTATAGATTTTAAAAATAACAAAACCAAAAAGAAAGTGTACGAGCTTTCAGATACTAATCGATTGGGTACATAACAATTCTGAATAATTGTCTATAGGGTCGCTAGTCGCCACACTGGTGGTTGGATTTCCTATTTGCAAACAGAAAAGACAGACTATTAGAAATAACATAAAATTCATAGACAAAAGAAGCTTTAAGTTGTCCAAGACTGCTACATGAAGAAAATGCCCGGAACAACTGAAGCACGTGCAAAAGAAAGATGTTGATATTATCCGTTACATTAACTGACACTATTATGTTGAGGGAAAACATAATAAAAAGTATTCATAGCACGAGGGACAAACCATCACATTCAATCAAGACTTAGTCAGACTAAGTCCAGTGAGTTTGAGCATGATTAGTTGAACACAGTTAGGGATCAAAGCAAGATAATGGTTAAAATGTTGTTAGAAAAATAACAAACAAAACAAAAAATTGTAAACCCTCCAAACTAGAATTTTTAAGGAGAAAATTGCAAACCGTGAACAGTAAATTTGCAATACCGGAAAATAGAAAACCCTCCCAACAAACTATTTTACCCTCTCCTCTAGAAACACAACTACCCAATATATCCAAAAGACTACATTTTTTGTGTATCAAAAACTCAAACTAATAATCTCTATTTATATAATTACTCAAATTCTCTTATCTTCATATTACCCGATGTAGAACTTGGATGAATATACTATTTAAACCAACAAAAATTACATAGAAATACGTAATTTGGAACAGTCTGGAAGAGAACTCTTGGGAAAAAAACTAGTATAGAATATACAAACCATGTTAATGGAAATCAAAAGAAATTAAATTGGAATGCATAACCTACATAGTCAATGCTCCTCAATTGATGAAGCAAATAGTCATATCTACCACCAACAGCTAGCAAGACACCCTCAGAGAATGATCCAAGACACCCTTAGAGAGTGATCCAGGACTAGACCCAAAAATGTTTCCACAAGCATATTGACCATGCCAAGACTTACATAATTCAGAATCAATGTTTTTAAGTCACCTCTTTCTATTTCGTTGAAAAATGTATGTAGAAAAGAGCTTGGAATAGTAATAGATGGACAAATACATACCACAGAAAATGTTTAACTATTTGAACAAATCATGTGCAGGAGATTAATGTGTCTTGTATGACTCAATCTTCCATCATTGTGAAATGTCAACGAAAATACAACCTATAGATGTGTGTGTACAACCTATAGATGTGTGTGTGTGTGCGCGTGCGCGCTACAAAGAAATAAATTTGTCCTACTTTTAATAAGTTTATATTTGTGACATGTATAAATTTAAAATAAAAAAGAGGACTTTACGAGCATCCCAATCCTCATACAAAATTATTTGTTAGATCATTTCAACAATTATACGAACATTGATAAGTTTATTTTATTAGAAATTCAACAAAAATACCACAACATTTATAATCAGATTGGCATTGATAAAGTTATGTAAATGGAGCATAATAGATTAACCTAGGACTCTTTCAGTATTAATATGGATTCGATTGAAACCTAATCCAAACATGATTTTAGTGAAATACATGTTTATTTAAAAAAGAATTAATTTTGCCTATAAACCCTGGCCTTGGTAAAACTAGTAAAAAGATAATTTTGGCTTAGGTTGAAAATTTTAAGTTAGGCTTAGTATCGGACTTGCGTTTAGAGTACAAAAATCCAAACATAAACCTCTTATCTTTAAAATCAATAACGAGACATTTGATATCATGTTCATTAGCGTATTCGTACATTTGATATCATGTTGATTAGCGTATTCGTGCTGCTCTGTAAGACTTGGATCAGGGATGGGGACATATTCGGCCTGATGAAAAGAAAAATGAATAGAAAAACCTTAGATTCAAATCCTAAATTATACAAATCAAAATTGTTTAGAAATCTCGGCCTAAAACGTTTCCCGCCATAATTCACAAACAAGTTCCATGCGCTCCACCAATAGACCACCTCCTACTCTTGAGGGAACAAGAATTTTTTATGATTGCTTTATTTTTGAAATAGTTGAGAAAGTCAAATGTGTATATGTACCAATCATCAACCAAGCCTAACCTTTCATTTTTCTCTATTTAGGCGCATGTGAGCATGCACAACATTCATAGGCACTATTGTATAATTAAAAGGCAATAACTTTAATTCTAAATAGTTTAAAAATAACAAAACCAAAAAGAAAATGTACTACCTTTCAAATACTAATTGATTGGGTACACAACAATTTTGAGTAATTGTATCTAGGGTAAGGCTAGTCCCCACACGAGTGGGTGGATTTCCTATTTGCAAACAAAAAAGAGAGACTATTAGAAACAGCATAAAATTCGTAGACAAAAGAAGCTTTAAGTTGTCCAAGACTGTTAGAGGAAGAAAATATTATGTTGACGCTAAAGATAATAAAAAATATTCATACCACGAAGAAAAAACCATCGAATTCAATTAATACTTAGTCAGACAAACACTAGTGAGTGTGAGCATGATTAGTTGAAACACAGTTAGGGATCAAAACAAGCAACAATCAAATTATATAATGGTTAAAATGTTGCTGGAAGAATAACGCTTGTGGAAGTATAATCATAAAAGAAGAAAAGAAGCAAAAAAAATTCAAAATTATAATTCAACTTCAAATTTTAAAATGACAAAATCACAAACTCTCTCATATAATTGCAATTTTAAGGAGAAAACTACAAACCCTCTAAACTGCAATTTTTAAGGAGAAAGTTGCAAACCCTAGACGGAAAAATTGCCAAATTTTTCTCAATTAAAATTTTTGGATGGAAAAACTGCAAACCCTCTCAACAAACTATTTTCAAACGGAAAAATAAAAAACCTTCTCAACAAACTATTTTTGAATGGCAAAATAGAAAACTCTTTTACTAACTATTTTACCTTCTCCTCTAGAAACACAACTACCCAAATCCCCAATACACCCAAAAGACTACATTTGGCTGTTGTATGAAAAACTTAAACTAACTATCTCTATTTATATAATTACTCAAACTTTATTTTTTTCCTATTACCCAATGGGAAACTTGGATGAATATACTATTTAAACTAACAAAAATTACATAGAAATACGTAATTTGGAACAGTTTGGAAGAGATCCGTTGGGACAAAAACTAGTATAATATATACAAACCATCTTAATGGAATTCAAAACAAATTAAATTTGAAAGCAAAACCTACATAGTCAATGCACCTCAACTAATGAAGCAAATAGTCATATCTACCACAAACAGCTAGCAAGACACCCTCAGAGAGTGATCCAGGACTGTCCTCCTACCTTTAGTATACCTTCCATGAAAAGTTAAACTTCATTAGAATCATCAAAAGATTCAAAACATAAATTTTCTAGTCCTTCTATTACCTTGACGCAATTAGAAGAACCATTAGCTGTGAGTTTCTGGTGGTTATCATTTCGTCTACGGACCCAAAAAACTGTCCACAAGCATATTGAACATGCCAAGACTCACATAATTTAGAATCAATCTTTTTAAGTCACCTTTTTCTATTTTGTTGAAAAACATTAGTAGAAAAGAGCTTTGAATAGTAACAGATGGACAAATACATACAACCAAAACTGTTTAAGTATTTGAACAAAACATAATGCGTCTTGTATGACTCAATCTTCAATCTTATGTCTTAACCGAACAATGAAACTATAAAAAATATTATTATTACCTTAACTGAATCAACCGGGGAGAAACATGCATCCGTAATAATAACGAGACATTTGATATCATGTTCATTAGCGTACTCATACTACTCTATAAGTATTGTATCAGGGACGGGAACATATTCGGCCTGATGCCCAGAAAAATGAATAGAAAAACCTTACATTATAACCCTAAATTATACAAATCAAAATTGTTGAGAAATCTCAGCCTTAAAATTCTCCTGCCATAATTCACAAACAAGTTCCATGCGCTGCGCCAACTGACCACCTCCTCATCTTGAGGATACAATAATTAATTTATTTTTTATGCTTGCTTTATTTTTGAAATTGTTGAGAAACTCAAATGTGTATATGTACCCATCAACAACCAATCCTACCCTTCTATTTCTGCTATTTGGGCACATGTGAGCACGCACAACATTCATAGGAACTATTGTAAAATTGAAAGCCAGTAACTTTAATTCTAAGGAGTTTATAGAGTTTAAAATTAACAAAACTAAAAAGAAAGTGTACGAGCTTTCAGATACTACTCAATTGGGTACATAACAATTCTAATAAATTGTCTCTAGGGTGGCTTGTTCCCACACCGGAGGGTGGATTTCCTATTTGAAAGCAGAAAATACATACTAGTAGAAACAACATAAAATTCGTAGACAAAAGAAGCTTTAAGTTATCCAAGACTGCTACAGGAAAAAAACCCGGAACAACTGAAGCACGTGCAAAAGAAACATGTTGATATCGTCCGTTACATTTACTGGCACTATTATGTTGAGGGAAAAAGGTAATCAAAATTATTCATAGCACGAGGGACAAAGCATTGCATTCAATCAAGACTTAGTGAGACTAACACCAGTGATTTTGAGCATGATTATTTGAACATAGTTTGCGGAAGCATACCCTTAAAAGAATAAGAGAAGTAAACAATTCTACACTAAAATTCAAAATTATAATTCAACTTCAAATTTTTCAATAAGAAAATTATAAAACATCTCATATAATTGCAATTTTTAAGGAGAAAATTGCAAACCCTCCAAACAGTAATTTTTAAGGAGAAAATTGCAAACCCTGAACGGAAAAATTGCAATACTTTTCTCAATTGCAATTTTTGGACGAAGAAACTGCAAACCCTTTCAACAATCTACTTACGAACGGAAAAATAGAAAACCCAACTAAACAAACTATTTTTAAATGAAAAATAGAAAACCCTCTCAACAAACTATATTACTCTCTCCTCTAGAAACACAACTACCCAATACACCCAAAAGACTACATTTTTTGTGTATCAATAACTCAAACTAACTATCTTTATTTATATAATTACTTAAATTCTCTTATCTTACTATTACCCGATGTAGAACATGGACGAATATACTATTTATCCCAATAAAAATTACATCGAAATACGTAATTTGGAACAGTCAGGAAGATAACTCTTGGGACAAAAACTAGTATAGAATATACCAACCATGTTAATGGCAATCAAAAAACTAGTATAGAATATACCAACCATGTTAATGGCAATCAAAAGAAATTAAATTGGAATGCATAACCTACATAGTCAATGCTCCTAAGCTAGCAAGAAACCCTCAGAGGGTGATCTAGGACTGTTCTCCAACCTTTAGTATACCTTCCATGAAAAGTTAAACTTCATTAGAATCATCAAAAGATTCTAAACATAAATTTACTATTCCTTCTATTTCCTTGACGCAATTCAAAGAACCATTAGCTTTGAGTTTCTGGTGGTTATCACTTTGTCTACGTACCCAAAAACTCACATAATTTAGAATGAATCTTTTTAAGTCACCTTTTTCTATTTTGTTGAAAACATTAGCAGAAAAGAGCTTTGAGTAGTAACAGATGGAAAAATACATACAACCGAAAGTGTTTAAGTATTTGAACAAAACATAATGTGTCTTGTATGACTCAATCTTCAATCTTATTTCCTAACCTGACAATGAAACTAAAAAAAATAATATTATTACCTAAACTGAATTAGCCCGGGAGAAACGTGCATCCGTAACAATAATGAGACATTTGATATCATGTTCATTAGCGTACTCATACTACTCTATAAGTATTGGATCAGGGATGGGACATATTCGGCCTGATGACAAGAAAAATGAATAGAAAAAACTAAGATTATAACCCTAAATTATACAAATTAAAATTGTTTAGAAATTTCAGCCTTAAAATTCTCCTTCCATAATTCACAAACAAGTTCCATGCGCTCCGCCAACAGACCACTTCCTCCTCTTGAGGACACAATAATTAATTTATTTTGTATGCTTGCTTTATTTTTGAAATAGTTGAGAAAGTCAAATATGTATATGTACCCATCATCAACCAAACTTACGCTTATATTTCTGCTATTTGTTGTAAAATTGAAAGGAAATAACTTTAATTCTAAGGAGTTTATAGAGTTTAAAATTAACAAAACAAAAAAGAAAATGTACGAGCTTTCAGATACTAATTGATTGGGTACATAACAATTCTGAATAATTGTCTCTAGGGTGGCTTGTTCCCACACCGGTGGGTGGATTTTCTATTTGCAAATAGAAAAGACAAATTATTAAAAACAATATAAAATTCGTAGACAAAAGAAGCTTTAAGTTGTCCAAGACTGCTACAGGAAAAAAACTCCCGGAACAACTTAAGCACGTGCAAAAGAAACATGTTGATATCATCCGTTACATTAACTAACACTATTATGTTGAGGGAAAAAGGTAATAAAAAATATTCATAGCACGAGGGACAAACCATCACATTCAATCAAGACTTAGTCAGACTAACACCAGTGATTTTGAGCATGATTAGTTGAACATAGTTTGCGATCAAAGCAAGCATCAATCAAATGATATAGTGGTTAAAGTTATGTTGGAAAATAAATTAAAAAAACAAATTTCTAA
This sequence comes from Vicia villosa, assembly GCF_029867415.1. Taxonomy (NCBI): domain Eukaryota; kingdom Viridiplantae; phylum Streptophyta; class Magnoliopsida; order Fabales; family Fabaceae; genus Vicia; species Vicia villosa. The sequence goes on along the minus strand of NC_081184.1, from coordinate 114,238,504 downwards.
GCTTGCGGAAGCATACCCTTAAAAGAACAAGAGAAGCAAAAATTTCTACACTAAAATTGGAGGGTAATTTTTAAGGAGAAAATTGCAAACCCTAAACAGAAAAATTGCAATACTTCTCTGAATTGCAATTTTTGGATGGAGAAACTGCAAACCCTTTAAACAAACTACTTTCGAACGAAAAAATAGAAAACCCTCTCAACAAACTATTTTTAAATGAAAAATAGAAAACCCTCTCAACAAACTATCATACTCTCTCCTCTAGAAACACAACTACCCAATACATCCAAAAGACTATATTTTTTGTGTATCAAAAACTCAAATTAACTATCTCTATTTATATAATTACTTAAATTCTCTTATCTTCCTATTACCCGATGTGGAACATGGACGAATATACTATTTAACCCAACAAAAATTACATCGAAATACGTAATTTGGAACAGTCAGGAAAAGAACTCTTGCTACAAAAACTAGTATAGAATATACAAACGTAATTTGGAACAGTCGGGAAGGGGACAAAAACTAGTATAGAATATACAAACCATGTTAATGGCAATCAAAAGAAATTAAATTGGAATGCATAACCTACATAGTCAATGCTCCTCAGCTAGCAAGACACCCTCAGAGAGTGATCTAGGACTGTTCTCCAACCTTTAGTATACCTTCCATGAAAAGTTAAACTTCATTAGAATCATCAAAAGATTCAAAACATAAATTTTCTATTCCTTCTATTTCCTTGACGCAATTGAAAGAACCATTAGCTATGAGTTTCTGGTGGTTATCACTTCGTCTACGGACGAAAATAATTGTCGACAAGCATATTGAACATGCCAAGACTCACATAATTTAAAATCAATCTTTTTAAGTCACTTTTTTCTATTTTGTTGAAAACATTAGTAGAAAAGAGCTTTGAATAGTAATAGATGGACAAATACATACAACCGAATGTGTTTAAGTATTTGAACAAAGCAAAATGTGTCTTGTATGACTCAATCTTCAATCTTATGTCTTAACCGGACAATGAAACTATAAAAAAATATTATTATTACCTTAACTGAATCAACCGGGGAGAAACGTGCATCCGTAATAATAACTAGACATTTGATATCATGTTCATTAGCGTACTCATACTACTTTTAAGTATTGTATCAGGGACGGGAACATATTCGGTCTGATGACAAGGAAAATGAATAGAAAAACCTTAGATAATAACCCGAAATTATACAAATCAAAATTGTTTAGAAATCTCAGCATTAAAATTCTCCTGCTAGAATTCACAAACAAATTCCATGCGATCCGCCAACGGACCACCTCCTCCTTTTGAGGACACAATAATTAATTTATTTTGTATGCTTGTTTTATTTTTTAAATAGTTGAGAAAGTCAAATGTGTATATGTACCCATCAGAAACCAAACTTACCCTTTTATTTCTGCTATTTAGGTGCATGTGAGCACGCACAACATTCATAGGAACTATTATAAAATTGAAAGGCAATAACTTTAATTCTAAGGAGTTTATAGAGTTTAAAATTAACAAAACAAAAAAGAAAGTGTACAAGCTTTCAGATTCTAAACGATTGGGTACATAACAATTCTGAATAATTGTCTCGAGGGTTGCTTGTCCCCACACCGGTGGGTGGATTACCTATTTGCAAAAAGAAAAGACAGACTATTAGAAAGAACATAAAATTTGTAGACAATAGAAGCTTTAAGTTGTCCAAGACTGCTACGGGAAGAAAACACCCAGAATAATTGAAGCACGTGCAAAAGAAACATGTTGATATCGTCCGTTACATTTACTGGCATTATTATGTTGAGGGAAAAAGGTAATAAAAACCTTTTTCTATTTTGTTGAAAACATTAGCAGGAAAGAGCTTTGAGTAGTAACAGATGGAAAAATACATACAACCGAAAGTGTTTAAGTATTTGAACAAAACATAATGTGTCTTGTATGACTCAATCTTCAATCTTATTTCCTAACCTGACAATGAAACTAAAAAAAATAATATTATTACCTAAACTGAATTAGCCAGGGAGAAACATGCATCCGTAACAATAATGAGACATTTGATATCATGTTCATTAGCGTACTCATACCACTCTATAAGTATTGGATCAGGGATGGGACATATTCGGCCTGATGACAAGAAAAATGAATAGAAAAAACCAAGATTATAACCCTAAATTATACAAATTAAAATTGTTTAGAAATTTCAGCCTTAAAATTCTCCTTCCATAATTCACAAACAAGTTCCATGCGCTCCGCCAACAGACCACTTCCTCCTCTTGAGGACACAATAATTAATTTATTTTGTATGCTTGCTTTATTTTTGAAATAGTTGAGAAAGTCAAATATGTATATGTACCCATCATCAACCAAACTTACGCTTATATTTCTGCTATTTGTTGTAAAATTGAAAGGAAATAACTTTAATTCTAAGGAGTTTATAGAGTTTAAAATTAACAAAACAAAAAAGAAAATGTACGAGCTTTCAGATACTAATTGATTGGGTACATAACAATTCTGAATAATTGTCTCTAGGGTGGCTTGTTCCCACACCGGTGGGTGGATTTTCTATTTGCAAATAGAAAAGACAAATTATTAAAAACAATATAAAATTCGTAGACAAAAGAAGCTTTAAGTTGTCCAAGACTGCTACAGGAAAAAAACTCCCGGAACAACTTAAGCACGTGCAAAAGAAACATGTTGATATCATCCGTTACATTAACTAACACTATTATGTTGAGGGAAAAAGGTAATAAAAAATATTCATAGCACGAGGGACAAACCATCACATTCAATCAAGACTTAGTCAGACTAACACCAGTGATTTTGAGCATGATTAGTTGAACATAGTTTGCGATCAAAGCAAGCATCAATCAAATGATATAATGGTTAAAGTTATGTTGGAAAATAAATTAAAAAAACAAATTTCTAAGCTTGCGGAAGCATACCCTTAAAAGAACAAGAGAAGCAAAAATTTCTACACTAAAATTGGAGGGTAATTATTAAGGAGAAAATTGCAAACCCTAAACAGAAAAATTGCAATACTTCTCTGAATTGCAATTTTTGGATGGAGAAACTGCAAACCCTTTAAACAAACTACTTTCGAACGGAAAAATAGAAAACCCTCTCAACAAACTATTTTTAAATGAAAAATAGAAAACTCTCTCAACAAACTATCATACTCTCTCCTCTAGAAACACAACTAACCAATACATCCAAAAGACTACATTTTTTGTGTATCAAAAACTCAAATTAACTATCTCTATTTATATAATTACTTAAATTCTCTTATCTTCCTATTACCCGATGTGGAACATGGACGAATATACTTTTTAACCCAACAATCAAAATACGTAATTTGGAACAGTCAGGAAAAAAACTCTTGGTACAAAAACTAGTATAGAATATACAAACGTAATTTGGAACAGTCGGGAAGGGGACAAAAACTAGTATAGAATATACAAACCATGTTAATGGCAATCAAAAGAAATTAAATTGGAATGCATAACCTACATAGTCAATGCTCCTCAGCTAGTAAGACACCCTCAGAGAGTGATCTAGGACTGTTCTCCAACCTTTAGTATACCTTCCATGAAAAGTTAAACTTCATTAGAATCATCAAAAAGATTCAAAACATAAATAACTAGACATTTGATATCATGTTCATTAGCGTACTCATACTACTTTTTAAGTATTGTATCAGGGACGGGAACATATTCGGTCTGATGACAAGGAAAATGAATAGAAAAACCTTAGATAATAACCCGAAATTATACAAATCAAAATTGTTTAGAAATCTCAGCATTAAAATTTTCCTGCCAGAATTCACAAACAAATTCCATGCGATCCGCCAACAGACCACCTCCTCCTTTTGAGGACACAATAATTAATTTATTTTGTATGCTTGCTTTATTTTTTAAATAGTTGAGAAAGTCAAATGTGTATATGTACCCATCAGAAACCAAACTTACCCTTTTATTTCTGCTATTTAGGTGCATGTGAGCACGCACAACATTCATAGGAACTATTGTAAAATTGAAAGGCAATAACTTTAATTCTAAGGAGTTTATAGAGTTTAAAATTAACAAAACAAAAAAGAAAGTGTACAAGCTTTCAGATTCTAAACGATTGGGTACATAACAATTCTGAATAATTGTCTTGAGGGTTGCTTGTCCCCACACCGGTGGGTGGATTACCTATTTGCAAAAAGAAAAGACAGACTATTAGAAAGAACATAAAATTTGTAGACAATAGAAGCTTTAAGTTGTCCAAGACTGCTACGGGAAGAAAACACCCAGAATAATTGAAGCACGTGCAAAAGAAACATGTTGATATCGTCCGTTACATTTACTGGCATTATTATGTTGAGGGAAAAAGGTAATAAAAAGTATTCATAGCACGAGGGACAAACCATCGAATTCAATAAAGACTTAGTCAGACTAACACTAGTGAGTTTGAGCATGATTAGTTGAACACCGTTTGGGATCAAAGCAAGCATCAATTAAATTATATAATGGTTAAAATGTTGTTGGAAAAATAACAAAAAAACAAATTTCTATGCTTGCGGAAACATACCCTTAAAAGAAGAAGAGAAGCAAAAAATTCTAAACTAAAATTCAAAATTATAATTCAACTTCAAATTTTTCAATGAGAAAATTATAAACTTCTCACATAATTATAATTTTCATGGAGAAAATTGCAAACCCTGACCGGAAAAATTGCAATACTTCTCTCAATTGCAATTTTTGGACGCAGAAACTGCAAACCCTTTCAACAAACTACTTTCAAACGGAAAAATAGAAAACCATCTCAACAAACTATTTTTAAGTGAAAAATAGAAAACCCTCTCAACAAACTATCTTACTCTCTTCTCTGGAAACACAACTACCCAATACACCCAAAACACTACATTTTTTGGTGTATCAAAAACTCAAACAAACTATCTCAATTTATATAATTACATAAATTCTCTTATCTTCCTATTACTCGATATGGAACATGGATGAATATACTATTTATCCCAACAAAAATTACATCGAAATACGTAATTTGGAACAGTCAGGAAGAGAACTCTTGGGAAAAAAATCTAGTATAGAATATAAAAACAATGTTAATGACAATCAAAAGAAATTAAATTAGAATGCATAACCTACATAGTCAATGTTCCTTAGCTATCAAGACACCCTCAATGATCCAGAACTGTTCTCCAACCTTTAGTATACCTTCGATGAAAAGTTAAACTTCATTAGAATCATCAAAAGAATCATCAAAGAACCATTAGCTATGAGTTTCTGGTGGTTATCACTTCGTCTACGGACCCAAAAAGTTGTCCACAAGCATATTGAACATGCCAAGATTCACATAATTTAGAATCAATCTTTTCAAGTCACCTTTTTCTATTTTGTTGAAAACATTAGTAGAAAAGAGCTTTGAATAGTAACAGATGGACAAATACATACAACCGAATGTGTTTAAGTATTTGAACAAAACAAAATGTGTCTTGTATGACTCAATCTTCAATCTTATGTCTTAACCGGACAATGAAACTATAAAAAATATTATTATTACCTTAACTGAATCAACCACGGAGAAACGTGCATCCGTAATAATAACGAGACATTTGATATCATGTTCATTAGCGTACTCATACTACTCTATAAGTATTGTATCAGGGACGGGAACATATTCGATCTGATGACAAGGAAAATGAATAGAAAAACCTTAGATAATAACCCGAAATTATACAAATCAAAATTGTTTAGAAATCTCAGCATTAAAATTTTCCTGCCAGAATTCACAAACAAATTCCATGCGATCCGCCAACGGACCACCTCCTCCTTTTGAGGACACAATAATTAATTTATTTTGTATGCTTGCTTTATTTTTTAAATAGTTGAGAAAGTCAAATGTGTATATGTACCCATCAGAAACCAAACTTACCCTTTTATTTCTGCTATTTAGGTGCATGTGAGCACGCACAACATTCATAGGAACTATTGTAAAATTGAAAGGCAATAACTTTAATTCTAAGGAGTTTATAGAGTTTAAAATTAACAAAACAAAAAAGAAAGTGTACAAGCTTTCAGATTCTAAACGATTGGGTACATAACAATTCTGAATAATTGTCTTGAGGGTTGCTTGTCCCCACACCGGTGGGTGGATTACCTATTTGCAAAAAGAAAAGACAGACTATTAGAAAGAACATAAAATTTGTAGACAATAGAAGCTTTAAGTTGTCCAAGACTGCTACGGGAAGAAAACACCCAGAATAATTGAAGCACGTGCAAAAGAAACATGTTGATATCGTCCGTTACATTTACTGGCATTATTATGTTGAGGGAAAAAGGTAATAAAAAGTATTCATAGCACGAGGGACAAACCATCGCATTCAATAAAGACTTAGTCAGACTAACACTAGTGAGTTTGAGCATGATTAGTTGAACACCGTTTGGGATCAAAGCAAGCATCAATTAAATTATATAATGGTTAAAATGTTGTTGGAAAAATAACAAAAAAACAAATTTCTATGCTTGCGGAAACATACCCTTAAAAGAAGAAGAGAAGCAAAAAATTCTAAACTAAAATTCAAAATTATAATTCAACTTCAAATTTTTCAATGAGAAAATTATAAACTTCTCACATAATTACAATTTTCATGGAGAAAATTGCAAACCCTGACCGGAAAAATTGCAATACTTCTCTCAATTGCAATTTTTGGACGCAGAAACTGCAAACCCTTTCAACAAACTACTTTCGAACGGAAAAATAGAAAACCATCTCAACAAACTATTTTTAAGTGAAAAATAGAAAACCCTCTCAACAAACTATCTTACTCTCTTCTCTGGAAACACAACTACCCAATACACCCAAAACACTACATTTTTTGGTGTATCAAAAACTCAAACAAACTATCTCAATTTATATAATTACATAAATTCTCTTATCTTCCTATTACTCGATATGGAACATGGATGAATATACTATTTATCCCAACAAAAATTACATCGAAATACGTAATTTGGAACAGTCAGGAAGAGAACTCTTGGGAAAAAAATCTAGTATAGAATATAAAAACAATGTTAATGACAATCAAAAGAAATTAAATTAGAATGCATAACCTACATAGTCAATGTTCCTTAGCTATCAAGACACCCTCAATGATCCAGAACTGTTCTCCAACCTTTAGTATACCTTCGATGAAAAGTTAAACTTCATTAGAATCATCAAAAGAATCATCAAAGAACCATTAGCTATGAGTTTCTGGTGGTTATCACTTCGTCTACGGACCCAAAAAGTTGTCCACAAGCATATTGAACATGCCAAGATTCACATAATTTAGAATCAATCTTTTCAAGTCACCTTTTTCTATTTTGTTGAAAACATTAGTAGAAAAGAGCTTTGAATAGTAACAGATGGACAAATACATACAACCGAATATGTTTAAGTATTTGAACAAAACAAAATGTGTCTTGTATGACTCAATCTTCAATCTTATGTCTTAACCGGACAATGAAACTATAAAAAATATTATTATTACCTTAACTGAATCAACCACGGAGAAACGTGCATCCGTAATAATAACGAGACATTTGATATCATGTTCATTAGCGTACTCATACTACTCTATAAGTATTGTATCAGGGACGGGAACATATTCGATCTGATGACAAGGAAAATGAATAGAAAAACCTTAGATAATAACCCGAAATTATACAAATCAAAATTGTTTAGAAATCTCAGCATTAAAATTCTCCTGCCAGAATTCACAAACAAATTCCATGCGATCCGCCAACAGACAACCTCCTCCTCTTGAGGACACAATAATTAATTTATTTTTTATGCTTGCTTTATTTTTGAAATAGTTGAGAAAGTCAAATGTGTATATGTACCCATCAGAAACCAAACTAACCCTTCTATTTCTGCTATTTGGGTGCATGTGAGCATGCACAACATTCATATGAACTATTGTAAAATTGAAAGGCAATAACTTTAATTCTAAGGAGTTTATAGAGTTTAAAATTAACAAAACAAAAAAGAAAGTGTACAAGCTTTCAGATTCTAATCGATTGGGTACATAACAATTCAAAATAATTGTCTCTAGGGTGGCTTGTCCCCACACCGGTGGGTGGATTACCTATTTGCAAAAAGAAAAGACGGACTATTAGAAAGAACATAAAATTTGTAGACAAAAGAAGCTTTAAGTTGTCCAAGACTGCTACGGGAAGAAAACACCCAGAATAATTGAAGCACGTGCAAAAGAAACATGTTGATATCGTCCGTTACATTTACTGGCATTATTATGTTGAGGGGAAAAGGTAATAAAAAGTATTCATAGCACGAGGGACAAACTATTGCATTCAATAAAGACTTAGTCAGACTAACACCAGTGAGTTTGAGCATGATTAGTTGAACACTGTTTGGGATCAAAGCAAGCATCAATTAAATTATATAATGGTTAAAATGTTGTTGGAAAAATAACAAAAAAACAAATTTCTATGCTTGCGGAAACATACCCTTAAAAGAAGAAGAGAAGCAAAAAATTCTAAACTAAAATTCAAAATTATAATTCAACTTCAAATTTTTCAATGAGAAAATTATAAACTTCTCACATAATTACAATTTTCATGGAGAAAATTGCAAACCCTGACCGGAAAAATTGCAATACTTCTCTCAATTGCAATTTTTGGACGCAGAAACTGCAAACCCTTTCAACAAACTACTTTCGAACGGAAAAATAGAAAACCATCTCAACAAACTATTTTTAAGTGAAAAATAGAAAACCCTCTCAACAAACTATCTTACTCTCTTCTCTGGAAACACAACTACCCAATACACCCAAAACACTACATTTTTTGGTGTATCAAAAACTCAAACAAACTATCTCAATTTATATAATTACATAAATTCTCTTATCTTCCTATTACTCGATATGGAACATGGATGAATATACTATTTATCCCAACAAAAATTACATCGAAATACGTAATTTGGAACAGTCAGGAAGAGAACTCTTGGGAAAAAAATCTAGTATAGAATATAAAAACAATGTTAATGACAATCAAAAGAAATTAAATTAGAATGCATAACCTACATAGTCAATGTTCCTTAGCTATCAAGACACCCTCAATGATCCAGAACTGTTCTCCAACCTTTAGTATACCTTCGATGAAAAGTTAAACTTCATTAGAATCATCAAAAGAATCATCAAAGAACCATTAGCTATGAGTTTCTGGTGGTTATCACTTCGTCTACGGACCCAAAAAGTTGTCCACAAGCATATTGAACATGCCAAGATTCACATAATTTAGAATCAATCTTTTCAAGTCACCTTTTTCTATTTTGTTGAAAACATTAGTAGAAAAGAGCTTTGAATAGTAACAGATGGACAAATACATACAACCGAATATGTTTAAGTATTTGAACAAAACAAAATGTGTCTTGTATGACTCAATCTTCAATCTTATGTCTTAACCGGACAATGAAACTATAAAAAATATTATTATTACCTTAACTGAATCAACCACGGAGAAACGTGCATCCGTAATAATAACGAGACATTTGATATCATGTTCATTAGCGTACTCATACTACTCTATAAGTATTGTATCAGGGACGGGAACATATTCGATCTGATGACAAGGAAAATGAATAGAAAAACCTTAGATAATAACCCGAAATTATACAAATCAAAATTGTTTAGAAATCTCAGCATTAAAATTCTCCTGCCAGAATTCACAAACAAATTCCATGCGATCCGCCAACAGACAACCTCCTCCTCTTGAGGACACAATAATTATTTTTTATGCTTGCTTTATTTTTGAAATAGTTGAGAAAGTCAAATGTGTATATGTACCCATCAGAAACCAAACTAACCCTTCTATTTCTGCTATTTGGGTGCATGTGAGCATGCACAACATTCATATGAACTATTGTAAAATTGAAAGGCAATAACTTTAATTCTAAGGAGTTTATAGAGTTTAAAATTAACAAAACAAAAAAGAAAGTGTACAAGCTTTCAGATTCTAATCGATTGGGTACATAACAATTCAAAATAATTGTCTCTAGGGTGGCTTGTCCCCACACCGGTGGGTGGATTACCTATTTGCAAAAAGAAAAGACGGACTATTAGAAAGAACATAAAATTTGTAGACAAAAGAAGCTTTAAGTTGTCCAAGACTGCTACGGGAAGAAAACACCCAGAATAATTGAAGCACGTGCAAAAGAAACATGTTGATATCGTCCGTTACATTTACTGGCATTATTATGTTGAGGGGAAAAGGTAATAAAAAGTATTCATAGCACGAGGGACAAACTATTGCATTCAATAAAGACTTAGTCAGACTAACACCAGTGAGTTTGAGCATGATTAGTTGAACACTGTTTGGGATCAAAGCAAGCATCAATCAAATTATATAATGGTTAAAATGTTGTGGGAAAAATAACAAAAAAACAAATTTCTATGCTTGCGGAAACATACCCTTAAAAGAAGAAGAGAAGCAAAAAATTCTAAACTAAAATTCAAAATTATAATTCAACTTCAAATTTTTCAATGAGAAAATTATAAACTTCTCACATTATTACAATTTTTTTGGAGAAAATTGCAAACCCTGACCGGAAAAATTGCAATACTTCTCTCAATTGCAATTTTTGGACGCGGAAACTGCAAACCCTTTCAACAAACTACTTTCGAACGGAAAAATAGAAAACCATCTCAACAAACTATTTTTAAATGAAAAATAGAAAACCCTCTCAACAAACTATCTTACTCTCTTCTCTAGAAACACAACTACCCAATACACCCAAAACACTACATTTTTTGGTGTATTAAAAACTCAAACAAACTATCTCAATTTATATAATTACATAAATTCTCTTATCTTCCTATTACTCGATATGGAACATGGATGAATATACTATTTATCCCAACAAAAATTACATCGAAATACGTAATTTGGAACAGTCAGGAAGAGAACTCTTGGGAAAAAAATCTAGTATAGAATATAAAAACAATGTTAATGGCAATCAAAAGAAATTAAATTAGAATGCATAACCTACATAGTCAATGCTCCTTAGCTATCAAGACACCCTCAATGATCCAGAACTGTTCTCCAACCTTTACTATACCTTCCATGAAAAGTTAAACTTCATTAGAATCATCAAAAGAATCATCAAAGAACCATTAGCTATGAGTTTCTGGTGGTTATCACTTCGTCTACGGACCCAAAAAGTTGTCCACAAGCATATTGAACATGCCAAGACTCACATAATTTAGAATCAATCTTTTTAAGTCACCTTTTTCTATTTTGTTGAAAACATTAGTAGAAAAGAGCTTTGAATAGTAACAGATGGACAAATACATACAACCGGATGTGTTTAAGTATTTGAACAAAACAAAATGTGTCTTGTATGACTCAATCTTCAATCTTATGTCTTAACTGGACAATGAAACTATAAAAAATATTATTATTACCTTAACTGAATCAACCACGGAGAAACGTGCATCCGTAATAATAACAAGGCATTTGATATCATGTTCATTAGCGTACTCATACTACTCTATAAGTATTGTATCAGAGACGGAAACATATTCGGTCGGATGGCAAGAAAAATAAATAGAAAAACCTTAGATTATGACCCTAAATTAATAAATCAAAATTGTTTAGATATCTCAACCTTAAAATTCTCCTACCATAATTCACAAGCAAGTTACATGCGCTCCACCAACAGACCACCTCCTCCTCTTGAGAACACAATAATTAATTTATTTTTTATGCTTGCTTTATTTTTGAAATAGTTGAGAAAGTCAAATGTGTATATGTACCCATTAGCAACCAAGTTTACCCTTCTATTTCTGCTATTTGGGCGAGCTCGCACAACATTCATAGGAACTATCGTAAAATTGAAAGGCAATAACTTTAATTCTAAGGAGTTTATAGAGTTTAAAAATAAGAAAACAAAAAAGAAAGTGTACGAGCTTTCTGATACTAATCGATAGGGTACATCAAAATTCTGAATAATTGTCTCTAGGGTGGCTTGTTCCCACACCGGTGTGTGGATTTCCTATTTGCAAATAGAAAAGACAAACTATTAAAAACAACGTAAAATTCGTAGACAAAAAAAGCTTTAAGTTGTCCAAGACTGCTACAGGAAGAAAACACCCGGAACAACTGAAGCACGTGCAAAAGAAACATGTTGATATCATCCGTTACATTAACTGACACTATTATGTGTAGGGAAAAAGGTAATAAAAAGTATTCATAGCACGAGGGACAAACCATCGCATTCAATCAAGACTTAATCAGACTAACACCAATGATTTTGAGCATGATTAGTTGAACACTGTTTGGGATCAAAGCAAGCATCAATCAAATTATATAATGGTTAAAATGTTGTTGGAAAAATAACAAAAAAACAAATTTCTATGCTTGCGGAAACATACCTTTAAAAGAAGAAGAGAAGCAAAAAATTCTAAACTAAAATTCAAAATTATAATTCAACTTCAAATTTTTCAATGAGAAAATTATAAACCTTCTCACATAATTACAATTTTAATGGAGAAAATTGCAAACGCTGAACGGAAAAATTGCAATACTTCTCTCAATTGCAATTTTTGGACGGAGAAACTGCAAACCCTTTCAACAAACTACTTTCGAACGAAAAATAGAAAACCCTCTCAACAAACTATTTTTAAACGAAAAATAGAATACCCTCTCAACAAACTATTTTTAAATGAAAAATAGAAAACCCTCTCCACAAACTATTTTACTCTCTCCTCTAGAAACACAACTACCCAATATGCCCAAGAGACTACATTTTTTTGTGTATCAAAAACTCAATCAAACTATCTCAATTTATATAATTAGTTAAATTCTCTTATCTTCCTATTACCCGATGTGGAACATGGACGAATATACTATTTATCCCAACAAAAATTACATCTAAATACGTAATTTAGAAAAGTCAGGAAGAGAACTCTTGGGACAAAAACTAGTATAGAATATACAAACCATGTTAATGGCAATCAAAAGAAATTAAATTGGAATACATAACCTACATAGTCAATGCTCCTCAGCTAGCAAGACACCCTCAGAGAGTGATCTAGGACTGTTCTCCAACCTTTAGTATACCTTTTACTTTTTATATTTATTTGTTTTTGAATGATATATTAACAGATAACAAATTTGGCACAGCTGGCAAGGAAACTGAGGTGCTACTATGAGGACTTGGGTTCAATCCCCAGGTTTTGCACATAATTTCTTCTATTTTTCTTGTAATGGTAATTAGGGTTTATATTCCTACCTTTAATTTCTGCATTTTTATTTCCGCCATTTATTTTTCTGTCCACGGGTTTTTGGCTATGTAATCCCCCACCCGAAGCCTTGTAATAGCTTAGTATTTACTTTTTCGCATTTTTTAATTTATGTACAATATAACGCGTGGTTAGTAATTTAGGGAGTGAAAACCATGAATTGAATTTAGAATCACTAATTGTACAAGATAAAAATATCCGAACTGAATCACTTGATTGTGGCACACACACACACACCTTTAATGGTAACCCTTCTTATGCTGCCTGTTGCCTTTCGATTTAAAAAATAGTCAAGTCCCTCGAATACGAGGATACCTTAGCAATGTTGCCCTCAGTTCATTATCATCATCAAAGATCATAAGTCCCTTCGATGTTGCCTTCGGTTTATATGATCTTGTCCCTCGAGGTTGCCTGCGATAAAATGATGATTGTCCCTTCAAATGCTAAGGTATCCTCACTGGTTTCCTAAAAATGATTATTATATCCTTCCCTGAGATTATCTGCCCTCTTTATGGTAGGGACAGTCTCGTGGCGAACAATAATACTCGATGACCCTTTTCACATCCAATGAAAATACTACCTACCCTCCTTATGGTATGGATAGCCCTTTCAAACGAAAAACTTAAAGAACAAGAAAGACACTCTTAGGGTAGGTGCTCCTAGTTGCTTGCTCATAATCAAATCAAACTTTCAAATGCTTTACACACCTATTGTTCAAAACAATTTCCAAAAGGCTACGCTTATTTTACAAGCTAAAGTCCTTATTCAAATCCTTTTTCTATTCACACACTACACTTCAAACATTTTGAAAATAAAAAGTGAGCTAAGCAATTAAGAGCCCATGGATACAAAGGGTGCTTACACCTTTCCTTTGTATAACCTACCCCGCGAACTCAAAAATATTTCAAAGGTCTTTCCTGTTCTTTTTTCCTTTCCAATTGGATAAAATAAAAGTCGGTGGAGACTCTTGCTATCCGCAACATTTTAAAAAGTCAATTATCCCACCGTATTACAGAACTGGCGACTATGCTGGGGATTACTTAAAAGAGGGGTTACCTTAGAGCTAGGATCACTTTAATTGTTTGATTTGTCTTCTTTATATTTCAAGGTTTGTTTGGGTATATTGTTGTTGTGTGAAAGATCCTGCACTCGGATCTAGTGTACCTTAGGTATATGGCATGAGACCAAGGAGACTGTATGGCATATACCGCTATGGTTGATATGGTAGCCATCGTTAGTGTGACGCTTTGGTTTGTCTTGATGTTCCTTGGGATCCGACTTGAGGAAACAATTGGCTGCCGCGTGGTGTCATTAAGCACTAATTTATCCCTTGAACCCTAGTTGGACTTGACTTTGGCCATTAGAAAGTAGTGAGATAGCCGACTTTGGTTCCGACAGAAGATTGGTTGATACTCGATGCTACACTCATTGAGGTCGGACTCCTGGACGTTTTGGTTGGCGAAGCGATTGCCAAACTGAAATAGAGCCTTCGAAAAAGATCGGTGATATTGAGATTCCCTAGAACTCGGTCTTTATCTAGGACAGGTTGAACCAACTAATCTTCAGTGGGGAGGGTACTTACATATGGACTTCACGCAAGCCTTTAAACCTAAGGACACTTGTGTGACTTGCTTGTGTGTGGTACTAACCTTTCGATTTCCTTGCAGGATTTGTTTGTGTGACTCACCCGTCCTTATTACACTTACGCTTTGCCTAAGGCATTGCATTTGGATAACATCATGACATCATGACATCATAACATTGCATGTTAAATAACCCTTTCAAGGATCTTAAAGGATGTATGGCGCACAATTTCAGGTGCTCTTATCAAGGACTAAATTCCTAATCAAAGGGCAAGAGGATTTATTTTCCTCTGGCCATTTGTCTTCCAATTCAGAGACCCAGTACCTATCAAGGGGCAAGAGGATTTAATTTCCTCTAGCCATATTAAGTCTCTTTCTTCCATTTCCAAACTTCTCATGGAGTATGTAATTGACTCTAGCTTGATTTGTAATGGTTTGAAATCCATTATTTATGCTGGTGGCCTATCCATGGCTAGACATAGCAGACTGGCTGAGATTATTGGTTTTTCTAAAGCCGTTCCTCCCTTTTTTATCTGAGTGTCCCCATTTTTATAGGAAAACCTAAAGCTATTCACTTCCTTTCTCTTGCAGGTAGAATCAAGCTCATATTAGCAACTTGGGAAGCTAAGTTGTTATCCATGGCAGGCAAAGTCCTCCTGGTCAAGACTGTGATTCAGAGTATGAGGGTGCATAATATCACCATTTATGTCTGGTCCTCGAGCATCATCAAAAGTATAGACACTTGGACAAATAATTTCATTTGGAGTGGCGATGTGGAGAAAAGGAAATTGGTTATCGTAGCTTGGAATAAATGTTGCAACAAAACATATGAAGGATGACTTGGAATAATTTCTTTGAAACACTATAATAAGGCTATTAATTTATACCTCTGCTGGCAGTTGCTCAACAGATGTCAAGCTTGGTCTACTCTATTGGTTGCAAGAGTGTTTAGAAATGGTAAAATGATTAAGTGCTCCATAAAGTTTGCTTTATGGAAAGGTCTTAAGGAGCAGTATGATATGGTGGTGGAAAACAGTGTTTGGATTATTGGCAATGGCAAGAAAATCAATTTTTCGTTGGATAATTGGGCAGGGGAACCTCTGGCTTTTAAGTACAAAATTCCTGATAAATTTCATGCTAATCTTACTACAAAGGTGGCTGACTGGTGGAAAAACAATAATTGGTCTCTTCATGACAACTTCATTCTAGCTACACCTAACATTCGTGATACAATCTCTGCCTACTACATTTCTGAATTGGACATTGAGGATTTCTTGGCTTGGAAAAATGTGGAAAATGGGATGCTAACTATTAAGCATGCATATAAGTTACTCAAGAAATCTTCTTGTTCTAATAAATGGGCTTCCTTCCTTGGAAAAAGATTCTGCACCAGCTCATTCTACTTTATTCTGGAGGCTCCTGCATAACAGAGTTCCTACAGATGAAAATATTGCTCAGAGGGGTTTCTCATTTCCTTCGAAATGCTCTCTTTGTCATGGATCCATTGAAACTACCACCCATATGTTCTTTGAATGCCATTATGCTACTAACCTTTGGAAATGGTTTAGTTCTCTCCTTTCTATTCCTTCTCCTATTTTTTTGTTGGGTGACTGCATCCATGTGCTCAAGAGGTCTTGGAGTCCTTAAGCTTTGGCTGTGATCAAAGCTAGCTGGGTATTCATTCTCTATCAAATCTGGCAGGCTCGCAATTTGCATAGGTTTGAAAACAAAAACATTCATTGGAAGACTTGTATCTCCAACATTATGACAAGAGCAAAATTGGTTGGAAATCTTACTAAAAAGAATGCCGATGGTTCTCTGCATAGCTTCTCCTATCTTAAGAGTTTTGGTGTGAATCTCCATCCTTGTCCTCGCTCAACCACGATGGATGTCATTTGGAGTCCTCCAGCTAGATGATGGATTAAGTGTAATATTGACGGGGTGGCAGTCGGTTCTCCTGTGGTTGCTTCCTGTGGAGGTATCTTTCAGGATGGTCAAGCAAATCACAATCTTAGCTTCAATGATTTTTTAGATGCTGGCTCCCCAGTTATGGGTGAATTTTTTGCTGCAATTTATGCAATTGAGAAAGCCAAACAGATGCAATGGTTAAAGCTATGGCTGGAATCAAATTGTATTTTGGTTGTGAAGGATTTTTCGAACTCTAATTTGGTGCCTTGGAAAATCAAATCTCGTTGGCTTACGTGCTGGGCATACACTCTTATTATTGATTTCAGGATCACTCATATATTTTGTGAAGCCAATTTTTGTGCGGATTTTCTAGCTAGTATCGGCTTAAAAAGCAAAAAGATCACCTGATTTAATTTTATGCATAAGGATATTACTAAGGATTACTTACTAGACAAGAAGGGAACCTCTAGACATAGACTTTGTTCTTAAGAGGTTTTGGCTTGTTCCCCATTTGTGTTTTTTTTTTTTGGATTATAAATGTAATCCTTTTTTGATTTAAAAAATAAATAAAAATATTCATTTGATTTGCATGTGTGAAATATTCATGATTTATCAAATCTTGTCATTAAATGAAATATATAAGATTATCCTCTAAAATCTATATGGTTGGGAGTTTTTGAAAATATTTTAATTGAATAGTATTTGGTTTCATTTTTTTAAATAGTCAAGGGGAAAGAAGCATATCAAAATCTTTAGTTGAGTAAAATTATATATATTTTTTTAATTTGAATTTTTTAGAGAGAAAGAAAGACTAAAATATAATTTACTATGTTCTCGAAATTAACATCCATTTTCTGCAATAATCTTACTTTATGCCTAGGAAAATATTAAAACTTTAGATTTTTTAGCCAACTGTTTTTTTTTAACATTGATTTTTTTTCTTTTATCATAGCTAAAAGCTATATTCAACTTCTAGTAAATCTCATAAGCAACAACCACTCTTTCTTTTTTTTTCCTTCAAATCAATATCGTTTTCATTTTTGTTTTTTCATACCAACTTCACTATTTTCATTATTATGACTATACTTTCTTTTGTTTTTATGTGTTTTATTTTGTTATTTTTATTATTGTTTTATTCCTTAAATTTTATATTATAATTTATTTTTTCATTTGTATTAATTTATTTAAAATATGAAATAATTTGTGTTTAAATTTGTGTTGTTTATAAATGAATTTTTTTCTTTGATAAAATATATTCAAAATTATTGTTACGCATAAATATTTTACATAATATGAATGTAGTAGAATTTTAAGAATAAATCTCATAGAGGACTGAGGACACAAAGAACATTAATGACCCGTCATATTATACTTTTTCAAACATAATGATGTGCATTTTTTAGTTACAAATTATACTTTAAATTTGAATTCTATCTTAATTCCACTCCATTGCAAAATGGCACCGAGGAGAATGGTTTAGATGAATGTCACATGAGTCTTCATAAAAAAACAAGTGATTATGTCCTTTGTGATATATAATACAATGGATAAATATGTTATGTTTAGTATCATCTTTATTAATATTAATATTATATGACACCATCCAAAAGATTTCATAAGCACAAAATGAGCAAAATACAAGTTGAATAGTAAATGTTCAGTCAATTGTATTTTATTTTGAAAAAAAATAAAAGTATTGCTTTATTCACCATATTTTTTTATTTGTCATGGTTTTATAATTGGTGTGAACCATAATACTGTCACAAATAACTATTGAAAATTCTGATATGACAGATTGGGATGTCAATCCTGATGTCAAGACATCTGATCTGTTATTAATGTAGCACAAGCAGAATACAAAGATCCCCCATTATTTAATTACTCTTAGGAAAGAGTCATTGAGACTTGGGATCACACATGTTCAGCACACATAACCAGATTATAATTTTTACATGGTTCTGTACAGGAACAACTAACACTTCTGAACCTGATGTTATAGACAAAGTCATAACATTCATAACTGAACAAACAATGCAGAAGATAAATAACACAGTTAATTGTTAACCCAGTTCGGTCTAACTACCTACTCTGGGGGCTACCAAGCCAGGAAGAAGATTTCACTATCAGTAGTACTATTTTATATAAACAACCTCTGGTTTACAAATAAACAACCTCTGGTTTACCTAGTCACTGCCCAATGCAATCTCTATCTCAGAACTCCATCCAAGATAAGAAAACCTTTGCTCACTCCCTGGTGATACCTAACTGGTACAACCCTGCAACAGCTATTTACATAATTAACAATGAACACATACTTGATCTGCTTCACAGCTTCAATCAAGCTTACAATACTCAACTCTTACCTACAGGTTTCGAGTGAGGACAATCACTTCTCTAACCTATAGGTTTCGAGAAAGACAAGGCAGCCATCCCACAACCTGGGTGGTCTACCTATAGAAACCCTAATGACTACATCGTTAAAACCAGGTTTTCTATATTTTCTACGTTACAAAAGTTTCCTATTTATAACTTGATCCCAATTGGACTTGGGCTTACAAATTGCAACACTTTGCTGTTACAAATATGCAGAAAATATTCTGCTACAAATAAGGTCTTTCAATCCTGAGTTTCCTAAATTAGAAACTGCTGAATCCAATCTTCTGATCTGATTCTTCATGAATCTTCAATCTTCTGATCTGATTCTTCAATTATTCTTTTGACCTTTAAATATGCGCCACATAGGATTACATAATATTCACATGGAATATTCTGTATTTGTTAAGTACAAACTGAATCTTCCTTCCAGTTATGCAGGCGCGATGTCATGAGTTGATGTCCTGACATTCCTCCTAACATCTTGCTTAAACCTGTTTTGTTCTTTATAAACTTGCAAGATTCACATTAATATTATGTTTTACTGCTATTATGTTTTAGCCAAACATAGATGTCAATCGGCCAATAAAAACACTAACAACTATCTATATATAACATTAAGAACTTAATAAAAAAGATAAAATAAAACAAAAAAGAAATTATAAAATATGTCAAAATACAGTAGAAAATTTCACCTTTATGACCTCTCTCTATCTAACATTATAGTTTTTCTCATTTAATCAACAATAAGAAAGTTTGTATTTTCAATCTAACAAAATAGTACACTAGATGTGAGAGAGAAGAAAAGATTACACCTGATGTACTGTGGTCCAAAATTTCGTCATCGCTGTCCAATAATTTTTCATTGAAAATTTGTTGTTCTTTCATTATGATTTTCACAAATTTATACATTTGTTTAGTACAATCACAATTTGAATAATACTAAAAATAAAGATCTTCGATCTGAATCCTCTTTGAATGTTCATAGCTTCTGACATTAAATCCTTGTGAAATCTTTACTTAACTTTAAAATATAAGATAAAACCTCTCAATTTTGCATTGACTTGATAGTATAAAAAGGTAGTGAATGTGATTGTTGAATGTGTCTATTAATTAGATAATGATTTATTTTTATTTTTTTTTGAAAAATTGATGATTTGAGTATTTAAATAAGCATGATGATGTTGTTTTTACTATACCATTAATTTGCAAGAAATACAATTAATTTAATTCAATTGATATAACTCTTTTATTTCAATTATACAACATTTATAAGTAATGGATTATAAGTGGTAGCCATTTTTTTATAGTTGGAGTTTAATTTTGTTACATATAACTGCATTTATAATTAAGAATTATATTTTATACATAATTTAAAGTATTTATTTGTCCATTTGAAAACTATAGGTTAAATTTTAAAATATTAATTTGATAAAAAAATGTAGCATTCTAACGAAATTTTATATTTGATGTTAAATTTTATAACAAATAAATTCAATTATTTGTAATATCCCAAAATTTGTTTAATTTCACTTCAAACTCAATCTTATGTCTTAACCGGACAATGAAATTATAAAAAATATATTATGATCTTAACTAAATCAATTAGGGAGAAACCTACGTCCATAATAATAATGAGACATTTGATATCATGTTCATTAGTATATTCATACTGATCTGTAAGACTTGGATCATGGACGAGGACATATTCGACCTGATGAAAAGAAAAATGAATAGAAGAACTTTAGATTATAATCCTAAATTATACAAAGAAAAATTGTTTAGAAATGTCCCTTAAACTTATCCCGCCATAATTCAGAAACAAGTTCCATGCGCTCCACCAACAGACCACTTGGGCACACAAGAACTTTGATGCTTGCTTTATTTTAAAAACAGTTGAAAAAGTCAAATGTGTATATGTACCCATCTGCAACCAAGCCCACTCCTCTTAAGTATTTCTGCTATTTGGGCGCATATAGACAATATTGTATAATTGAAAAGCCAATAACTTTAATGCTAAGAGTTTATAGAGTGTAAGAATAACAAAACCAAAAAGAAAATGTACGAGCTTTCAGATACTAATCGATTGGGCATAACAATTCTGAATTATCGTGTCTAGGGAAAGGGTACTCTCCACACCAGTGGGTGGAATTCGTTTCTTCAAACAGAAAAGACAGAATTTTAGAAACAACATAAAATTCGTAAACAAAAGAAACTTTAAGTTGTCCGAGACTACTACAGGAAGAAAACATCCGGAACAACTAAGTACGTGCAAAAGAAACTTGTTGATATCATCAGTTACATTAGCTTACAACTGAATATATTATTATTACCTTAAGTGAATTAGCCTGGGAGAAACATGCATCCTTAATAATGAGACATTTGATATCATGTTCATTAGCGTACTAATACTGCTATGTACAACTTGGATTAGGGATGGGGACATATTTAGCCTGATGACAACAAAAATGAATAGAAAACTTTAGATTATAATCCTAAATTTTACATCTCAAAATTGTTTAGAAATCTCAGTCTTAAACTTCTCCTGCCATAATTCACAAACGAGTTCCATGTGCTCCATCTTTAGACAACCTGCACACAAGAATTTTTTAGGCAATAACTTTAATTCTAAGGAGTTTATAGATTTTAAAAATAACAAAACCAAAAAGAAAGTGTACGAGCTTTCAGATACTAATCGATTGGGTACATAACAATTCTGAATAATTGTCTATAGGGTCGCTAGTCGCCACACTGGTGGTTGGATTTCCTATTTGCAAACAGAAAAGACAGACTATTAGAAATAACATAAAATTCATAGACAAAAGAAGCTTTAAGTTGTCCAAGACTGCTACATGAAGAAAATGCCCGGAACAACTGAAGCACGTGCAAAAGAAAGATGTTGATATTATCCGTTACATTAACTGACACTATTATGTTGAGGGAAAACATAATAAAAAGTATTCATAGCACGAGGGACAAACCATCACATTCAATCAAGACTTAGTCAGACTAAGTCCAGTGAGTTTGAGCATGATTAGTTGAACACAGTTAGGGATCAAAGCAAGATAATGGTTAAAATGTTGTTAGAAAAATAACAAACAAAACAAAAAATTGTAAACCCTCCAAACTAGAATTTTTAAGGAGAAAATTGCAAACCGTGAACAGAAAATTTGCAATACCGGAAAATAGAAAACCCTCCCAACAAACTATTTTACCCTCTCCTCTAGAAACACAACTACCCAATATATCCAAAAGACTACATTTTTTGTGTATCAAAAACTCAAACTAATAATCTCTATTTATATAATTACTCAAATTCTCTTATCTTCATATTACCCGATGTAGAACTTGGACAAATATACTATTTAAACCAACAAAAATTACATAGAAATACGTAATTTGGAACAGTCTGGAAGAGAACTCTTGAGAAAAAAACTAGTATAGAATATACAAACCATGTTAATGGAAATCAAAAGAAATTAAATTGGAATGCATAACCTACATAGTCAATGCTCCTCAATTGATGAAGCAAATAGTCATATCTACCACCAACAGCTAGCAAGACACCCTCAGAGAATGATCCAAGACACCCTCAGAGAGTGATCCAGGACTAGACCCAAAAATGTTTCCACAAGCATATTGACCATGCCAAGACTTACATAATTCAGAATCAATGTTTTTAAGTCACCTTTTTCTATTTCGTTGAAAAACGTATGTAGAAAAGACCTTGGAATAGTAATAGATGGACAAATACATACCACAGAAAATGTTTAACTATTTGAACAAATCATGTGCAGGAGATTAATGTGTCTTGTATGACTCAATCTTCCATCATTGTGAAATGTCAACGAAAATACAACCTATAGATGTGTGTGTGTGCGCGTGCGCGCTACAAAGAAATAAATTTGTCCTACTTTTAATAAGTTTATATTTGTTACATGTATAAATTTAAAATAAAAAAGAGGACTTTACGAGCATCCCAATCCTCATACAAAATTATTTGTTAGATCATTTCAACAATTATACGAACATTGATAAGTTTATTTTATTAGAAATTCAACAAAAATACCACAACATTTATAATCAGATTGGCATTGATAAAGTTATGTAAATGGAGCATAATAGATTAACCTAGGACTCTTTCAGTATTAATATGGATTCGATTGAAACCTAATCCAAACATGATTTTAGTGAAATACATGTTTATTTAAAAAAGAATTAATTTTGCCTATAAACCCTGGCCTTGGTAAAACTAGTAAAAAGATAATTTTGGCTTAGGTTGAAAATTTTAAGTTAGGCTTAGTATCGGACTTGCGTTTAGAGTACAAAAATCCAAACATAAACATCTTATCTTTAAAATCAATAACGAGACATTTGATATCATGTTCATTAGCGTATTCGTACATTTGATATCATGTTGATTAGCGTATTCGTGCTGCTCTGTAAGACTTGGATCAGGGATGGGGACATATTCGGCCTGATGACAAGAAAAATGAATAGAAAAACCTTAGATTCAAATCCTAAATTATACAAATCAAAATTGTTTAGAAATCTCGGCCTAAAACGTTTCCCGCCATCATTCACAAACAAGTTCCATGCGCTCCACCAACAGACCACCTCCTACTCTTGAGGGAACAAGAATTTTTTATGATTGCTTTATTTTTGAAATAGTTGAGAAAGTCAAATGTGTATATGTACCAATCATCAACCAAGCCTAACCTTTCATTTTTCTCTATTTAGGCGCATGTGAGCATGCACAACATTCATAGGCACTATTGTATAATTAAAAGGCAATAACTTTAATTCTAAAGAGTTTAAAAATAACAAAACCAAAAAGAAAATGTACTACCTTTCAAATACTAATTGATTGGGTACACAACAATTTTGAGTAATTGTATCTAGGGTAAGGCTAGTCCCCACACGAGTGGGTGGATTTCCTATTTGCAAACAAAAAAGAGAGACTATTAGAAACATCATAAAATTCGTAGACAAAAGAAGCTTTAAGTTGTCCAAGACTGTTAGAGGAAGAAAATATTATGTTGACGCTAAAGATAATAAAAAATATTCATACCACGAGGAAAAAACCATCGAATTCAATTAATACTTAGTCAGACAAACACCAGTGAGTGTGAGCATGATTAGTTGAAACACAGTTAGGGATCAAAACAAGCAACAATCAAATTATATAATGGTTAAAATGTTGCTGGAAGAATAACGCTTGTGGAAGTATAATCATAAAAGAAGAAAAGAAGCAAAAAAAATTCAAAATTATAATTCAACTTCAAATTTTAAAATGACAAAATCACAAACTCTCTCATATAATTGCAATTTTAAGGAGATAACTACAAACCCTCTAAACTGCAATTTTTAAGGAGAAAGTTGCAAACCCTAAACGGAAAAATTGCCAAATTTTTCTCAATTAAAATTTTTGGACGGAAAAACTGCAAACCCTCTCAACAAACTATTTTCAAACGGAAAAATAAAAAACCTTCTCAACAAACTATTTTTGAATGGCAAAATAGAAAACTCTTTTACTAACTATTTTACCTTCTCCTCTAGAAACACAACTACCCAAATCCCCAATACACCCAAAAGACTACATTTGGCTGTTGTATGAAAAACTTAAACTAACTATCTCTATTTATATAATTACTCAAACTTTATTTTTTTCCTATTACCCAATGTGAAACTTGGATGAATATACTATTTAAACTAACAAAAATTACATAGAAATACGTAATTTGGAACAGTTTGGAAGAGATCCGTTGGGACAAAAACTAGTATAATATATACAAACCATCTTAATGGAATTCAAAACAAATTAAATTTGAAAGCAAAACCTACATAGTCAATGCACCTCAACTAATGAAGCAAATAGTCATATCTACCACTAACAGCTAGTGTTAGAAAGTATAGGATAAGTATTCTTAGTATCGTCTCCTCAGGGATTGATGCGATATTATCGCCGTTCTACAGCTCAGTGTATTTTGAGTTAAGGTTTTGGATGCTTTTAATGTCATGAAAAATAAATAGCATGAAAAGAAATTAAAGACAATAACTTCGGGTTTAAAAACGGTTTGGTAAAACTGTGTCAAGATTAGTTTTCGTTAGCTTGCTTTTGTATATACTCTGATGATCATGTATATGAACATATCAATGATTAATACAATCACGTATCCTCTCGATACTGTTTATCTCTAAAGCAGTGTCGTGATTGTTATTATATTAACCGTCAGATGATCTCTCATGCCGACAGTTGACATAATAACCTTTAAGTTTGATACAAGTGATTATCAACTCACAAATCTATCTCTAGAGTTTGATTGTTGATAGATGAATACCCTTTTGGTCAAGATTTGAAACATATCTCTCAATAGTGTATCAAAACAACATATAAATATGAATACAAAGATATTCACCATATATTAATCACCAACAAGGTTCATATACAAAAGATCAAGCTAAATACATACTCTACAAGCTAACTACCTCTAATCTTGACACATGAGGAGTTTAGCTATCCATAGCTTCAACAACAAACATCAACACAAGACCTCCTAGCATAGAAATTCAAAGATGATGAAGAAAAATGCTTGAGAAATCTTGAAGATTTATGAGTTTTTCTCTCCTCTTCTCTTGCCCTAGAGTGTATGGTTGGTAATAATGAATAGAACAAGATAAGGATCCTCAAAAATATCTCTAAGTGCCTAAAAGTAGCCACTTGAAAAAGTACCGCCACTTAGCGCCCAGACTGCCGCTAAGCGGAGATCCAAAAATATCTGCTTCCACGCTGGAGACCGCTAAGCGGGCTGAGGCCGCTAAGCGGGACTTGCTGAGCACAAATTTTCCTTTCGCCCCTGGAAAGCGCGCTTAGTGGCCGCTGAGCGGCCATTGCTGAACCAAACTTCTTCATTAAGCCTCCAAACTTGCTCCAAATTGCATCCTTACCTCCTATTACTTGCCAAAATGCATAGAACCTACAAAAAACATAAGAAAAGCTTAAAAAATACTATACTTACTACTAAACTTGATTTTATTTATTTACACTATTACGAACCGAAATTAAATAGAAAAGTAATGAGAAAAGTTATCAAAATACCACAAAAGTTTATCAACAAATATCCACATTTTGGATTCTAACAACTCTCCCCAACTTTGACCTTTGTTTGTCCTCAAACAAGAACAACTCAACAAGCACAAACAAAATAGTATTTACAAGGTTAGCAACTTAAAGAGAATGGTTCAAACTTGACTTACATGCATGCTCCATAACCATCCCTTGCTTGTACAAGATCAAAACATGAATATGAGCTAGGTTCTAAATACAAACACTCCACCACACTTGCATTTATCAAAATGATGTTCAAACTTGAATCACCTACAATCACTTCAAAAATGAAGGACTGTTGCACCCCAAAATTTGCCCTCATAATTTTATTTCTAATTGGCTTATGCATCTTATAATCAAATTCATTAGGTCATAAATAAAGTCACGCATTCATCAATAATCTAGCATGGGATCAAGGAATCAGGCAAGCTAGGACCCATATGTGATTTGAAGATTTTCACATCAAATGAGTTTGATTTAACTGGTTTTTATTGAGCATAGATAAAAATTAGAGTTTGATTCTCCTCAATCTACAAGGGTTTTTACCTTTATTATTTATCATGATCAAGGAAATTATGTGATTCTAATCAGAGTTCCTGAGCTAGGCAAGCTTATTTCAAATCGGGTTTTGGTTCGTTTCTTAAATATAAAAGGCTCTTTTGGTTCATGGTTCTTTGCTCGAGGTATAAATTATCTCTTTGGCTCTCATACGAAGGCTTGAGGCATCATTGTATAAAGGATTACCTATTGAATTCAGAATACAAGATTAAGAGTCTTGACTTCACTTTTGGAGCTATCTTATGTCATCCATTCACATTTGCAATGTTTGAAAGAAATATTTGGAATTTCAAATTAAAAAGAGAAAAGAAGAGAAAGTGTTTATTTCATTACTTGAATTACAAGTTATTACATGTTCCATTCAAAGAGAACAATGAACATTCAGTTTCACATATACACCACATCACAGCCATGAACATTGTCAGGTGCACATTTACCTCTTAAACTATCAATCCTAAACCATGCCACCTAATTTCATTACCTATAACATGCCTGTCCCATAATCAAATCCCATCCTGCATGTACCCTACTCAAGGCATAACAGTTCAAATACATATTACATTTCAAAGAAACCAAAAAAAAATCCTATTCTATTCTGTTAGCCTTGAAGTCGTGTCTCGTCAACCAGCTCTAAACTCCCAGCCTTGCCATACTTCGACTTCTCTTGATCCCGCTTTGTAATTCTTCACTTCAAATCCGAAACCTACACCAAATGGAAGCAAACCCGCTGTCAAACCTGCATCATAAAATGATCCTATTCAATAATCAAGTCCACAGTTCTGCACCTTACACATACATTCATAACAGTCCACAAACAAAATGCAAAGAAAACCAGTTCACTAATAGAAATACGCTCCTAACTGTCATAACCAACAATAACAACCTTTACAATTAACCTTCAATCAAACCAGCATAACAGAACCCAACATCAACTAACTTTCCTACTGACAGTTACTACTAATCCCTAACTAACTTCCAAAAACAGTTACAAGCCTAACCGAATCCTAACTGCATCCTAACAACTCTGACAGAATAACAGAACTAGATAACAGAAGAGAAGAATGGAAGTTACCTGAAGGATTGAATCCCCTCCTATAAAACAGAACGACTCCACTCTCCACAGATCTCTTCCAGAATTCATAATCTTCACCCTTCATTCTCAATCTTCAGACTCTCTCTCGACACCACTTCCATCTTCACTCAACCTTCAACGATTCTTCATTGCTCAACCATCGTTCATTTTCGGTTCATTCATCATCTCCCCCACTTTTCACTCCATTTC
This sequence comes from Vicia villosa, assembly GCF_029867415.1. Lineage (NCBI taxonomy): Eukaryota > Viridiplantae > Streptophyta > Magnoliopsida > Fabales > Fabaceae > Vicia > Vicia villosa. The sequence goes on along the minus strand of NC_081184.1, from coordinate 114,210,376 downwards.
GATTCTGCAACCATTCACCACCTCTGCAACCACCTCAATTCTCCACTCCCATCATCACCCTTTCTTCAACCTTCGAATCATCTTCAAGAAAAGCTCAATCTCTGAACTAATTCACTTTTTCAATCTTCCTAATCCTTCATCGAATCTTCATCACCGTATCACGCAGCAATAGCAACTATCACAATACTCATCGTCAATCTCTCATCTCCATAAGCAACAATCAATAACAGCTCACACAAAAGAAGAAAAAGAAAGTGCACAAGAGGAAAAAAGATAAGAACGATAAAGCTACTTGGATCGAAGAACCATTGTGCTCATTTCGCGCCCTACAAATCAACTCGAGGATTCGTTGGAATTCTTCAAGCTTTCTCCTCCGGTGAATCAAGAATGAAATTGAATTTGAGCGGCTGAGAGATGATGCGATTGAGAGAGGAGGTCGCGATATGAAAACTGAGACTGAGACGGAGTGGCCGCGAACTCACCGGAGGGATCTTGCGCCGTCGCCGTCGAGAGTTGATGATGAAGAAGAAGAAGCTCTTTCAGAATCCCAATCGTCACTCATACGTAACCCTAAAGCCCTCTTCTTCTTATTGTGTTTTTTGGTTTTTTTATTAATTGATATTAATTATGGTTAATTATACTGTATAGAATTAATTCTGATATGATTAATGTCTTAATTATCCATAAAAATCTGATTCAGATAAGATCATTCAAAACATAGGATGTGGATCAAATGCGATGATTCTGGGCCGAAACTGCTATCCATACCCCCATAGTGGCCCGTCACACATCTTTTTGGTGTGTTAAGTAAAAAACCTGACCACAACAAATCTTGGGCCGAAATTACTCCTTACACCCCCATTGAGCCCATGTACTCCTTTCTCATTGAATACAAAAATCCATGAACAAAAACACCTCTCGGGCCTTCTGTTAACCGCACCTTCCTTGGCCCATGACACTTTCTTTTGCTGAATAAAAACTATACAAAAAATGTCTTTTGGGCCAGATCTGGGCCCTGCGCCCATTGCTATTTACACCATCCAATTCATTTTGTACCCCCTGATACCATTTTATTTTAATTAGTAGATTTAGACTTTACTTAGCTTTTTACCAATTTCTTTTAGGTGATAACACACTAACTTTTCCACTATCATTTTGAGACTTAAATACATGTTTTCGGCATATAAAAATAATCATTAAAAATATTAGTTTTAGGTCATTTGCTTTAGTCTTTTACTTGATTAGAACTCAACTCCTCTCATTAAAATCAATATAAAAATAGTAGTATTTTTAGGCCACTTTTGTACTATATTTTTTGGCTTGTTGCTTCATGCTTGTGTATAATTTGGTACCATTATATCATTCTCAATTTTGCTCATGTATCTTACTTATGACTTCTAATTGTGACTTTATTTTCATGCCGCTTTTTGCTCCTAACCATTAGGTAGAAACCATGACAACTTTAGGAATTAGAGGTTCCCATCATATTAGGCTAGTTTTCATCTTAGGCTAGTTTTGTTTCTTTTCCTTTTCAACTTTAAAACATTAACAAATGGAGATGCGAATCACATTAAGAAAGTGATAGAGAAATGAGTGGGATTCATTCCCTAATCTGTTTCTCAATCACTTAGTGGCATAGAAATGAGTGGGATCCATTCCCTAATCTGTTTCTCGGTCACTACTTAATGGGAGAGAAATGAGTGGGATTCATTCCCTAATCTGTTTCTCGAACATTAATTAATGGGATAGAAATGAGTGGGATTCATTCCCTAATCTGTTTCTTGAACATTACATAATGGGATAGAAGTGAGTGTGATTCATTCCCTAATCTGCTTCTCGATCATTATGCATTTTTATGTGATTCGAATCGCGAAGTAAATTCCCTTAAAAAACACTCAACCAAAAACATCTAAAACACTTAATAAAGGCTCAGACCTAAACAAAGTAAGGAAATGATGCGAAGCCTTGTGGGTTTTGTTCATCATGGAATTACATCTAAAAGACACAAACCAATTTTCTCCCTTCTCTCTCTTGCCTCCGAGGCATTCTTTCTCTCGCCTTCAGGGCATTCTTTCTCCTAATCGGACACGTTATTTCCGCTCCATTCCCAGCTTAAGACTCCAGAGGTCGAGCAGCGGAGTGCGAATGTAACTGTTCAACTAAAAAACACAAAAACAAACAAAAACTAAAGAGCCGAACTACGGCGCTCTGATTCCTGAAAAGGATACGTAGGCATTAGGTCGCGGGGCCTAAGCGAGCACAACTATTTATAAACCTTATTTTCCCCGTGTTTCTTTTTTCATTTGCATGCATTCCCTTAGTAATTAAGCTTTAGATTTATACACCCTTAGAATAGAACAAACATAGGTGGATACCATCGAGTACGATGGGCGTGAGGGGTGCTAGTACCTTCCCCTCGCGTAACCGACTCCCGTACCCTATCTCTGGTCGAAAGACCTTTTCTTATCCTTTCTTTATTCTAGGTTTTCCGATATTCCTTTCCTTCTTTGGGATAAATATATTGGTGGCGACTCTGTTCACATTTTCGCGAGCGTGCGACAGCTGGCGACTCTGCTGGGGATCTAGCTTAGTCGATCCTAGCTTGTGTTTGCTTTCTTTTCTTTGGGTGTTCATTTATTGATTTATTGCTTTATTGCTTTACTGCTTTATTGCTTTATTTCTTTATGCCTTGCATATCATGACTATTTACTGCTCGCATATCATGTTTATTTTCTCGCATTCTGGACTATATTATGGGTCCCCGTGGGGGCCACATATTTTCTCTGTTTGCAGGTTGGGTGGGATTTCTATGAGGTAAAAGGCCCAATACCCAGGCCAGAGTGATACTTAGGCTACCTAGGATAGAGTGGATAGTCATGACGCCAACAGAATGTCAGGTTCTGTTGATTGCGATCATGAGACCCACGACCAGTTGAGGTTCAAATGGGATACCATCGTTGGCATGTATTTGCAACGATGATGGTGTCTCAGGAGAACTGTTAACGCTGGCAACCTTTTGACCTACCTTGTATTGGATCCTACCTGTGAGAGGGGTTGGGAAATTTTGTTTTGCAGGAAAACATGCCTCCATCCCACCCTATGCCCATTCAGACTATCTATCATAATCAACGTCGAACCTCTGAATCTGGAGGGTTCGACCTTATGTGACTTATGCAAAGGTTATCTATCCTGAATCAACGTCGAACCTCTGAATCTGGAGGGTTCGACCATCTTTGACTTATACAGAAGTTCTACATCAGTTATCTATCAGAATCAACGTCGAACCTCTGAATCTGGAGGGTTCGACCATCTTCGACTTATGCACAAGCTATTTATCCAGAAAGCAACGTCGAACCTCTGAATCTGGAGGGTTCGACCATATCTTATTTGTCCATGAGAAGTTGTTGTCCAAGAGGCCTTGATCCTTGATCCTGATTCATGATACATTTGCATCTTCATTAACATTTTTGCATTCATGCATGTGCATCCATGGTTACCAAGATTCTTACCACTCTTCCTCTCCATCATATCAGACAAGACGATTCCTCGATGCCAATATCTGACAAGAGCTCACAGAAGGAGAATCATGGGGAATTAAAAATAAGATCAAGCTACCATCAGAAAACTCCATGCCCCCTAAAGGGGGCACCTTCCACCAATGGAGCCTAAAGACTTTGTGTTTGTCAGAGAACATTTCATTTACATCATAATAAGGCCAATCTTGCAATTGTTTAGATTTCTCAAGCATTTTCAATTGTATTACTTTTGTTGTTATCAAGTACTTCTCATTGTAAGAAACTCATTCTGTTTGAATAAATAAAAAAAATGCAATATACATGTTTTTCTCAAATCATTTCATCTTTGTAATTATGTTCATTGATACTTCACTCATTTGTCTTAAGCAATTAAAAAAGGAGAATGATGAAAAATCAAAAACACATGAACTACTAATTGTATGCTTTTGGAACAAAGATCCTGCTGACGATGTACAGGCATTATTTCAATTCCTAAACACTAGAGTTATAAGGGAGTGAAACCCTCGTCAACCCCTTTTGAGCCTAAGGAGTAGTAGTTTTCTTTTCAAAAATACAAAAACCCTCAATCTTAACCAGGGGCAGGGTAGCCTTCAGATAGTGCGACCGAGCGCTCAACTTTCAAGTATCTCCTCAGAGGATCAATCATATCTCATATCTCACAACAAAACGGAAGAGCACAATCCACAATGGATGTCTCTCATTCACTAAGAAGAAGGCAATCACAACCTTTTCATCAAGTCAATCACAAAAGTCGTACAACTTGTTCCCGGACGAGACAAAAAAAATAATAATGAAAAGAAAGTTATGAACCATGATCAAAAAAAGAAGGAAACAATAGCCCGCTAAGTCAAAAAAAGTTAAAAGAAAGAAAAGCTTTGAAGCAAATGACTTAGGCAAAAATTAGGGCATATCCCGCTGGACAACGAAAAACCAAGATCAAAAGAAACTTCTTGTCCAGGCAAAAATTAGGGAAAGCAAAAGAAAAAAATCCTCCAAGGGACGAGTTGTTATGACCATCAACAAAAAGCACCAAAGGGTGACTGCCACCCCCGCCAAAGCCATAAAGGATCCTCATCCATCACAATCCTTCCTGAAAGGCGAACACTCGTGTCAAACTAGCTGAACGTAGGACTGGAGAACATCACGAAGAAGGGGTGGGTTAAGTAGAACTTGAGCCTTTATCCTTTGTTTCTTAAACCGTGAACCCGGCCACGTTACAACCCTAAAAAGTCCTAATTGAAGCAGGGTTCGTTCTGAAAGCATACAAACTGTGAAATCATGTCAAACTGACTCCTAATGTTGCTGTGTCATTTGTGTTAGTATCAGTACAACATTTTGACAAATAAAACTTTTCCTTGAGATTAACATGTGCATTGCATTCTAATCATCTTTTTCAAAATAGAATTGTCTCTAAACTTGAAAGGAAGTACTTGATACCAAGGAAAGTTCAACATTGAAATTCCATCGAGTCATCTAACAAAGGCAAGGGTTGGTCATCCACCGAGCAAATATTTGAAGCACCCATCTGGTGGAATAGTTCATTCCAATCTGGGGCATACATTCCATGATCAACACTGGGGCAGACCACTGCAATCTCCATGATTCAAGCATTATCAAAGTTCTATCTCAAGAGATCTTACAAGCTGGGGCAGGCTAGTAACAATTCATTTCTTCATCTTCAATCAAGTGTCAGATATCAAGACAAGTGTCGAGGAGTCAAGCTAAACACCTCACCTTCACAAGGGCTATCCTTCAAGCTATGACATTTCTATAAAGGCACTCTCCATCCATCCCTAGTATCATGGAAACAATCATTCCATTCATAATCATACATATATCATGCATATCATTGCATTTTCATTATCATTTCTACCGCATGATCCCATCATCAACAAATCAGGGGCATCCACCCCACCTTGATCCTCAAATAGAGTTTCAGAACTCCACCTAATCTATTCCACATCAAAGCAGAAACCCTGAACAATCAATCAGTACACTGCATATAGAAATCATTGCATGCATCTCCAGAAGTGCATAAAATAAATCAAACATTTGCATGTGAAGCATAAGCCAAGTTACTCATCAGATGAGGTCCCTACAAAGCATTCAATTGATATTCCACTGGATCACTCAGAGTTACCATTGTGGTGTCATCTTCCAAAGTCAACCATGTTCATCTTTCTTCAACCCAGAGTTGACGATTATCTTTTGTCTTTTCCCACTCAACCCAGAGTTGACGGTTATCCTTTGATCAATCCAGAATTGATTATACTTTCCCACTCAACCCAGAGTTGACGGTCATCCTTTATTCAATCCATAATTGACTTCTCTTCCTTTTCTCTCTCAACCCAGAGTTGATGGTTATCTTTTGTCTTTTCCCACTCAACCCAGAGTTGACGGTTATCTTTTTTCATTTTCCACTCAACCCAGAGTTGACGGATATCCTTTGTTCAATCCAGAATTGATTCCTTTTCCCACTCAACCCAGAGTTGACGGTTATCATTTGTTCAATCCAGAATTGACTATCTCTCTTTCCCACTCAACCCAGAGTTGACGGTTATCTTTTCTCTTTCCCACTCAACCCAGAGTTGACGGTTATCTTTTTACTCGATCCAGAATTGATTCCTTTTCCCACTCAACCCAGAGTTGACGGTTATCTTCTGTCTTTCCCACTCAACCCAGAGTTGACGGTTATCTTTTTACTCGATCCAGAATTGATTCCTTTTCCCACTCAACCCAGAGTTGACGGTTATCTTCTGTCTTTCCCTCTCAACCCAGAGTTGACGGATTCTTTTTATCTTTTTCCCACTCAACCCAGAGTTGACGATTATCCTTTTTTCAACCTAGAGTTGGCGGTTATCTTTTGTCCTTCCCCACTCAACCCAGAGTTGACGGTTACCTTTTATGCTCTTTCACACTCAACCCAGAGTTGACGGTCATCTTTTCTCCTTTCCCACTCAACCCAGAGTTGACGGTTATCTTTTGTCTTTTCCCACTCAACCCAGAGTTGACGGTTATCTCTTGTTTCTTTTCCCTCGCAACCCAGAGTTGACGATTATCCTTTTTTCAACCCAGAGTTGACGGTCATCTTCTTTCTCTCCCACTCAACCCAGAGTTGACGGTCATTTTTTTACTCAATCCAGAATTGATTCTCTTTCCCATTCAACCCAGAGTTGACAATTGTCTTTTGTCTCTCCCACTCAACCTAGAGTTGACGGTTATTTCTAATTGTTCATCTTTCCTCTTTCAACCCATAATTATTATCCAATCCCATTGTCTTCAACCCAGAGTTGATTTCCTTTTCTTCTTCTTCAACCCAGAGTTGATACCCATATCTTGTCCCATTAATACTGATCTCCCTTTCCGTTCTCAATCCAGAATTGATGTTCACCTCTTATCCAACCCCGAGTTGACTAACCTTTATCCTTCGACCCAAAGTCGACCCACTTTTCTTTTTCAACCCAGAGTTGATATGTATTTCATTTCTAACCTAGAGTTAATTTGTTCAATCTAGAGTTGATACAATCTTCCTCAATGGAGTTGACACCATTTCTTTCCAAGTGGATCCCATCCTTCATCAGGCAAATTTTCAGGTTCTCTTGATATTTAATCTTCTTCTACCTTAAATGATCGAAAGGCTAGCGCCAATCTCACCTTCAGGTTTAAGATGATTAAATAGGGGCAGCTGTTGCACCCCAAAATTTGCCCTCATAATTTTATTTCTAATTGGCTTATGCATCTTATAATCAAATTCATTAGGTCATAAATAAAGTCACGCATTCATCAATAATCTAGCATGGGATCAAGGAATCAGGCAAGCTAGGACCCATATGTGATTTGAAGATTTTCACATCAAATGAGTTTGATTTAACTGGTTTTTATTGAGCATAGATAAAAATTAGAGTTTGATTCTCCTCAATCTACAAGGGTTTTTACCTTTATTATTTATCATGATCAAGGAAATTATGTGATTCTAATCAGAGTTCCTGAGCTAGGCAAGCTTATTTCAAATCGGGTTTTGGTTCGTTTCTTAAATATAAAAGGCTCTTTTGGTTCATGGTTCTTTGCTCGAGGTATAAATTATCTCTTTGGCTCTCATACGAAGGCTTGAGGCATCATTGTATAAAGGATTACCTATTGAATTCAGAATACAAGATTAAGAGTCTTGACTTCACTTTTGGAGCTATCTTATGTCATCCATTCACATTTGCAATGTTTGAAAGAAATATTTGGAATTTCAAATTAAAAAGAGAAAAGAAGAGAAAGTGTTTATTTCATTACTTGAATTACAAGTTATTACATGTTCCATTCAAAGAGAACAATGAACATTCAGTTTCACATATACACCACATCACAGCCATGAACATTGTCAGGTGCACATTTACCTCTTAAACTATCAATCCTAAACCATGCCACCTAATTTCATTACCTATAACATGCCTGTCCCATAATCAAATCCCATCCTGCATGTACCCTACTCAAGGCATAACAGTTCAAATACATATTGCATTTCAAAGAAACCAAAAAAAAAAATCCTATTCTATTCTGTTAGCCTTGAAGTCGTGTCTCGTCAACCAGCTCTAAACTCCCAGCCTTGCCATACTTCGACTTCTCTTGATCCCGCTTTGTAATTCTTCACTTCAAATCCGAAACCTACACCAAATGGAAGCAAACCCGCTGTCAAACCTGCATCATAAAATGATCCTATTCAATAATCAAGTCCACAGTTCTGCACCTTACACATACATTCATAACAGTCCACAAACAAAATGCAAAGAAAACCAGTTCACTAATAGAAATACGCTCCTAACTGTCATAACCAACAATAACAACCTTTACAATTAACCTTCAATCAAACCAGCATAACAAAACCCAACATCAACTAACTTTCCTACTGACAGTTACTACTATTCCCTAACTAACTTCCAAAAACAGTTACAAGCCTAACCGAATCCTAACTGCATCCTAACAACTCTGACAGAATAACAGAACTAGATAACAGAAGAGAAGAATGGAAGTTACCTGAAGGACTGAATCCCCTCCTATAAAACAGAACGACTCCACTCTCCACAGATCTCTTCCAGAATTCATAATCTTCACCCTTCATTCTCAATCTTCAGACTCTCTCTCGACACTACTTCCATCTTCACTCAACCTTCAACGATTCTTCATTGCTCAACCATCGTTCATTTTCGGTTCATTCATCATCTCCCCCACTTTTCACTCCATTTCGATTCTGCAACCATTCACCACCTCTGCAACCACCTCAATTCTCCACTCCCATCATCACCCTTTCTTCAACCTTCGAATCATCTTCAAGAAAAGCTCAATCTCTGAACTAATTCACTTTTTCAATCTTCCTAATCCTTCATCGAATCTTCATCACCGTATCACGCAGCAATAGCAACTATCACAATACTCATCGTCAATCTCTCATCTCCATAAGCAACAATCAATAACAGCTCACACAAAAGAAGAAAAAGAAAGTGCACAAGAGGAAAAAAGATAAGAACGATAAAGCTACTTGGATCGAAGAACCATTGTGCTCATTTCGCGCCCTACAAATCAACTCGAGGATTCGTTGGAATTCTTCAAGCTTTCTCCTCCGGTGAATCAAGAATGAAATTGAATTTGAGCGGCTGAGAGATGATGCGATTGAGAGAGGAGGTCGCGATATGAAAACTGAGACTGAGACGGAGTGGCCGCGAACTCACCGGAGGGATCTTGCGCCGTCGCCGTCGAGAGTTGATGATGAAGAAGAAGAAGCTCTTTCAGAATCCCAATCGTCACTCATACGTAACCCTAAAGCCCTCTTCTTCTTATTGTGTTTTTTGGTTTTTTTATTAATTGATATTAATTATGGTTAATTATACTGTATAGAATTAATTCTGATATGATTAATGTCTTAATTATCCATAAAAATCTGATTCAGATAAGATCATTCAAAACATAGGATGTGGATCAAATGCGATGATTCTGGGCCGAAACTGCTATCCATACCCCCATAGTGGCCCGTCACACATCTTTTTGGTGTGTTAAGTAAAAAACCTGACCACAACAAATCTTGGGCCGAAATTACTCCTTACACCCCCATTGAGCCCATGTACTCCTTTCTCATTGAATACAAAAATCCATGAACAAAAACACCTCTCGGGCCTTCTGTTAACCGCACCTTCCTTGGCCCATGACACTTTCTTTTGCTGAATAAAAACTATACAAAAAATGTCTTTTGGGCCAGATCTGGGCCCTGCGCCCATTGCTATTTACACCATCCAATTCATTTTGTACCCCCTGATACCATTTTATTTTAATTAGTAGATTTAGACTTTACTTAGCTTTTTACCAATTTCTTTTAGGTGATAACACACTAACTTTTCCACTATCATTTTGAGACTTAAATACATGTTTTCGGCATATAAAAATAATCATTAAAAATATTAGTTTTAGGTCATTTGCTTTAGTCTTTTACTTGATTAGAACTCAACTCCTCTCATTAAAATCAATATAAAAATAGTAGTATTTTTAGGCCACTTTTGTACTATATTTTTTGGCTTGTTGCTTCATGCTTGTGTATAATTTGGTACCATTATATCATTCTCAATTTTGCTCATGTATCTTACTTATGACTTCTAATTGTGACTTTATTTTCATGCCGCTTTTTGCTCCTAACCATTAGGTAGAAACCATGACAACTTTAGGAATTAGAGGTTCCCATCATATTAGGCTAGTTTTCATCTTAGGCTAGTTTTGTTTCTTTTCCTTTTCAACTTTAAAACATTAACAAATGGAGATGCGAATCACATTAAGAAAGTGATAGAGAAATGAGTGGGATTCATTCCCTAATCTGTTTCTCAATCACTTAGTGGCATAGAAATGAGTGGGATCCATTCCCTAATCTGTTTCTCGGTCACTACTTAATGGGAGAGAAATGAGTGGGATTCATTCCCTAATCTGTTTCTCGAACATTAATTAATGGGATAGAAATGAGTGGGATTCATTCCCTAATCTGTTTCTTGAACATTACATAATGGGATAGAAGTGAGTGTGATTCATTCCCTAATCTGCTTCTCGATCATTATACATTTTTATGTGATTCGAATCGCGAAGTAAATTCCCTTAAAAAACACTCAACCAAAAACATCTAAAACACTTAATAAAGGCTCAGACCTAAACAAAGTAAGGAAATGATGCGAAGCCTTGTATTGGGTTTTGTTCATCATGGAATTACATCTAAAAGACACAAACCAATTTTCTCCCTTCTCTCTCTTGCCTCCGAGGCATTCTTTCTCTCGCCTTCAGGGCATTCTTTCTCCTAATCGGACACGTTATTTCCGCTCCATTCCCAGCTTAAGACTCCAGAGGTCGAGCAGCGGAGTGCGAATGTAACTGTTCAACTAAAAAACACAAAAACAAACAAAAACTAAAGAGCCGAACTACGGCGCTCTGATTCCTGAAAAGGATACGTAGGCATTAGGTCGCGGGGCCTAAGCGAGCACAACTATTTATAAACCTTATTTTCCCCGTGTTTCTTTTTTCATTTGCATGCATTCCCTTAGTAATTAAGCTTTAGATTTATACACCCTTAGAATAGAACAAACATAGGTGGATACCATCGAGTACGATGGGCGTGAGGGGCGCTAGTACCTTCCCCTCGCGTAACCGACTCCCGTACCCTATCTCTGGTCGAAAGACCTTTTCTTATCCTTTCTTTATTCTAGGTTTTCCGATATTCCTTTCCTTCTTTGGGATAAATATATTGGTGGCGACTCTGTTCACATTTTCGCGAGCGTGCGACAAGGACAAAGTGCTATAATCATGCTAGCACAAAGGACTTATCACTCTCCCTAGCAATTGTGCACATTCAAGACAATTCATACATTCATCTAAACTAAGTACCCAAAATGATAGAAACAAAGATCACGAGGGCTTTTTCGGTTGTAACTTGGCTCGGTTCCAAACAAGTGACATTTCTACAAGGCCAATGAATCAAAAAGGGACAATTGCATGAAGAGCATTTATTCAATCACACTATTTACACAAACTTTCTTATTTCTCCCTTTTGACTTAACAACACTACAATGCATTCTTTCTTTTGTCTTTTGATTTTTCAATTCATTGAACTTTTTCTTTTCTTTTTCATATTATTCTTTTTCTTTTTGAATGCATTGTTCTATTATACCACCATCTCCTTTCTTTCTTTTTCTCAAGTAAACTCCTCTCTCCCCCACTTTGAACAATTCAACAATTCAACACAATTATGCTCTTCATTTAAGGTTTAAGTGTAATTGGGTTAAGTGTCTACCAAAGAAAATATTTTCCAAGTGAGTCAAAAGTTTTCTTTATTTGCTTTTCTTCAACAAACTTAATAAGGGAATACTTACTAGCTTGTCGGTTCTCATTCGACTCACTTGGCAACATCAAAATTTAAGGCTCAAAATTGGTTTCAATTGATCACACTCTCACATGTGGCCTTTTGGAAGGTGGTTTTTCTCGTATTACACAAAAAATTGCCTCGATCACTTCTAAGTTCTAACACTTTAAACAAAGCAGATTAAGCATGAATTATCCCAGTTAACACCAATTGCTAGCACACACAAAAGTTTCTAGTACACAATGGAAAGTCCTCTCACTTATGTAGTTATGTCCTAACTTGGTTCAAATATGAACAAAATCTTTCAAATGCAAAGTGATGACAAGTTTTTGTATAAAGCACCTAAATCATATTCACACTAATATCTACAAAGCAAGAAAATCGTTACCTTAGCATGCACCGCATCAAGAGCATTATCATCACCATCCAACTTTGATGTTACCACTTTTTGATGAGATTTTGCTTGCTTGAGTTTTTTTCTATTCATCACAAGGACAAACAACAAAAAATTTCTTATAATTACTAATATTATGTTCAAACATAATTACTACTATTATATTATTAGTACTATTATAATATTACTAGCACCACTTATTATATTTACTATAACTATATTATATAACTACACAAACTTAACACTATAATAAAAACACAAAATATAACACACACCTAATATGATATAATATATTAGAGACAAATTGCCAATGGCAAATGCCTCAAAGATGTCTTAGTAGCACCATTTGCTACTTCATTACAACAAAACAAAACACATCCCTAAGGATGGTAACAAAATAATCCAACAACTAACTATTCAACGGAAAATTAAAGTACTAGTAAACAAACACAATAAAACATAACAACATCACCAAAAGGTATGCATCATCACTCATCACCATCGTCCTCTTCTTCGTGATTTCCTTCATCACCTACTTCTTCATTATCTCCTCCCCCATTCCTAAAGAATGGCCTATCCTCCGGATAGTTACAAATGGCCTCATACTGCTCATTTGTAGTAAAAGATGTCACACTGGAAGGATCGCTCATCTTCAGGTACAAGCGGTGCAAAGAGTCGTGAATGGTAGCCTCCGACCTGCGCAAAGCATCCATATAATCCCAACTATACCTGCAAGCCATTTGCTGATTATACCTTGCTTGGCCGGCAGGAGGAGCTACTGCTTCAGGTTGTGGTTGAAAACGACCCCTTCCCCGTGGAGAACAAAACCGAGCAACATAACTCTCATCCACCTTGCTAGTAATAGCCATCTGAACCTCGTCTGAAATCTCCACCCTAGCCCTCCTGCACAATCCCATAATCAAAGCAGGATAAGGAAGTTGACCAGCAAGTCGACTCCCTAAAGAGTGCCCACTAGAAGCCACCTCTCGCATCTCCTCAGAAATAATCTGAGCAATGTCAATCTCTATACCTGTCATCATAGCAAATAACAAACAGGAGTTAGCTAAAGTGAGATCACTGTTGTGGCTCTTCGGCTTCAAGTTGTTCAGAAGCAGGGTGAGGTAGAGCTGAGCCATCTGATTCATGTTCCCTCGGTCCATCTTCACTGGTATGCCAGATGGGTTAAGAAAAAAACCACGACTCTCAAAAGAAAGAGTCTCTGCTACTTCATCCATATTCCACTGCCTTGCTCTATGTATCCTTGCATACTCACACCCATTTTCAGGAAGGGCTAATGGATCACCAAGATAAGAACTAATGGCAGCCCGGTTGAATGAAATGACTCTCCCCCTCACAACTGTTTTGCGCACATACTTCGTATCTTCCGTTGGCATCGCATTAGCATAAAATTCCCTCACAATATCCACATTGATACGAGTACTCGGCTGCAAAAGAACATCCCACCTACGATGATGCATGTTTTCCACAAATTGCCTATACTCCCCATTAGGCTTGAGGTCAAAGATTTTCTCCGGTAAAAATTTTCTGCCGCACAACCGTCCAAACCACTCTTGGTGCTCAGCACTCAAAAACCTTGCACTGTCAAATTGGGGTGCTACGGGAACGGGAGCTTGTCCAGAACTAGAGCCTGGGAATCGTCCTCTTTTGCTTCGGCTTTGGCGAGAAGTCATCTGCACATTACAACAAAAAGCACACCACACTGTTAAACACATAATATTGCAGAAAAACAGAGCCATTTGAGTGCATTAGACCCAACTTAGATTGACTGAACTGAACTGAACCAGAAACAGAAACATTTTTCTGTCATCAGCATCCGCCGCTTAGCGGGGTCACGGCCGCTTAGCGGCCCTGCGATTTCTCAGAAAAATTCTGCAGAAATGCAGGCTGCTAGAACTTGCTAACTCCTACACTCTCTTCACTCCTTCTGCATCAAATATGGCAACTAGTGATGAATGCAATACTAACTCTTCTTTGCCTAATCACTAAACTAACCTAATTTACACAAACTAGGGTTTTTAACACAAATTCCAGAAATCAATGCACAAAAACAACAACTTAATCACAATCTAAACCTAAAATCTATAAATATGAACAATTCTAAACATTACCTACTACTACTACCAATTTACACAAACTTTTTCAAAGAAAATAACAAACATTTACCTTGCACACCCAAATGAAAAAGAGAATTGATGAAGATGAGTTGAAAACAAGAAATTCCTTCCAAAAATGGATGCAAAGGTTGAAAGAGGAAAAGAGGGAACTTGGAAACTTGAAAATTTGGGGAGAAATGAGGTGGCTAGGGTTTATGGCCGCTCAGCCCCTCATAACTTGTTTCCCTTTTGAACTGGGCCGGGTCAGACCCTTTGGCCCATATTATTTTTTTTTCTGCATTTTTGTTTGGCCGCTTAGCGGTGTGATGGCCGCTTAGCGGTATCAGTAAAATGCTGTTTTTCAGCAGAATTCTCAGCAGTCTCCCAAGCCCCAATTTTTCCCGACTTTCCTAACAGTCACAACACACACAAAACATAAAATACTTACAATGTTGGGGTGCCTCCCAACTAGCGCTTTGTTTAACGTCGGTTAGCTCGACGGTCCATGGCGGCTTTACGGATCAAAAATCGGAACGGATTCCGAACTTCGATCGACTTCACCACCAAGATATGGCTTGAGTCTTTGGCCATTCACAGTCCAACTTTCATTTGTTGTCGGATTTTCAAGCACAACCGCTCCATAGTCTTTTACTTCCTTGATTCGGAACGGACCCGACCACTTCGACTTTAATTTACCCGGAAACAACTTCAATCTTGAATTAAACAATAGAACCATTTGGCCTTCTTTGAACTCCTTCTCCACAATCTTTTTATCATGATACCCCTTCACTTTCTCCTTGTAGATTTTGTTGGATTCATAGGCTTGTAATCGCAATTCTTCCATTTCAAGCAATTGCAATCTTCTCATTTCACCACTTGCCTTAGGATCAAAGTTAAGCAACTTCAAGGCCCAAAATGCCTTATGCTCCAATTCTACGGGTAAATGACAACTCTTCCCGTAATCCATTTGAAACGGAGTAAAACCAATCGGTGCCTTGTATGCCGTACGGTAAGCCCATAAAGCATCATCCAACTTTTGTGACCAATCCTTTCTTGATGAAGAAACAGTTTTTTCCAAGATTCTTTTAATTTCTCGGTTGGAAACTTCGGCTTGACCATTAGCCTGTGGATGATAAGCCGTGGTTACCTTATGCTTTACACCATATTGTTGTAAGACTTTTTCAAGTTGTGTGTTGCAAAAATGTGAGCCACCATCACTAATGAGAATCCTTGGTGTTCCAAACCTTGTGAAAATGTTTTTCTTTAAGAACTTGATTACGGTCTTTCCATCCGCCTTTGGACATGCTATTGCTTCCACCCATTTTGAAACATAATCAACCGCAACCAAAATATACTCACAACCAAAAGATGAAGGAAATGGTCCTACAAAGTCTATTCCCCAACAATCAAACACTTCCACTTCTAACATATTTGTCAATGGTATCTCATTCCTCTTACTCACTCCACCACTTCTTTGACAATTGTCACACCTTTTTGCATGCAAGTAGGCATCTTTGAATAACGTAGGCCAATAGAACCCGGATTGAAGAACTTTTGCCGCCGTTCTTTGCCCACCATAGTGTCCACCATAAGGTGAGTTGTGACAATGCCACAAGATTCTCATTGCTTCTTCCCTTGTCACACATCTTCTTAACACACCATCCACACCAATTTTGAACAAGTATGGATCATCCCACACATAGAATTTGGCATCATGAAGAAACTTCTTTGTTGCACTTTTACTCCAATCTTCCGGCATCCAACCCGATGCCTTATGATTAGCCATGTCAGCAAACCACGGCCTTTCTTCCACCATGAACAACTTTTCATCCGGAAATGATTCCAAAACCTCTTCTTCTTTGTTTGTTACCTCTTCATTCACCAACCTTGATAAATGATCCGCCACCAAGTTTTCCGCTCCTTTCTTGTCTCTAATCTCTAAGTGGAATTCTTGTAGCAACAATATCCACCTAATGAGCCTTTGCTTTGAATCCGGCTTGGTAAGCAAATACTTTATCGCTGCATGGTCAGTGTAAACAACAACTTTCGAACCAATTAAATAGGACCTGAATTTTTCTAATGCATATACAATAGCTAATAGTTCTTTTTCAGTTGTTGCATAATTAATTTGTGCTTCATTAAGAACCTTACTAGCATAATGTATAGCATGAAAAAATTTTCCTTTTCTTTGACCCAACACCGCTCCTACCGCATAATCACTAGCGTCACACATTAGTTCAAAATCAAGTTTCCAATCGGGCGCTATGATTATGGGTGCGGTGGTCAATCTTTGTTTCAATTCATTAAAAGCTAAAAGGCATGCGTTATCAAAAACAAAAGACTTATCTTTGTTGAGCAAGTTGCTCAAAGGCTTTGCAATCTTTGAAAAGTCTTTGATGAATCTCCTATAGAATCCCGCATGGCCTAAGAAGCTTCGAATTCCTTTGACATTTGTTGGCGGTGGTAATTTTTCAATAACCTCCACTTTTGCTCGATCGACTTCAATTCCTTTGGAAGAAACTTTGTGACCAAGAACTATGCCTTCGGTAACCATGAAATTGCATTTTTCCCAATTGAGGACCAAGTTGGTTTCAACACACCTTTTCAACACGGCATCCAAATTCTTCAAACAAAGATCAAATGAGGCTCCAAAAACGGAGAAGTCATCCATGAAAACTTCCATTGTCTTTTCTATGAAGTCCGAGAAGATAGCTTGCATACATCTTTGGAAAGTGGCCGGTGCATTACACAACCCAAACGGCATTCGCCTATAAGCAAAAATTCCAAAGGGACAAGTGAACGCCGTTTTCTCTTGATCTTCCGGATTGACCGAAATTTGGTTGTACCCGGAGTAGCCATCCAAGAAACAATAGAACTCTTGACCCGATAACCTTTCCAACATTTGGTCCATAAAAGGTAAAGGGAAGTGATCTTTCCTAGTAGCGTGGTTAAGCTTCCGGTAATCAATACACATCCTCCAACCCGTCACGGTCCTTGTCGGAATCAACTCGTTCTTTTCATTTGTGATCACGGTCATTCCTCCTTTCTTTGGTACCACTTGGACTGGACTCACCCATGCACTATCGGAAATAGGATAAATCATTCCGGCTTCCAATAGTTTCACCACTTCCTTTCTTACAACTTCTTTCATTGTAGGATTCAACCGGCGTTGAGGTTGAGCTACCGGTTTAAAATCCTCCTCCATCATAATTTTATGCATACAATAGGCCGGACTAATTCCTTTTAGATCGGAAAGAACCCATCCTATCGCCTCCTTGTTAGCTTTCAACACATGAATTAATTTCTCTTCCTCCTTTTTAGACAATGAACCACTAATTATCACCGGCTTCTTACCACCTTCTTCAAGAAAAACATATTTCAAATGGGGCGGTAACATCTTCAATTCTAATTTGGTTTCTTCCACCTTTGGCTCATCTTTCAACTCCTCCATCTTTGCTTCAAAAGGACTTATCTCTTCAAAAACATCAAGATCTCGCAAACACTCTTCAATCTCTTTTTCTTCTTCTTCATTGAGAACATCAAGAGCTTTGGTTAATGTTTTCTCAAGAGGATTGAACACATGAGCTCTACTTTCAACTTGCATGATAACTTCCTCCATAGCATCAATTCTAAAACAATCACTTGTATCATTTGGATGTTTCATTGCTTCCGAGAGATCAAAACACACTTCCTCATCTTGGAACCTCAATTTCATCAAACCATCATCAATGTCTATCATCATCCTTGCCGTCTTCATAAAAGGTCTTCCTAGAATCAACGGGGTATCAACATATTCCTCCATATCAATAACAACAAAATCAACCGGAAAGAAGAACTTGTCAACTTTCACCAGTAAATCTTCCGCTATCCCAAAAGGCATAGTTGTAGACTTATCGGCTAATTGAAGTGTCATTCTTGTATTTTTCATATCAACAATGCCTAACCTCTTAACCATGGATAAAGGAATCAAATTGATACTTGAACCCGTGTCAACCAAACCTCTTCCAATATGAATGTCACCAATAGTAACCGGCAAAGTAACTCTTCCTGGATCTCTTTCCTTCCTTGGTAAAGTACTTTGAATGATGGCACTACATTTAGCATCTAGGACAACCGTTTCGGGCTCAGTGTAACTTCTTTTCTTTGTGAGGATGTCCTTCATAAACTTGGCATATTTTGGCATTTGCTCTAAAGCTTCACCAAAAGGAATATTAATTTGCAATTGCCTAAATATGTCAAGAAAACGAGCATATTGCCTCTCATTATCTTTCTTCGAAGGCGCACGAGGGTAAGGTAAATTACGAACGGGAGGACTCATAACTTTCTTCTTTCCTTCTTTAATCTTTCTCTTTTTCTCTCTATTTTTTTCTTTTTCTTCCTCACTTTTTTCTTCACTCTCATTTTCAAATAAGACTCCCTCATTTTTCTTTGGTTCTACTTCACTTTCCACCTCTTTCTCCTTTTCCATCCTAACTTCCTCCTCCTCATCTTCCTTCTCCACTTCACTTTCAAGCACCCTCCCACTCCTAGTTACAACCGCTTTGCAATGCTCCTTAGGATTGGTTTGAGTGTTTGCCGTGAATGATGGTCCGGTTTGCTTCTCGGCGAGTTGTTTCGCAAGTTGGCCGACTTGAGTCTCTAAATTCTTTATAGCCGCTTAATTACTCTTTTGATTTGCCATTGATGCTTGCATGAATTGATTTAGAGTCTCCTCCAACTTTGAAGGCTTGTCTTGAGAAGGTGGTTGTTGTTGATAAGGACTTTGTCTTTGTTGATAATTATCTTGTCTCCACCCTTGGCTATATTGTGGTGCATTAGGCCTTTGTTGGTATCCACCTTGGTTTTGGTAAGGAGCTTGTCTTTGTTGATAGCCTCCTTGATTTTGATTCGCCATGTAATTCACTTCATTCACCGGTGGACAATATCCGGTAGGGTGGTCTCCACTACAAAGCTCACACGAAGCAACTTGTTTGTTCTTGTTAGGATCATGTAATTCCTTGAGTTGTTGAGGTAACCTTGCCATTTGTTTTGTAAGCTCCTCCACTTGTTGAGAAAGAAGCTTGTTCTGAGCTAGAATAGCATCATTGGTTCCTAATTCAATAAGTCCCGGTTTCTTTTGAACAACTCCTCGATTATGTTGCACCTGATGATCATTCCTGGCCATTTTCTCAATTATCTCTATGGCCTCCTCTACTGTCTTAGCCATCAAGGAACCTCCAGCAGTAGCATCTAAAAGAAGCTTCGGTTGTGGTTGTAAGCCATTACGAAAAATGTGAATCTGGGTGAGTTCATCAAAGCCATGACTCGGACATTTTCTCAACATTGACTTATACCTTTCCCATGCTTCATTAAGAGTTTCATTCACACCTTGAGAGAACACTGAAATTGCTGTTTTTGCTTCAAGTAACCGTGACTGAGGGAAGAACCTATCAAGAAACTTTTCTTCTAACTCATTCCAATTTGTCATGGTTTGAGTAGGTTGGTCTAGATACCAATCCTTTGCTTTGCCGATCAAGGAGTGAGGGAATAACCTCTTAAACACCTGCTCTTCCTCTCTTTCAGGGGCTCCGACTGCTCCAGCAATTTCATAAAACTTTGTCAAGTGTGTATATGGGTCCTCATGGTCAAGACCTGCAAAGGGACTAGCATAAAGTAGCTGAAGAATGCCAGTCTTCATTTCAGAATTTCTTGCATTGTTGTCATTTCGTGCAAACTGGGCTGCTCTTCTTGGACTGTTAGCACATGGTGCTCTTGGCGGCGGTGGTGGTGGTGGCGGTGGGTCCTGTTCTCCATGCCGTGCCATCTCTTCTTCTATAACTTGTGGTGCTGATGAAGTAGTAGCTTATTGGGCTAATCTTCGTTCTTTGGCTAGTTTCCTTCTTCTTCTGGTTTTACTGTTCAATCTCCTTGCGGTTCTTTCAATTTCTGGATCAAAAAGAAGCTGATCTGCTGGGACACTCCCACGCATAAACCAGAGCTGAAACACTAACCAAAAAGTGAGCAAAGACTAGGCAATAATACTAATATTTATACTCAAAACACACAAAAACTATTGCTATGCTTATAATATCTTAACGCCAATCCCCGGCAACGGCGCCATTTTGTTAGAAAGTATAGGATAAGTATTCTTAGTATCCTCTCCTTAGGGATTGATGCGATATTATCGCCGTTCTACAGCTCAGTGTATTTTGAGTTAAGGTTTTGGATGCTTTTAATGTCATGAAAAATAAATAGCATGAAAAGAAATTAAAGACAATAACTTCGGGTTTAAAAACGGTTTGGTAAAACTGTGTCAAGATTAGTTTTCGTTAGCTTGCTTTTGTATATACTCTGATGATCATGTATATGAACATATCAATGATTAATACAATCACGTATCCTCTCGATACTGTTTATCTCTAAAGCAGTGTCGTGATTGTTATTATATTAACCGTCAGATGATCTCTCATGCCGACAGTTGACATAATAACCTTTAAGTTTGATACAAGTGATTATCAACTCACAAATCTATCTCTAGAGTTTGATTGTTGATAGATGAATACCCTTTTGGTCAAGATTTGAAACATATCTCTCAATAGTGTATCAAAACAACATATAAACATGAATACAAAGATATTCACCATATATTAATCACCAACAAGGTTCATATACAAAAGATCAAGCTAAATACATACTCTACAAGCTAACTACCTCTAATCTTGACACATGAGGAGTTTAGCTATCCATAGCTTCAACAACAAACATCAACACAAGACCTCCTAGCATAGAAATTCAAAGATGATGAAGAAAAATGCTTGAGAAATCTTGAAGATTTATGAGTTTTTCTCTCCTCTTCTCTTGCCCTAGAGTGTATGGTTGGTAATAATGAATAGAACAAGATAAGGATCCTCAAAAATATCTCTAAGTGCCTAAAAGTAGCCACTTGAAAAAGTACCGCCACTTAGCGCCCAGACTGCCGCTAAGCGGAGCACCAAAAATATCTGCTTCCACGCTGGAGACCGCTAAGCGGGCTGAGGCCGCTAAGCGGGACTTGCTGAGCACAAATTTTCCTTTCGCCCCTGGAAAGCGCGCTTAGTGGCCGCTGAGCGGCCATTGCTGAACCAAACTTCTTCATTAAGCCTCCAAACTTGCTCCAAATTGCATCCTTACCTCCTATTACTTGCCAAAATGCATAGAACCTACAAAAAACATAAGAAAAGCTTAAAAAATACTATACTTACTACTAAACTCGATTTTATTTATTTACACTATTACGAACCAAAATTAAATAGAAAAGTAATGAGAAAAGTTATCAAAATACCACAAAAGTTTATCAACAAATATCCACATTTTGGATTCTAACAACTAGCAAGACACCCTCAGAGAGTGATCCAGGACTGTCCTCCTACCTTTAGTATACCTTCCATGAAAAGTTAAACTTCATTAGAATCATCAAAAGATTCAAAACATAAATTTTCTAGTCCTTCTATTTCCTTGACGCAATTAGAAGAACCATTAGCTGTGAGTTTCTGGTGGTTATCATTTCGTCTACGGACCCAAAAAACTGTCCACAAGCATATTGAACATGCCAAGACTCACATAATTTAGAATCAATCTTTTTAAGTCACCTTTTTCTATTTTGTTGAAAAACATTAGTAGAAAAGAGCTTTGAATAGTAACAGATGGACAAATACATACAACCAAAACTGTTTAAGTATTTGAACAAAACATAATGCGTCTTGTATGACTCAATCTTCAATCTTATGTCTTAACCGAACAATGAAACTATACAAAAATATTATTATTACCTTAACTGAATCAACCGGGGAGAAACATGCATCCGTAATAATAACGAGACATTTGATATCATGTTCATTAGCGTACTCATACTACTCTATAAGTATTGTATCAGGGACGAGAACATATTCGGCCTGATGCCCAGAAAAATGAATAGAAAAACCTTAGATTATAACCCTAAATTATACAAATCAAAATTGTTGAGAAATCTCAGCCTTAAAATTCTCCTGCCATAATTCACAAACAAGTTCCATGCGCTGCGCCAACTGACCACCTCCTCCTCTTGAGGATACAATAATTAATTTATTTTTTATGCTTGCTTTATTTTTGAAATTGTTGAGAAACTCAAATGTGTATATGTACCCATCAACAACCAATCCTACCCTTCTATTTATGCTATTTGGGCACATGTGAGCACGCACAACATTCATAGGAACTATTGTAAAATTGAAAGCCAGTAACTTTAATTCTAAGGAGTTTATAGAGTTTAAAATTAACAAAACTAAAAAGAAAGTGTACGAGCTTTCAGATACTACTCAATTGGGTACATAACAATTCTAAATAATTGTCTCTAGGGTGGCTTGTTCCCACACCGGAGGGTGGATTTCCTATTTGAAAGCAGAAAATACATACTAGTAGAAACAACATAAAATTCGTAGACAAAAGAAGCTTTAAGTTATCCAAGACTGCTACAGGAAAAAAACCCGGAACAACTGAAGCACGTGCAAAAGAAACATGTTGATATCGTCTGTTACATTTACTGGCACTATTATGTTGAGGGAAAAAGGTAATCAAAATTATTCATAGCACGAGGGACAAAGCATTGCATTCAATCAAGACTTAGTGAGGACTAACACCAGTGATTTTGAGCATGATTATTTGAACATAGTTTGGGATCAAAGCAAGCATCAATCAAATTATATAATGGTTAAAATGTTGTTGGAAAAATAACAAAAAAAAACAACTTTCTAAGCTTGCGGAAGCATACCCTTAAAAGAATAAGAGAAGCAAACAATTCTACACTAAAATTCAAAATTATAATTCAACTTCAAATTTTTCAATAAGAAAATTATAAACCATCTCATATAATTGCAATTTTTAAGGAGTAAATTGCAAACCCTCCAAACAGTAATTTTTAAGGAGAAAATTGCAAACCCTGAACGGAAAAATTGCAATACTTTTCTCAATTGCAATTTTTGGACGAAGAAACTGCAAACCCTTTCAACAATCTACTTACGAACGGAAAAATACATATTAGCAGAAAAGAGCTTTGAGTAGTAACAGATGGAAAAATACATACAACCGAAAGTGTTTAAGTATTTGAACAAAACATAATGCGTCTTGTATGACTCAATCTTCAATCTTATTTCCTAACCTGACAATGAAACTAAAAAAAATAATATTATTACCTAAACTGAATTAGCCAGGGAGAAACATGCATCTGTAACAATAATGAGACAATTGATATCATGTTCATTAGCGTACTCATACTACTCTATAAGTATTGGATCAGGGATGGGACATATTCGGCCTGATGACAAGAAAAATGAATAGAAAAAACTAAGATTATAACCCTAAATTATACAAATTAAAATTGTTTAGAAATTTCAGCCTTAAAATTCTCCTTCCATAATTCACAAACAAGTTCCATGCGCTCCGCCAACAGACCACTTCCTCCTCTTGAGGACACAATAATTAATTTATTTTGTATGCTTGCTTTATTTTTGAAATAGTTGAGAAAGTCAAATATGTATATGTTGAAGGATAGAAAAACACTTAGAAAGGGGGGGTTTGAATAAGTGTAGCTTTAAAAACTTGACAGATAAAAATAAATTGCACAGTTATTTTTATCCTGGTTCGTTGTTAACTAAACTACTCCAGTCCACCCCCGCAGAGATGATTTACCTCAACTGAGGATTTAATCCACTAATCGCACGGATTACAATGGTTTTCCACTTAGTCCGCAACTAAGTCTTCCAGAGTCTTCTGATCACACACTGATCACTCCAGGAACAACTGCTTAGATACCCTCTAAGACTTTTCTAGAGTCTACTGATCAACACGATCACTCTAGTTACAATCTGCTTAGTTCACTCCTAAGACTTCCTAGAGTATTCTGATCAACACGATCACTCTAGTTCCTTACAACTTAATGTAATCAATTCTAAGAGTTTACAAATGCTTCTTAAAAGCGATAATCACAACTGTGATATTTCTCTTAACGTTTAAGCTTAATCTCACTAATATATTACAACAGCAATGTAGTGAGCTTTGATGAAGATGAAGATTCTGAGTTTAGATTTGAACAGCGTTTCAGCAAGTTTGATATGAGTTGTGTTGGTGCAGAATCGTTAACCTTGCTTCTCATCAGAACTTCATATTTATAGGCGTTGAGAAGATGACCGTTGAATGCATTTAATGCTTTGCGTGTTCCGTACAGCATCGCATTTAATGTTATACGCTTTTGTCAACTACCTCGAGCCTTGTTCACGCTGTGTCTACTGACGTAGCCTTTAATAGCTTTTAACGTTCCTTTTGTCAGTCAGCGTAGCTTGCCACTTGTACTTTCTTCTGATCTGATGTTTGTGAATACAACGTTTGAATATCATCAGAGTCAAACAGCTTGGTGCATAGCATCTTCTGATCTTCTGACCGTGAAGTGCTTCTGAGCGTGATACCATCTTCTGAGCTTCAGTGCTTCTGATCTCTTGTTCTTCTGATGCTTCCATAGACCCATGTTCTGATTCTGCTTCGACCATCTTCTGATGTCTTGCCAGACCATGTTCTGATGTTGCATGCTGAACCCTTGAGACAAAGCTTCTGAGCGCTGAATTATGCGTACTCTTTATATATTTCCTGAAAGGGAAATTGCATTCGATTAGAGTACCATATTATCTTAAGCAAAATTCATATTATTGTTATCATCAAAACTAAGATAATTGATCAGAACAAATCTTGTTCTAACAATCTCCCCCTTTTTGATGATGACAAAAACATATATAAATGATATGAATTTGCGATCAGAAAGAATAGTAGGCAAAAGACAAATTACACAGCTATAGCATAAGCATATGAATATGTCTCCCCCTGAGATTAACAATCTCCCCCTGAGATAAATAATCTCCCCCTGAAATAAATACTCGAAGAACTTTAATAAAAGACTTCCCTGATTATTTCGGTAGAGACGATCATATAAGCTTCTTGTCTTCAGAGAATTCATAGCTTCTGACTTCTGCTTCCATAGGACAGCTTCAGAACTAGAATTTCCTTAGATCCTTAGAACACTCACAGCTTCTGATTCCTGCTTCCATCTAGGACAGCTTCAGAACTTGAATTTCTTTGATCTTCTGAACATTCACAGCTTCTGATTTCTGCTTCCATTCAGGACAGCTTCAGAACTTGAATTTCTTTGATCTTCTGAACATTCACAGCTTCTGATTTCTGCTTCCATTCAGGACAGCTTCAGAACTTGAGTTTTCTGGATCTTTAGAACATTCGCAGCTTCTGATTTCTGCTTCCCTCGGATAGCTTCAGAACTTTGAATTTCTACCAACATCACTTCATGCTAGATTTGTATCAGAACATTGTTGAATGTACCAGAGCATCATCTGAGCATCTCTACATCCTGAAATGTTACAGAAAAAAAACTAAACGACAAAAGTCAGCATGAACGAGTTAGAACATAAGATGTATGTTTGAACACATTATATGTATCAGAGCCATATAGGCTGAAATAATGTATCAGAGCAAATAATGTATCAGAGCCATAACATTATATGTATCAGAGCAAATAGAATTTTGTCAAAATAAATAGACAAATATAGATCAAATTCTATTATCAGTGCTTCTGATTCATTCTTCTTTCTTGCTTCTGATCTCTGAAGCTTGACAGCACTCGGCTTGCTTCAGTTTCCATGGTTTTGCTTCTGTGTTTGCTTTTTGCTTTGAAGATTCTCTTTATACCTGCAAAACACTTAAACCATGTAGAACTTGCAGTTCTTGTTAGTGAATGTGTGGGAGCTTTACCCAGCAACTGATAGATTAATCAAATCATTTATCATTTATCTTCTCCCCCTTTTTGTCATAACATCAAAAAGAAAATTTCAAAAAATTTAGATGCATAAAACGACAAATAGAGTCACTGGAATGTAAAAGCAAAGAAACTTTTTCATTGATAATCAAAAAAGGATTACAAGAAGTTCCTATGTTTAACAAGCAGATGCAACAAGGAAAAGAAAACTACAAAGACCAAATCCTAAGACCCTAGCTAAGACAACGTCTGTGCCAGCATGCCATGAAGGAGTGAAACGCCTCATTGACTGCTTCTTGGGCTTTCAGGCGAGGGATCAGGGAGACTTGGTTCTGATGCAGATCTTCCACCATCTTTACCAGCAGGTGAAGATGAAGAGATTTCTTCAGAAGAGATTAAGGGAGAGGAAAGGTTAGATGAAGAGGAAGCTGAGTCTTGAAGGTCGAAAGATGAGGAAGAAGATGGAGATGATGGAGGGCTTTCACCAGGAGGATGAAACACTCGTCTAGAATAATTTCCAGACAGCATTGCTTCGAATGGATTCACCTTGAGAGGATCATAGGTGATTTTGATCTTTTTGGGTTTTGAAGGTGATGTTTCAACAGCTTTTCTTTTGTTGTTTTGATCATTTTCATTATTTCCTGGGCTTGATGAAGAGTTCATGATGGGTTTGCAGAAAATGAACAGGTAGGGTTTGATATGGAAGAGAGAGAGAGAGAAAAACTTGATGAAGAAATGCAAAGAGATAGAGAGAGATGAGAGGGAAAGAGAAGAGTTTGAAGAGTATTTAAAAGAAAATAAAATGAAACGAATGATGAAAAGCATTTAATGTTACGTGACGTGAGGAGAGATAATAAAGACAAATGAGGTGACTGGCACAGTTACCTATGGTCGGTGTCCCTTCAACTGCACGCACGTTTATCCACGAATAGTAACAACAGGTTTACCATCCCGAGATAAAACGTAACAGCTGTTTTGCTTTAAAAGAGGTTCTGAATCAACTTAGACAATGAAACGTCAGTAATAACCGAATCATAATTTCTAAAAGATTTTAATCAGAACTTCTGATATACAAAAAGATAATCCATGTTCATTTCAGAAGTTACTCATACATAAGAACTTCTCATCTTCTCATTCTGGGCATAAATCCATACTGATGTTCTTCAGAATGAACTTAAACCTATCTTCAGCCAGGGGTTTTGTAAAGATATCAGCCCATTGATGGTCTGTATCAACAAAGTTTAAAGATATAACACCCTTCTGAACATAGTCCCTTATGAAATGATGTTTAATCTCAATATGTTTAGCTTTTGAATGAAGAATAGGATTCTTAGATAAACATATAGCAGAAGTATTATCACAGAATATAGGAATGTTACTCTCAAATATCTGATAATCTTCTAACTGACTCTTCATCCAGAGCATCTGTGTACTACAACCAGCAGCAGCGACATATTCTGCTTCTGTTGTTGATAGAGCAATAGTTGCTTGCTTCTTGCTATACCAAGAGATCAAATGACTTCCAAGAAACTGGCAACTTCCTGAAGTACTTTTTCTTTCAATTCTGTCTCCGGCATAATCAGCATCGCAGAATCCTACTAAGTTGTATTCTTTAGATTTTCTGTAAACTAAGCCAACATTAGTAGTACCTTTCAGATACCTTAGAATTCTCTTAACAGCAGTTAAATGAGATTCTCTAGGATCTGATTGGAATCTAGCACACAAACAAACACTGAACAGAATGTCAGGTCTAGAAGCAGTCAGATATAGAAGAGATCCAATCATACCTCTGTATAATTTCTGATCTACCTTCTTACTTACCTCATCCTTACCTAGGATGCATGTTGGATGCATAGGAGTTTTGGCTTCTTTGCAGTCTAGAAGATTAAACTTCTTCAGAAGTTCCTTCACATACTTGGTTTGATGAACATACGTTCCTTCTGATGTTTGATTTATTTGTATTCCAAGGAAATACTTGAGTTCTCCCATCATGCTCATTTCAAACTCAGCCTGCATAGACTTAGCAAACTCCTTTCCAAGTGTAGCATTAGATGTTCCAAAAATAATATCATCTACATATATTTGACAAATTAAAATATCCCTTTTAAAGGTTTTACAAAAGAGAGTAGTGTCCACTTTTCCTCTAGTGAAACCATTATCCAGAAGGAAAGAACTTAAGCGTTCATACCAAGCTCTGGGAGCCTGTTTCAATCCATACAATGATTTCTTAAGTTTAAAAACATGATTAGGAGACATAGAGTCTTCAAAACCAGGAGGTTGATGGACATAAACTTCTTCATCTATATAACCATTTAAGAAGGCACTCTTGACATCCATCTGATAAAGAGTGATGTTATGTTGAGTGGCAAATGAAATTAATAGACGAATAGATTCTAACCTGGCCACTGGTGCAAAGGTTTCTGTATAATCAATCCCTTCTTGCTGACTATAACCCTGAGCCACCAGTCTGGCTTTGTTCCTTACCACTTCACCTTTCTCACTGAGCTTGTTTCTGAAGACCCATTTTGTACCAATTATATTGAATCCATCTGGTCTAGGAACAAGATCCCAAACATCATTCCTTGTAAACTGATTCAGTTCTTCTTGCATAGCAATTATCCAGTCTGGATCTTCTAGAGCATGATCAACAGAAGTTGGCTCGATCAAAGATACAAGACCTAATTGACAGTCTGCATTGTTCTTAAGGAATGCTCTTGTTCTGATTGGATCATCCTTCTTTCCAAGAATGACATCTTCTGAATGACCGGAGATGAGTCTGGATGATCTTCTGACAGATGGTTCTTCAGAAATGCTTAGATCCTCCAGAGAAGCTGATACTTGATCTTCAGATTCTTTGCTTCTGAGAAGCTCTGCTTCTGATGCGTTGCTTCTTGGCTCAACAACTTCTGATATATCAATATCACAATCTGCAAAATTATCAAACTGCTTTGGTTTTTCAGAACCAAGCTTATCATCAAACCTGATATTGATTGATTCTTCTACAATCAATGTTTCAGTATTGTATACTCTGTAGCCTTTTGAGCGTTCAGAATATCCAAGAAGGAAACATTTCTGTGCTTTGGAATCAAACTTACCAAGATAATCTTTAGTGTTCAGAATAAAGCATACACATCCAAAAGGATGGAAATATGAAATGTTGGGCTTTCTATTCTTCCACAATTCATAGGGAGTCTTATTTAGAATAGGTCTGATAGAGATTCTATTCTGAATATAGCATGCAGTGTTTATTGCTTCTGCCCAGAAATGCTTAGCCATATTGGTTTCATTGATCATGGTTCTGGCCATTTCTTGCAGAGTCCTATTCTTTCGTTCTACAACCCCATTTTGCTGTGGAGTTCTAGGACAAGAGAAATCATGGGCAATACCATTTTCTTTGAAGAACTCTTCAAAGGATCTGTTCTCAAATTCACCACCATGATCACTTCTGACCTTTATGATTTTACACTCTTTTTCAGATTGAATCTGAATGCAGAAATCAAAGAACACTGAATGAGTCTCATCCTTGTGTTTCAAGAATTTTACCCATGTCCAGCGGCTATAATCATCTACGATGACTAATCCATATTTCTTCCCTCTGACAGATGCTGTTTTGACTGGGCCAAACAGATCAATGTGCAAGAGTTCTAATGGCCTTGAGGTAGAAACAACATTCTTGGACTTGAATGCAGGTTTGGAGAACTTGCCCTTCTGACATGCTTCACAAAGAGCGTCTGATTTGAATTTCAGATTAGGGAGTCCTCTGACCAGATTCAGTTTGTTAATCTGAGAAATCTTTCTCAAACTAGCATGACCTAATCTTCTGTGCCAGACCCACTGCTCTTCAGAAACAGACATAAGACAAGTCACCTTCTGACTCATAAGATCTTGCAGATCTGTCTTATAAATGTTGTTCTTCCTCTTGCCTGTAAATAGGATTGAGCCATCCTTCTGATTTACAGCCTTGCAAGACTCTTGATTAAAGATTATATCATAACCATTGTCACTCAATTGACTGATAGATAAGAGGTTATGTGTTAATCCTTCTACAAGAAGTACATTAGAAATGGAAGGAGAGTTACCAGACTTTATAGTTCCAGAGCCAATTATCTTGCCCTTCTGATCTCCTCCAAACTTGACTTCTCCTCCAGACTTAAGCACCAGGTCTTGGAACATAGACCTTCTTCCTGTCATGTGTCGCGAGCATCCAGAGTCCAGGTACCATGACATGTTGTGCTTTGTCCTTTTTGCAGTCAAGGATATCTGCAATAGGAATAATCTTATCCTTAGGTACCCACATTTTCTTGGGTCCTTTCTTGTTAGATTTTCTCAAGTTCTGATTGAACTTGGGTTTAACATTGTAAGCAGTAGGAGGAACAGCATGATAATTTTTAATGTGAGTTTCATGATATTTCCTAGGTTGTGTCACATGCTTTTTGGTGTGTGTTATGTGAAAACTTTGAGCATGTGAAGTGTGCCTAATATCATGAGAGTGGCCATACTTGAACTGATCATACAATGGCTTGTATGTGATTTTCATTTCATCAACAGGTTCAAGTTTGTATGGGGTTTCACCCTCAAAACCAATGCCTACTCTTTTGTTTCCAGACACAGCATATATCATAGAAGCTAGCTGACTTCTGCCAATACTTCTAGATAAGAACTTCCTGAAACTTAAATCATATTCTTTCAGAATATGGTTTAGACTAGGAGTGGATTTTTCTGAATCAGAAGGAGATCCAACATTATTGGATAATTTTAAAAGTTTTTCTCTTAATTCAGAATTTTCCAACTCAAGCTTCTTTGTTTCAAATTCAAATTGCTTTTTCAGCTTTTTGTATTTGAGACTAATCTGAGACTTGAGTTCCAGAAGTTCAGTTAGACCGGAAACTAACTCATCTCTAGTAAGTTCAGAAAATACCTCTTCAGAATCTGATTCTGATGTAGATTCTGATCCGTCATCTTCTGTCGCCATCAGCGCACAGTTAGCCTGCTCATCTTCTGAGTCATCTTCTGACTCATCCCAGGTTGCCATAAGACTTTTCTTCTTATGAAACTTCTTCTTGGGATTTTCCTTCTGAAGATTTGGACATTCATTCTTGTAGTGTCCAGGCTCATTGCATTCATAGCACATGACTTTCTTCTTGTCAAATCTTCTGTCATCGGAAGATTCTCCACGTTCAAATTTCTTTGAACTTCTGAAGCCTCTGAACTTCCTTTGCTTGGTCTTCCAGAGTTGATTTAGCCTTCTGGAGATTAAGGACAGTTCATCTTCTTCTTCAGATTCTGATTCTTCAGGATCTTCTTCTCTAGCCTGAAAAGCGTTAGTGCATTTCTTGATATTGGATTTTAATGCAATAGACTTACCTTTCTTTTGAGGCTCATTTGCGTCCAGCTCTATTTCATGACTCCTCAAGGCACTGATAAGCTCTTCCAGAGAAACTTCATTCAGATTCTTTGCAATCTTGAATGCAGTCACCATAGGACCCCATCTTCTGGGTAAGCTTCTGATGATCTTCTTTACATGATCAGCCTTGGTGTATCCCTTGTCAAGAACTCTCAATCCAGCAGTAAGAGTTTGAAATCTTGAAAACATCTTTTCAATGTCTTCATCATCCTCCATCTTGAAGGCTTCATACTTCTGGATTAAGGCTAGAGCTTTAGTCTCCTTGACTTGAGCATTTCCTTCATGAGTCATTTTCAAGGACTCATATATGTCATAAGCCGTTTCCCTGTTAGATATCTTCTCATACTCAGCATGAGAGATAGCATTCAGCAAAACAGTTCTGCATTTATGATGATTCCTGAAAAGCTTTTTCTGATCATCATCCATTTCTTGCCTTGTCAGCTTTACGCCTCTGGCATTTACAGGATGTTTGGAACCATCCATCAGAAGATCCCATAGATCACCATCTAGACCCAGAAAGTAACTTTCCAGTTTATCTTTCCAGTATTCAAAGTTTTCACCATCAAATACCGGCGGTCTAGTATAACCATTGTTACCGTTGTATTGCTCAGCAGAGCCAGATGTAGATGCAGGTGTAGGTGTAGACTTTTCACTTTCATCAACCATCTTTTACTGAAGCGTTTTTCTCTTCCTGAATCTTTTCTAAACACGGTTAAGTGCTTGCACCTTAGAACCGGCGCTCTGATGCCAATTGAAGGATAGAAAAACACTTAGAAAGGGGGGGTTTGAATAAGTGTAGCTTTAAAAACTTGACAGATAAAAATAAATTGCACAGTTATTTTTATCCTGGTTCGTTGTTAACTAAACTACTCCAGTCCACCCCCGCAGAGATGATTTACCTCAACTGAGGATTTAATCCACTAATCGCACGGATTACAATGGTTTTCCACTTAGTCCGCAACTAAGTCTTCCAGAGTCTTCTGATCACACACTGATCACTCCAGGAACAACTGCTTAGATACCCTCTAAGACTTTTCTAGAGTCTACTGATCAACACGATCACTCTAGTTACAATCTGCTTAGTTCACTCCTAAGACTTCCTAGAGTATTCTGATCAACACGATCACTCTAGTTCCTTACAACTTAATGTAATCAATTCTAAGAGTTTACAAATGCTTCTTAAAAGCGATAATCACAACTGTGATATTTCTCTTAACGTTTAAGCTTAATCTCACTAATATATTACAACAGCAATGTAGTGAGCTTTGATGAAGATGAAGATTCTGAGTTTAGATTTGAACAGCGTTTCAGCAAGTTTGATATGAGTTGTTTTGGTGCAGAATCGTTAACCTTGCTTCTCATCAGAACTTCATATTTATAGGCGTTGAGAAGATGACCGTTGAATGCATTTAATGCTTTGCGTGTTCCGTACAGCATCGCATTTAATGTTATACGCTTTTGTCAACTACCTCGAGCCTTGTTCACGCTGTGTCTACTGACGTAGCCTTTAATAGCTTTTAACGTTCCTTTTGTCAGTCAGCGTAGCTTGCCACTTGTACTTTCTTCTGATCTGATGTTTGTGAATACAACGTTTGAATATCATCAGAGTCAAACAGCTTGGTGCATAGCATCTTCTGATCTTCTGACCGTGAAGTGCTTCTGAGCGTGATACCATCTTCTGAGCTTCAGTGCTTCTGATCTCTTGTTCTTCTGATGCTTCCATAGACCCATGTTCTGATTCTGCTTCGACCATCTTCTGATGTCTTGCCAGACCATGTTCTGATGTTGCATGCTGAACCCTTGAGACAAAGCTTCTGAGCGCTGAATTATGCGTACTCTTTATATATTTCCTGAAAGGGAAATTGCATTGGATTAGAGTACCATATTATCTTAAGCAAAATTCATATTATTGTTATCATCAAAACTAAGATAATTGATCAGAACAAATCTTGTTCTAACATATGTACCCATCATCAACCAAACTTACGCTTATATTTCTGCTATTTGTTGTAAAATTGAAAGGAAATAACTTTAATTCTAAGGAGTTTATAGAGTTTAAAATTAACAAAACAAAAAAGAAAATGTACGAGCTTTCAGATACTAATTGATTGGGTACATAACAATTCTGAATAATTGTCTCTAGGGTGGCTTGTTCCCACACCGGTGGGTGGATTTTCTATTTGCAAATAGAAAAGACAAATTATTAAAAACAATATAAAATTCGTAGACAAAAGAAGCTTTAAGTTGTCCAAGACTGCTACAGGAAAAAAACTCCCGGAACAACTTAAGCACGTGCAAAAGAATCATGTTGATATCATCCGTTACATTAACTAACACTATTATGTTGAGGGAAAAAGGTAATAAAAAATATTCATAGCACGAGGGACAAACCATCGCATTCAATCAAGACTTAGTCAGACTAACACCAGTGATTTTGAGCATGATTAGTTGAACATAGTTTGCGATCAAAGCAAGCATCAATCAAATGATATAATGGTTAAAGTTATGTTGGAAAATAAATTAAAAAAACAAATTTCTAAGCTTGCGGAAGCATACCCTTAAAAGAACAAGAGAAGCAAAAATTTCTACACTAAAATTGGAGGGTAATTTTTAAGGAGAAAATTGCAAACCCTAAACAGAAAAATTGCAATACTTCTCTGAATTGCAATTTTTGGATGGAGAAACTGCAAACCCTTAAAACAAACTACTTTCGAACGGAAAAATAGAAAACCCTCTCAACAAACTATTTTTAAATGAAAAATAGAAAACCCTCTCAACAAACTATCATACTCTCTCCTCTAGAAACACAACTACCCAATACATCCAAAAGACTACATTTTTTGTGTATCAAAAACTCAAATTAACTATCTCTATTTATATAATTACTTAAATTCTCTTATCTTCCTATTACCCGATGTGGAACATGGACGAATATACTATTTAACCCAACAAAAATTACATCGAAATACGTAATTTGGAACAGTCAGGAAAAGAACTCTTGGTACAAAAACTAGTATAGAATATACAAACGTAATTTGGAACAGTCGGGAAGGGGACAAAAACTAGTATAGAATATACAAACCATGTTAATGGCAATCAAAAGAAATTAAATTGGAATGCATAACCTACAAAGTCAATGCTCCTCAGCTAGCAAGACACCCTCAGAGAGTGATCTAGGACTGTTCTCCAACCTTGAGTATACCTTCCATGAAAAGTTAAACTTCATTAGAATCATCAAAAGATTCAAAACATAAATTTTCTATTCCTTCTATTTCCTTGACGCAATTGAAAGAACCATTAGCTATGAGTTTCTGGTGGTTATCACTTCGTCTACGGACCAAAATAATTGTCGACAAGCATATTGAACATGCCAAGACTCACATAATTTAGAATCAATCTTTTTAAGTCACTTTTTTCTATTTTGTTGAAAACATTAGTAGAAAAGAGCTTTGAATAGTAACAGATGGACAAATACATACAACCGAATGTGTTTAAGTATTTGAACAAAGCAAAATGTGTCTTGTATGACTCAATCTTCAATCTTATGTCTTAACCGGACAATGAAACTATAAAAAAATATAATTATTACCTTAACTGAATCAACCGGGGAGAAACGTGCATCCGTAATAATAACTAGACATTTGATATCATGTTCATTAGCGTACTCATACTACTTTTTAAGTATTGTATCAGGGACGGGAACATATTCGGTCTGATGACAAGGAAAATGAATAGAAAAACCTTAGATAATAACCCGAAATTATACAAATCAAAATTGTTTAGAAATCTCAGCATTAAAATTCTCCTGCCAGAATTCACAAACAAATTCCATGCGATCCGCCAACAGACCACCTCCTCCTTTTGAGGACACAATAATTAATTTATTTTGTATGCTTGCTTTATTTTTTAAATAGTTGAGAAAGTCAAATGTGTATATGTACCCATCAGAAACCAAACTTACCCTTTTATTTCTGCTATTTAGGTGCATGTGAGCACGCACAACATTCATAAGAACTATTGTAAAATTGAAAGGCAATAACTTTAATTCTAAGGAGTTTATAGAGTTTAAAATTAACAAAACAAAAAAGAAAGTGTACAAGCTTTCAGATTCTAAACGATTGGGTACATAACAATTCTGAATAATTGTCTCGAGGGTTGCTTGTCCCCACACCGGTGGGTGGATTACCTATTTGCAAAAAGAAAAGACAGACTATTAGAAAGAACATAAAATTTGTAGACAATAGAAGCTTTAAGTTGTCCAAGACTGCTACGGGAAGAAAACACCCAGAATAATTGAAGCACGTGCAAAAGAAACATGTTGATATCGTCCGTTACATTTACTGGCATTATTATGTTGAGGGAAAAAGGTAATAAAAACCTTTTTCTATTTTGTTGAAAACATTAGCAGAAAAGAGCTTTGAGTAGTAACAGATGGAAGAATACATACAACCGAAAGTGTTTAAGTATTTGAACAAAACATAATGCGTCTTGTATGACTCAATCTTCAATCTTATTTCCTAACCTGACAATGAAACTAAAAAAAATAATATTATTACCTAAACTGAATTAGCCAGGGAGAAACATGCATCCGTAACAATAATTAGACATTTGATATCATGTTCATTAGCGTACTCATACTACTCTATAAGTATTGGATCAGGGATGGGACATATTCGGCCTGATGACAAGAAAAATGAATAGAAAAAACTAAGATTATAACCCTAAATTATACAAATTAAAATTGTTTAGAAATTTCAGCCTTAAAATTCTCCTTCCATAATTCACAAACAAGTTCCATGCGCTCCGCCAACAGACCACTTCCTCCTCTTGAGGACACAATAATTAATTTATTTTGTATGCTTGCTTTATTTTTGAAATAGTTGAGAAAGTCAAATATGTATATGTACCCATCATCAACCAAACTTACGCTTATATTTCTGCTATTTGTTGTAAAATTGAAAGGAAATAACTTTAATTCTAAGGAGTTTATAGAGTTTAAAATTAACAAAACAAAAAAGAAAATGTACGAGCTTTCAGATACTAATTGATTGGGTACATAATAATTCTGAATAATTGTCTCTAGGGTGGCTTGTTCCCACACCGGTGGGTGGATTTTCTATTTGCAAATAGAAAAGACAAATTATTAAAAACAATATAAAATTCGTAGACAAAAGAAGCTTTAAGTTGTCCAAGACTGCTACAGGAAAAAAACTCCCGGAACAACTTAAGCACGTGCAAAAGAAACATGTTGATATCATCCGTTACATTAACTAACACTATTATGTTGAGGGAAAAAGGTAATAAAAAATATTCATAGCACGAGGGACAAACCATCACATTCAATCAAGACTTAGTCAGACTAACACCAGTGATTTTGAGCATGATTAGTTGAACATAGTTTGCGATCAAAGCAAGCATCAATCAAATGATATAATGGTTAAAGTTATGTTGGAAAATAAATTAAAAAAACAAATTTCTAAGCTTGCGGAAGCATACCCTTAAAAGAACAAGAGAAGCAAAAATTTCTACACTAAAATTGGAGGGTAATTTTTAAGGAGAAAATTGCAAACCCTAAACAGAAAAATTGCAATACTTCTCTGAATTGCAATTTTTGGATGGAGAAACTGCAAACCCTTAAAACAAACTACTTTCGAACGGAAAAATAGAAAACCCTCTCAACAAACTATTTTTAAATGAAAAATAGAAAACCCTCTCAACAAACTATCATACTCTCTCCTCTAGAAACACAACTACCCAATACATCCAAAAGACTAATTTTTTGTGTATCAAAAACTCAAATTAACTATCTCTATTTATATAATTACTTAAATTCTTTTATCTTCCTATTACCCGATGTGGAACATGGACGAATATACTATTTAACCCAACAAAAATTACATCGAAATACGTAATTTGGAACAGTCAGGAAAAGAACTCTTGGTACAAAAACTAGTATAGAATATACAAACGTAATTTGGAACAGTCGGGAAGGGGACAAAAACTAGTATAGAATATACAAACCATGTTAATGGCAATCAAAAGAAATTAAATTGGAATGCATAACCTACAAAGTCAATGCTCCTCAGCTAGCAAGACACCCTCAGAGAGTGATCTAGGACTGTTCTCCAACCTTGAGTATACCTTCCATGAAAAGTTAAACTTCATTAGAATCATCAAAAGATTCAAAACATAAATTTTCTATTCCTTCTATTTCCTTGACGCAATTGAAAGAACCATTAGCTATGAGTTTCTGGTGGTTATCACTTCGTCTACGGACCAAAATAATTGTCGACAAGCATATTGAACATGCCAAGACTCACATAATTTAGAATCAATCTTTTTAAGTCACTTTTTTCTATTTTGTTGAAAACATTAGTAGAAAAGAGCTTTGAATAGTAACAGATGGACAAATACATACAACCGAATGTGTTTAAGTATTTGAACAAAGCAAAATGTGTCTTGTATGACTCAATCTTCAATCTTATGTCTTAACCGGACAATGAAACTATAAAAAAATATTATTATTACCTTAACTGAATCAACCGGGGAGAAACGTGCATCCGTAATAATAACTAGACATTTGATATCATGTTCATTAGCGTACTCATACTACTTTTTAAGTATTGTATCAGGGACGGGAACATATTCGGTCTGATGACAAGGAAAATGAATAGAAAAACCTTAGATAATAACCCGAAATTATACAAATCAAAATTGTTTAGAAATCTCAGCATTAAAATTCTCCTGCCAGAATTCACAAACAAATTCCATGCGATCCGCCAACAGACCACCTCCTCCTTTTGAGGACACAATAATTAATTTATTTTGTATGCTTGCTTTATTTTTTAAATAGTTGAGAAAGTCAAATGTGTATATGTACCCATCAGAAACCAAACTTACCCTTTTATTTCTGCTATTTAGGTGCATGTGAGCACGCACAACATTCATAGGAACTATTGTAAAATTGAAAGGCAATAACTTTAATTCTAAGGAGTTTATAGAGTTTAAAATTAACAAAACAAAAAAGAAAGTGTACAAGCTTTCAGATTCTAAACGATTGGGTACATAACAATTCTGAATAATTGTCTCGAGGGTTGCTTGTCCCCACACCGGTGGGTGGATTACCTATTTGCAAAAAGAAAAGACAGACTATTAGAAAGAACATAAAATTTGTAGACAATAGAAGCTTTAAGTTGTCCAAGACTGCTACGGGAAGAAAACACCCAGAATAATTGAAGCACGTGCAAAAGAAACATGTTGATATCGTCCGTTACATTTACTGGCATTATTATGTTGAGGGAAAAAGGTAATAAAAACCTTTTTCTATTTTGTTGAAAACATTAGCAGAAAAGAGCTTTGAGTAGTAACAGATGGAAAAATACATACAACCGAAAGTGTTTAAGTATTTGAACAAAACATAATGCGTCTTGTATGACTCAATCTTCAATCTTATTTCCTAACCTGACAATGAAACTAAAAAAAAAAATATTATTACCTAAACTGAATTAGCCAGGGAGAAACATGCATCCGTAACAATAATTAGACATTTGATATCATGTTCATTAGCGTACTCATACTACTCTATAAGTATTGGATCAGGGATGGGACATATTCGGCCTGATGACAAGAAAAATGAATAGAAAAAACTAAGATTATAACCCTAAATTATACAAATTAAAATTGTTTAGAAATTTCAGCCTTAAAATTCTCCTTCCATAATTCACAAACAAGTTCCATGCGCTCCGCCAACAGACCACTTCCTCCTCTTGAGGACACAATAATTAATTTATTTTGTATGCTTGCTTTATTTTTGAAATAGTTGAGAAAGTCAAATATGTATATGTACCCATCATCAACCAAACTTACGCTTATATTTCTGCTATTTGTTGTAAAATTGAAAGGAAATAACTTTATTTATAAGGAGTTTATAGAGTTTAAAATTAACAAAACAAAAAAGAAAATGTACGAGCTTTCAGATACTAATTGATTGGGTACATAATAATTCTGAATAATTGTCTCTAGGGTGGCTTGTTCCCACACCGGTGGGTGGATTTTCTATTTGCAAATAGAAAAGACAAATTATTAAAAACAATATAAAATTCGTAGACAAAAGAAGCTTTAAGTTGTCCAAGACTGCTACAGGAAAAAAACTCCCGGAACAACTTAAGCACGTGCAAAAGAAACATGTTGATATCATCCGTTACATTAACTAACACTATTATGTTGAGGGAAAAAGGTAATAAAAAATATTCATAGCACGAGGGACAAACCATCGCATTCAATCAAGACTTAGTCAGACTAACACCAGTGATTTTGAGCATGATTAGTTGAACATAGTTTGCGATCAAAGCAAGCATCAATCAAATGATATAATGGTTAAAGTTATGTTGGAAAATAAATTAAAAAAACAAATTTCTAAGCTTGCGGAAGCATACCCTTAAAAGAACAAGAGAAGCAAAAATTTCTACACTAAAATTGGAGGGTAATTTTTAAGGAGAAAATTGCAAACCCTAAACAGAAAAATTGCAATACTTCTCTGAATTGCAATTTTTGGATGGAGAAACTGCAAACCCTTAAAACAAACTACTTTCGAACGGAAAAATAGAAAACCCTCTCAACAAACTATTTTTAAATGAAAAATAGAAAACCCTCTCAACAAACTATCATACTCTCTCCTCTAGAAACACAACTACCCAATACATCCAAAAGACTACATTTTTTGTGTATCAAAAACTCAAATTAACTATCTCTATTTATATAATTACTTAAATTCTCTTATCTTCCTATTACCCGATGTGGAACATGGACGAATATACTATTTAACCCAACAAAAATTACATCGAAATACGTAATTTGGAACAGTCAGGAAAAGAACTCTTGGTACAAAAACTAGTATAGAATATACAAACGTAATTTGGAACAGTCGGGAAGGGGACAAAAACTAGTATAGAATATACAAACCATGTTAATGGCAATCAAAAGAAATTAAATTGGAATGCATAACCTACAAAGTCAATGCTCCTCAGCTAGCAAGACACCCTCAGAGAGTGATCTAGGACTGTTCTCCAACCTTGAGTATACCTTCCATGAAAAGTTAAACTTCATTAGAATCATCAAAAGATTCAAAACATAAATTTTCTATTCCTTCTATTTCCTTGACGCAATTGAAAGAACCATTAGCTATGAGTTTCTGGTGGTTATCACTTCGTCTACGGACCAAAATAATTGTCGACAAGCATATTGAACATGCCAAGACTCACATAATTTAGAATCAATCTTTTTAAGTCACTTTTTTCTATTTTGTTGAAAACATTAGTAGAAAAGAGCTTTGAATAGTAACAAATGGAAAAATACATACAACCGAATGTGTTTAAGTATTTGAACAAAGCAAAATGTGTCTTGTATGACTCAATCTTCAATCTTATGTCTTAACCGGACAATGAAACTATAAAAAAATATTATTATTACCTTAACTGAATCAACCGGGGAGGAACGTGCATCCGTAATAATAACTAGACATTTGATATCATGTTCATTAGCGTACTCATACTACTTTTTAAGTATTGTATCAGGGACGGGAACATATTCGGTCTGATGACAAGGAAAATGAATAGAAAAACCTTAGATAATAACCCGAAATTATACAAATCAAAATTGTTTAGAAATCTCAGCATTAAAATTCTCCTGCCAGAATTCACAAACAAATTCCATGCGATCCGCCAACAGACCACCTCCTCCTTTTGAGGACACAATAATTAATTTATTTTGTATGCTTGCTTTATTTTTTAAATAGTTGAGAAAGTCAAATGTGTATATGTACCCATCAGAAACCAAACTTACCCTTTTATTTCTGCTATTTAGGTGCATGTGAGCACGCACAACATTCATAGGAACTATTGTAAAATTGAAAGGCAATAACTTTAATTCTAAGGAGTTTATAGAGTTTAAAATTAACAAAACAAAAAAGAAAGTGTACAAGCTTTCAGATTCTAAACGATTGGGTACATAACAATTCTGAATAATTGTCTCGAGGGTTGCTTGTCCCCACTGTAACACCCCAAATCTACCCGATAAATTATACGAAAAATCAGAGTATAAATTCCAAACAAGTTCATTTGAGGTATCACATATTCGTCATCTCAAAAACATTTACGGCTTACTTGCCTTCATATAGATACATAGCACAAGAATTTAAAACGATAATCAAATCATTACAAAAAGATCACTTTGTTTAAATTCAATAATTAACTCGCAGCGGAATCAACAAATTTCATAACTATTCAAATCAAGTCGTAGCATCATTGCACGGTAACTTTAAGTTACAATTTAAACCAAAACCATATAAAAATTCAGCAAAAGAATTAATAAATAAAACAATCGTTTTATCCCCCCGAGTGCTACGTATCAAAGCAAGACACCAACTCGACTAACAGCAACTAAAGACTTCATAAAATCACTTCAAAACTTTCACCGCTATCTTGTGTACCTGTCTGTTTCCCATGGTAGGGAAACATCATTCAGAAAGGGTGAGATATCTACCAATATAAACAAACGCATGATAAACAATATATTAGAATTAAATCATACAAAATTATCACGTTACGGATTTCAGACAACAGTTATAATAACAATTAACCTGAACAATTATAATAACAAAAATCAACAACAGCAACGTATTAATAGTTATAACAACTATTTCTCATCTTCCAGACAATACCTGCCACAACACGTCATTAGTATAACAACTTATAATTACAACTTCACATTATCACAATTCAACAACTCAAGTCACATCACGTCACAATTAAATCACACTCATGCCACATATAATGAGACTCTAACAAATGCACATGCATGTGGTACCCAGGGCTTCAGCCCCCATCGCCAATTGCCAGTTAACCGAGGCATCAAGGCATAAGCCTTCGTCACTAATTTGCCAATCTAGACCGTCGCCAAAATGCATATGTATATGAATGCAACAAACACATACAACAACAACATCATCGTCACAAAAGGCATAAGCCTATATCGTCGTTATACCAATAAATAGAGGTATACATCGTCACTGAAACATCCTGCAACTTCGCATAAAACAACAACAATATACACATCACTCAGAAATCACAAAGAAATAACAACACAACGTACTCATCATAATTCACAAAACAAGCCGATCACAATCACCTACTAGCATATACGAACTACCTCTATAATTTTCAATTAATTCCGGATAACTAAATACACCATAATCCCACATACAATCATCATATTCCTATCTCCAAGTATTCCAATAATTATTTTGCACTACAAATTTAACTACACTATCGATTCAACAACAACAAGATTCGACACAATAGCATAAAAATTATTGTTTTGCAACATAAACCACACACAAATAAACCGGAATAATTTCCTACAAAATTAACCCCCGCATATCATTCATCATGAGTCCGGTTATAGAGTTAGAACCCCACCCCTTACCTTGGATATGAGATTTCTCTACTCTCCCGGTTGCCATAGCTTATGCCGCCGCTTCCATCTTTTCTCCGAAAATCTTTTCTAACAACGTGCAGAGACGCAACAAAAACCTCTACGAGTCTGGAACGTTGTGTCCAAGAACCGCGACGATCCAACCGTTGGATTGGGAGAAACATTCGTTTTACTACGGTGTCTCACTGCAGAAACTTGCTGCGAAAATTGGACTTCCTCTAGCTTTTCTC
This sequence comes from Vicia villosa, assembly GCF_029867415.1. Taxonomy (NCBI): domain Eukaryota; kingdom Viridiplantae; phylum Streptophyta; class Magnoliopsida; order Fabales; family Fabaceae; genus Vicia; species Vicia villosa. The sequence goes on along the minus strand of NC_081184.1, from coordinate 114,167,031 downwards.
TTCCGCCATGGCTCTCTTCTTCACCTCTCCTCCAAACCCTATTCCTCTTTGTGTTATGATAGTTCTTCCTTCTTCCAATTCTAAATCCAACATAATTGGGCCTAAGTTACATACCCCCTCCTTACTTCACAACAACTCAAATTAAATCCAAAGTTATTTTTAAGCTCATTAATAAAATAACACTTCAACTTTATTTCACCAAGTTAATCCGATTAATTACCACGCCAACTTAATAAAATAATTCCGACTTCGTCGATAAAATTTGAATTAAATACAAATAGTCCAATATTAATAATAATATTATTTCTTCAACGAAATCAACTTTATTAATTCTCCAACTAACTGAATAAAATCCAACTTTAACTTAATAATCCAAATACGCTTCCCAAAATAATACCGACAATTCCGATTGATCCTCGAACTTCGATTAAATCCAATGATTAAATTCTTAAATAATTTAATTAACTAATTAATTAAATTCGGGACGTTACAACTCTCCCCCACTTAGAATATTTTCGTCCTCGAAAATCTATACGAAATCACCATACTTAACACATCCTTCACATCCAATCCTTTGATCAAACGACAACCCGGTCACGGTTTAAATCTAGTACTTATACCATCAATCTTCTAATACGATTGCGACATAATCCTTACTAGCTTGCCAGCCATTTTAGCAATATCTTGAAACATCTTACAACGTAGCAATAGCTATCACTTGCTTATATCTGGTTATATAATCTCACTTCGTCATCCTCAGCAACCTATTCAACACCAAACACATACACAATTCTTATTTCCATATTCAGGTGTCCTTCACTACCGAAGCACCAACAACTTACAACCGAATCATAACCGAGGAGTACAGCTTCTCCCCCACTTAGTTCCAAACCAACTTCTACAACAAGCAATCAAAAACAACAAGTACCGACAGTGTTGTACACACTTGTCGCGTACTAAGGGATAAACAACAATTAGACGACTCTGGCCGGACGGACCGACCTGCTCTGATACCACTAATGTAACACCCCAAATCTACCCGATAAATTATACGAAAAATCAGAGTATAAATTCCAAACAAGTTCATTTGAGGTATCACATATTCGTCATCTCAAAAACATTTACGGCTTACTTGCCTTCATATAGATACATAGCACAAGAATTTAAAACGATAATCAAATCATTACAAAAAGATCACTTTGTTTAAATTCAATAATTAACTCGCAGCGGAATCAACAAATTTCATAACTATTCAAATCAAGTCGTAGCATCATTGCACGGTAACTTTAAGTTACAATTTAAACCAAAACCATATAAAAATTCAGCAAAAGAATTAATAAATAAAACAATCGTTTTATCCCCCCGAGTGCTACGTATCAAAGCAAGACACCAACTCGACTAACAGCAACTAAAGACTTCATAAAATCACTTCAAAACTTCCACCGCTATCTTGTGTACCTGTCTGTTTCCCATGGTAGGGAAACATCATTCAAAAAGGGTGAGATATCTACCAATATAAACAAACGCATGATAAACAATATATTAGAATTAAATCATACAAAATTATCACGTTACGGATTTCAGACAACAGTTATAATAACAATTAACCTGAACAATTATAATAACAAAAATCAACAACAGCAACGTATTAATAGTTATAACAACTATTTCTCATCTTCCAGACAATACCTGCCACAACACGTCATTAGTATAACAACTTATAATTACAACTTCACATTATCACAATTCAACAACTCAAGTCACATCACGTCACAATTAAATCACACTCATGCCACATATAATGAGACTCTAACAAATGCACATGCATGTGGTACCCAGGGCTTCAGCCCCCATCGCCAATTGCCAGTTAACCGAGGCATCAAGGCATAAGCCTTCGTCACTAATTTGCCAATCTAGACCGTCGCCAAAATGCATATGTATATGAATGCAACAAACACATACAACAACAACATCATCGTCACAAAAGGCATAAGCCTATATCGTCGTTATACCAATAAATAGAGGTATACATCGTCACTGAAACATCCTGCAACTTCGCATAAAACAACAACAATATACACATCACTCAGAAATCACAAAGAAATAACAACACAACGTACTCATCATAATTCACAAAACAAGCCGATCACAATCACCTACTAGCATATACGAACTACCTCTATAATTTTCAATTAATTCCGGATAACTAAATACACCATAATCCCACATACAATCATCATATTCCTATCTCCAAGTATTCCAATAATTATTTTGCACTACAAATTTAACTACACTATCGATTCAACAACAACAAGATTCGACACAATAGCATAAAAATTATTGTTTTGCAACATAAACCACACACAAATAAACCGGAATAATTTCCTACAAAATTAACCCCCGCATATCATTCATCATGAGTCCGGTTATAGAGTTAGAACCCCACCCCTTACCTTGGATATGAGATTTCTCTACTCTCCCGGTTGCCATAGCTTATGCCGCCGCTTCCATCTTTTCTCCGAAAATCTTTTCTAACAACGTGCAGAGACGCAACAAAAACCTCTACGAGTCTGGAACGTTGTGTCCAAGAACCGCGACGATCCAACCGTTGGATTGGGAGAAACGTTCGTTTTACTACGGTGTCTCACTGCAGAAACTTGCTGCGAAAATTGGACTTCCTCTAGCTTTTCTCTTCCGCCATGGCTCTCTTCTTCACCTCTCCTCCAAACCCTATTCCTCTTTGTGTTATGATAGTTCTTCCTTCTTCCAATTCTAAATCCAACATAATTGGGCCTAAGTTACATACCCCCTCCTTACTTCACAACAACTCAAATTAAATCCAAAGTTATTTTTAAGCTCATTAATAAAATAACACTTCAACTTTATTTCACCAAGTTAATCCGATTAATTACCACGCCAACTTAATAAAATAATTCCGACTTCGTCGATAAAATTTGAATTAAATACAAATAGTCCAATATTAATAATAATATTATTTCTTCAACGAAATCAACTTTATTAATTCTCCAACTAACTGAATAAAATCCAACTTTAACTTAATAATCCAAATACGCTTCCCAAAATAATACCGACAATTCCGATTGATCCTCGAACTTCGATTAAATCCAATGATTAAATTCTTAAATAATTTAATTAACTAATTAATTAAATTCGGGACGTTACACCCACACCGGTGGGTGGATTACCTATTTGCAAAAAGAAAAGACAGACTATTAGAAAGAACATAAAATTTGTAGACAATAGAAGCTTTAAGTTGTCCAAGACTGCTACGGGAAGAAAACACCCAGAATAATTGAAGCACGTGCAAAAGAAACATGTTGATATCGTCCGTTACATTTACTGGCATTATTATGTTGAGGGAAAAAGGTAATAAAAACCTTTTTCTATTTTGTTGAAAACATTAGCAGAAAAGAGCTTTGAGTAGTAACAGATGGAAAAATACATACAACCGAAAGTGTTTAAGTATTTGAACAAAACATAATGCGTCTTGTATGACTCAATCTTCAATCTTATTTCCTAACCCGACAATGAAACTAAAAAAAATAATATTATTACCTAAACTGAATTAGCCAGGGAGAAACATGCATCCGTAACAATAATTAGACATTTGATATCATGTTCATTAGCGTACTCATACTACTCTATAAGTATTGGATCAGGGATGGGACATATTCGGCCTGATGACAAGAAAAATGAATAGAAAAAACTAAGATTATAACCCTAAATTATACAAATTAAAATTGTTTAGAAATTTCAGCCTTAAAATTCTCCTTCCATAATTCACAAACAAGTTCCATGCGCTCCGCCAACAGACCACTTCCTCCTCTTGAGGACACAATAATTAATTTATTTTGTATGCTTGCTTTATTTTTGAAATAGTTGAGAAAGTCAAATATGTATATGTACCCATCATCAACCAAACTTACGCTTATATTTCTGCTATTTGTTGTAAAATTGAAAGGAAATAACTTTAATTCTAAGGAGTTTATAGAGTTTAAAATTAACAAAACAAAAAAGAAAATGTACGAGCTTTCAGATACTAATTGATTGGGAACATAACAATTCTGAATAATTGTCTCTAGGATGGCTTGTTCCCACACCGGTGGGTGGATTTTCTATTTGCAAATAGAAAAGACAAATTATTAAAAACAATATAAAATTCGTAGACAAAAGAAGCTTTAAGTTGTCCAAGACTGCTACAGGAAAAAAACTCCCGGAACAACTTAAGCACGTGCAAAAGAAACATGTTGATATCATCCGTTACATTAACTAACACTATTATGTTGAGGGAAAAAGGTAATAAAAAATATTCATAGCACGAGGGACAAACCATCGCATTCAATCAAGACTTAGTCAGACTAACACCAGTGATTTTGAGCATGATTAGTTGAACATAGTTTGCGATCAAAGCAAGCATCAATCAAATGATATAATGGTTAAAGTTATGTTGGAAAATAAATTAAAAAAACAAATTTCTAAGCTTGCGGAAGCATACCCTTAAAAGAACAAGAGAAGCAAAAATTTCTACACTAAAATTGGAGGGTAATTTTTAAGGAGAAAATTGCAAACCCTAAACAGAAAAATTGCAATACTTCTCTGAATTGCAATTTTTGGATGGAGAAACTGCAAACCCTTAAAACAAACTACTTTCGAACGGAAAAATAGAAAACCCTCTCAACAAACTATTTTTAAATGAAAAATAGAAAACCCTCTCAACAAACTATCATACTCTCTCCTCTAGAAACACAACTACCCAATACATCCAAAAGACTACATTTTTTGTGTATCAAAAACTCAAATTAACTATCTCTATTTATATAATTACTTAAATTCTCTTATCTTCCTATTACCCGATGTGGAACATGGACGAATATACTATTTAACCCAACAAAAATTACATCGAAATATGTAATTTGGAACAGTCAGGAAAAGAACTCTTGGTACAAAAACTAGTATAGAATATACAAACGTAATTTGGAACAGTCGGGAAGGGGACAAAAACTAGTATAGAATATACAAACCATGTTAATGGCAATCAAAAGAAATTAAATTGGAATGCATAACCTACAAAGTCAATGCTCCTCAGCTAGCAAGACACCCTCAGAGAGTGATCTAGGACTGTTCTCCAACCTTGAGTATACCTTCCATGAAAAGTTAAACTTCATTAGAATCATCAAAAGATTCAAAACATAAATTTTCTATTCCTTCTATTTCCTTGACGCAATTGAAAGAACCATTAGCTATGAGTTTCTGGTGGTTATCACTTCGTCTACGGACCAAAATAATTGTCGACAAGCATATTGAACATGCCAAGACTCACATAATTTAGAATCAATCTTTTTAAGTCACTTTTTTCTATTTTGTTGAAAACATTAGTAGAAAAGAGCTTTGAATAGTAACAGATGGACAAATACATACAACCGAATGTGTTTAAGTATTTGAACAAAGCAAAATGTGTCTTGTATGACTCAATCTTCAATCTTATGTCTTAACCGGACAATGAAACTATAAAAAAATATAATTATTACCTTAACTGAATCAACCGGGGAGAAACGTGCATCCGTAATAATAACTAGACATTTGATATCATGTTCATTAGAGTACTCATACTACTTTTTAAGTATTGTATCTGGGACGGGAACATATTCGGTCTGATGACAAGGAAAATGAATAGAAAAACCTTAGATAATAACCCGAAATTATACAAATCAAAATTGTTTAGAAATCTCAGCATTAAAATTCTCCTGCCAGAATTCACAAACAAATTCCATGCGATCCGCCAACAGACCACCTCCTCCTTTTGAGGACACAATAATTAATTTATTTTGTATGCTTGCTTTATTTTTTTAAATAGTTGAGAAAGTCAAATGTGTATATGTACCCATCAGAAACCAAACTTACCCTTTTATTTCTGCTATTTAGGTGCATGTGAGCACGCACAACATTCATAGGAACTATTGTAAAATTGAAAGGCAATAACTTTAATTCTAAGGAGTTTATAGAGTTTAAAATTAACAAAACAAAAAAGAAAGTGTACAAGCTTTCAGATTCTAAACGATTGGGTACATAACAATTCTGAATAATTGTCTCGAGGGTTGCTTGTCCCCACACCGGTGGGTGGATTACCTATTTGCAAAAAGAAAAGACAGACTATTAGAAAGAACATAAAATTTGTAGACAATAGAAGCTTTAAGTTGTCCAAGACTGCTACGAGAAGAAAACACCCAGAATAATTGAAGCACGTGCAAAAGAAACATGTTGATATCGTCCGTTACATTTACTGGCATTATTATGTTGAGGGAAAAAGGTAATAAAAACCTTTTTCTATTTTGTTGAAAACATTAGCAGAAAAGAGCTTTGAGTTGTAACAGATGGAAAAATACATACAACCGAAAGTGTTTAAGTATTTGAACAAAACATAATGCGTCTTGTATGACTCAATCTTCAATCTTATTTCCTAACCCGACAATGAAACTAAAAAAAATAATATTATTACCTAAACTGAATTAGCCAGGGAGAAACATGCATCCGTAACAATAATTAGACATTTGATATCATGTTCATTAGCGTACTCATACTACTCTATAAGTATTGGATCAGGGATGGGACATATTCGGCCTGATGACAAGAAAAATGAATAGAAAAAACTAAGATTATAACCCTAAATTATACAAATTAAAATTGTTTAGAAATTTCAGCCTTAAAATTCTCCTTCCATAATTCACAAACAAGTTCCATGCGCTCCGCCAACAGACCACTTCCTCCTCTTGAGGACACAATAATTAATTTATTTTGTATGCTTGCTTTATTTTTGAAATAGTTGAGAAAGTCAAATATGTATATGTACCCATCATCAACCAAACTTACGCTTATATTTCTGCTATTTGTTGTAAAATTGAAAGGAAATAACTTTAATTCTAAGGAGTTTATAGAGTTTAAAATTAACAAAACAAAAAAGAAAATGTACGAGCTTTCAGATACTAATTGATTGGGTACATAACAATTCTGAATAATTGTCTCTAGGATGGCTTGTTCCCACACCGGTGGGTGGATTTTCTATTTGCAAATAGAAAAGACAAATTATTAAAAACAATATAAAATTCGTAGACAAAAGAAGCTTTAAGTTGTCCAAGACTGCTACAGGAAAAAAACTCCCGGAACAACTTAAGCACGTGCAAAAGAAACATGTTGATATCATCCGTTACATTAACTAACACTATTATGTTGAGGGAAAAAGGTAATAAAAAATATTCATAGCACGAGGGACAAACCATCGCATTCAATCAAGACTTAGTCAGACTAACACCAGTGATTTTGAGCATGATTAGTTGAACATAGTTTGCGATCAAAGCAAGCATCAATCAAATGATATAATGGTTAAAGTTATGTTGGAAAATAAATTAAAAAAACAAATTTCTAAGCTTGCGGAAGCATACCCTTAAAAGAACAAGAGAAGCAAAAATTTCTACACTAAAATTGGAGGGTAATTTTTAAGGAGAAAATTGCAAACCCTAAACAGAAAAATTGCAATACTTCTCTGAATTGCAATTTTTGGATGGAGAAACTGCAAACCCTTAAAACAAACTACTTTCGAACGGAAAAATAGAAAACCCTCTCAACAAACTATTTTTAAATGAAAAATAGAAAACCCTCTCAACAAACTATCATACTCTCTCCTCTAGAAACACAACTACCCAATACATCCAAAAGACTACATTTTTTGTGTATCAAAAACTCAAATTAACTATCTCTATTTATATAATTACTTAAATTCTCTTATCTTCCTATTACCCGATGTGGAACATGGAAGAATATACTATTTAACCCAACAAAAATTACATCGAAATACGTAATTTGGAACAGTCAGGAAAAGAACTCTTGGTACAAAAACTAGTATAGAATATACAAACGTAATTTGGAACAGTCGGGAAGGGGACAAAAACTAGTATAGAATATACAAACCATGTTAATGGCAATCAAAAGAAATTAAATTGGAATGCATAACCTACAAAGTCAATGCTCCTCAGCTAGCAAGACACCCTCAGAGAGTGATCTAGGACTGTTCTCCAACCTTGAGTATACCTTCCATGAAAAGTTAAACTTCATTAGAATCATCAAAAGATTCAAAACATAAATTTTCTATTCCTTCTATTTCCTTGACGCAATTGAAAGAACCATTAGCTATGAGTTTCTGGTGGTTATCACTTCGTCTACGGACCAAAATAATTGTCGACAAGCATATTGAACATGCCAAGACTCACATAATTTAGAATCAATCTTTTTAAGTCACTTTTTTCTATTTTGTTGAAAACATTAGTAGAAAAGAGCTTTGAATAGTAACAGATGGACAAATACATACAACCGAATGTGTTTAAGTATTTGAACAAAGCAAAATGTGTCTTGTATGACTCAATCTTCAATCTTATGTCTTAACCGGACAATGAAACTATAAAAAAATATAATTATTACCTTAACTGAATCAACCGGGGAGAAACGTGCATCCGTAATAATAACTAGACATTTGATATCATGTTCATTAGCGTACTCATACTACTTTTAAGTATTGTATCAGGGACGGGAACATATTCGGTCTGATGACAAGGAAAATGAATAGAAAAACCTTAGATAATAACCCGAAATTATACAAATCAAAATTGTTTAGAAATCTCAGCATTAAAATTCTCCTGCCAGAATTCACAAACAAATTCCATGCGATCCGCCAACAGACCACCTCCTCCTTTTGAGGACACAATAATTAATTTATTTTGTATGCTTGCTTTATTTTTTAAATAGTTGAGAAAGTCAAATGTGTATATGTACCCATCAGAAACCAAACTTACCCTTTTATTTCTGCTATTTAGGTGCATGTGAGCACGCACAACATTCATAGGAACTATTGTAAAATTGAAAGGCAATAACTTTAATTCTAAGGAGTTTATAGAGTTTAAAATTAACAAAACAAAAAAGAAAGTGTACAAGCTTTCAGATTCTAAACGATTGGGTACATAACAATTCTGAATAATTGTCTCGAGGGTTGCTTGTCCCCACACCGGTGGGTGGATTACCTATTTGCAAAAAGAAAAGACAGACTATTAGAAAGAACATAAAATTTGTAGACAATAGAAGCTTTAAGTTGTCCAAGACTGCTACGGGAAGAAAACACCCAGAATAATTGAAGCACGTGCAAAAGAAACATGTTGATATCGTCCGTTACATTTACTGGCATTATTATGTTGAGGGAAAAAGGTAATAAAAACCTTTTTCTATTTTGTTGAAAACATTAGCAGAAAAGAGCTTTGAGTAGTAACAGATGGAAAAATACATACAACCGAAAGTGTTTAAGTATTTGAACAAAACATAATGCGTCTTGTATGACTCAATCTTCAATCTTATTTCCTAACCTGACAATGAAACTAAAAAAAATAATATTATTACCTAAACTGAATTAGTCAGGGAGAAACATGCATCCGTAACAATAATTAGACATTTGATATCATGTTCATTAGCGTACTCATACTACTCTATAAGTATTGGATCAGGGATGGGACATATTCGGCCTGATGACAAGAAAAATGAATAGAAAAAACTAAGATTATAACCCTAAATTATACAAATTAAAATTGTTTAGAAATTTCAGCCTTAAAATTCTCCTTCCATAATTCACAAACAAGTTCCATGCGCTCCGCCAACAGACCACTTCCTCCTCTTGAGGACACAATAATTAATTTATTTTGTATGCTTGCTTTATTTTTGAAATAGTTGAGAAAGTCAAATATGTATATGTACCCATCATCAACCAAACTTACGCTTATATTTCTGCTATTTGTTGTAAAATTGAAAGGAAATAACTTTAATTCTAAGGAGTTTATAGAGTTTAAAATTAACAAAACAAAAAAGAAAATGTACGAGCTTTCAGATACTAATTGATTGGGTACATAACAATTCTGAATAATTGTCTCTAGGGTGGCTTGTTCCCACACCGGTGGGTGGATTTTCTATTTGCAAATAGAAAAGACAAATTATTAAAAACAATATAAAATTCGTAGACAAAAGAAGCTTTAAGTTGTCCAAGACTGCTACAGGAAAAAAACTCCCGGAACAACTTAAGCACGTGCAAAAGAAACATGTTGATATCATCCGTTACATTAACTAACACTATTATGTTGAGGGAAAAAGGTAATAAAAAATGAAACTATAAAAAATATTATTATTACCTTAACTGAATCAACCACGGAGAAACATGCATCCGTAATAATAACGAGACATTTGATATCATGTTCATTAGCGTACTCATACTACTCTATAAGTATTGTATCAGAGACGGAAACATATTCGGTCGGATGACAAGAAAAATTAATAGAAAAACCTTAGATTATGACCCTAAATTAATAAATCAAAATTGTTTAGATATCTCAACCTTAAAATTCTCCTACCATAATTCACAAGCAAGTTACATGCGCTCCACCATCAGACCACCTCCTCCTCTTGAGAACACAATAATTAATTTATTTTTTATGCTTGCTTTATTTTTGAAATAGTTGAGAAAGTTAAATGTGTATATGTACCCATTAGCAACCAAGTTTACCCTTCTATTTCTGCTATCTGGGCGAGCTCGCACAACATTCATAGGAACTATCGTAAAATTGAAAGGCAATAACTTTAATTCTAAGGAGTTTATAGAGTTTAAAAATAAGAAAACAAAAAAGAAAGTGTACGAGCTTTCTGATACTAATCGATAGGGTACATCAAAATTCTGAATAATTGTCTCTAGGGTGGCTTGTTCCCACACCGGTGTGTGGATTTCCTATTTGCAAATAGAAAAGACAAACTATTAAAAACAACGTAAAATTCGTAGACAAAAAAAGCTTTAAGTTGTCCAAGACTGCTACAGGAAGAAAACACCCGGAACAACTGAAGCACGTGCAAAAGAAACATGTTGATATCATCCGTTACATTAACTGACACTATTATGTGTAGGGAAAAAGGTAATAAAAAGTATTCATAGCACGAGGGACAAACCATCGCATTCAATCAAGACTTAGTCAGACTAACACCAATGATTTTGAGCATGATTAGTTGAACACTGTTTGGGATCAAAGCAAGCATCAATCAAATTATATAATGGTTAAAATGTTGTTGGAAAAATAACAAAAAAACAAATTTCTATGCTTGCGGAAACATACCTTTAAAAGAATAAGAGAAGCAAAAAATTCTAAACTAAAATTCAAAATTATAATTCAACTTCAAATTTTTCAATGAGAAAATTATAAACCTTCTCACATAATTACAATTTTAATGGAGAAAATTGCAAACGCTGAACGGAAAAATTGCAATACTTCTCTCAATTGCAATTTTTGGACGGAGAAACTGCAAACCCTTTCAACAAACTACTTTCGAACGAAAAATAGAAAACCCTCTCAACAAACTATTTTTAAACGAAAAATAGAATACCCTCTCAACAAACTATTTTTAAATGAAAAATAGAAAACCCTCTCCACAAACTATTTTACTCTCTCCTCTAGAAACACAACTACCCAATATGCCCAAGAGACTACATTTTTTTGTGTATCAAAAACTCAAACAAACTATCTCTATTTATATAATTAGTTAAATTCTCTTATCTTCCTATTACCCGATGTGGAACATGGACGAATATACTATTTATCCCAACAAAAATTACATCTAATTACGTAATTTAGAAAAGTCAGGAAGAGAACTCTTGGGACAAAAGCTAGTATAGAATATACAAACCATGTTAATGGCAATCAAAAGAAATTAAATTGGAATACGTAACCTACATAGTCAATGCTCCTCAGCTAGCAAGACACCCTCAGAGAGTGATCTAGGACTATTCTCCAACCTTTAGTATACCTTTTACTTTTTATATTTATTTGTTTTTGAATGATATATTAATAGATAACAAATTTGGCACAGCTGGCAAGGAAACTGAGGTGCTACTATGAGGACTTGGGTTCGATCCCCAGGTTTTGCACATAATTTCTTCTATTTTTCTTGTAATGGTAATTAGGGTTTATATTCCTACCTTTAATTTCTGCATTTTTATTTCCGCCATTTATTTTTCTGTCCACGGGTTTTTGGCTATGTAATCTCCCACCCGAAGCCTTGTAATAGCTTAGTATTTACTTTTTCGCATTTTTTAATTTATGTACAATATAACGCGTGGTTAGTAATTTAGGGAGTGAAAACCATGAATTGAATTTAGAATCACTAATTGTACAAGATAAAAATATCCGAACTGAATCACTTGATTGTGGCACACACACACACCTTTAATGGTAACCCTTCTTATGCTGCCTGTTGCCTTTCGATTTAAAAAATAGTCAAGTCCCTCGAATACGAGGATACCTTAGCAATGTTGCCCTCAGTTCATTATCATCATCAAAGATCATAAGTCCCTTCGATGTTGCCTTCGGTTTATATGATCTTGTCCCTCGAGGTTGCCTGCGATAAAATGATGATTGTCCCTTCAAATGCTAAGGTATCCTCACTGGTTTCCTAAAAATGATTATTATATCCTTCCCTGAGATTATCTGCCCTCTTTATGGTAGGGACAGTCTCGTGGCGAACAATAATACTCGATGACCCTTTTCACATCCAATGAAAATACTACCTACCCTCCTTATGGTATGGATAGCCCTTTCAAACGAAAAACTTAAAGAACAAGAAAGACACTCTTAGGGTAGGTGCTCCTAGTTGCTTGCTCATAATCAAATCAAACTTTCAAATGCTTTACACACCTATTGTTCAAAACAATTTCCAAAAGGCTATGCTTATTTTACAAGCTAAAGTCCTTATTCAAATCCTTTTTCTATTCACACACTACACTTCAAACATTTTGAAAATAAAAAGTGAGCTAAGCAATTAAGAGCCCATGGATACAAAGGGTGCTTACACCTTTCCTTTGTATAACCTACCCCGCGAACTCAAAAATATTTCAAAGGTCTTTCCTGTTCTTTTTGCCTTTCCAATTGGATAAAATAAAAGTCGGTGGAGAATCTTGCTATCCGCAACATTTTAAAAAGTCAGTTATCCCACCGTATTACAGAACTGGCGACTATGCTGGGGATTACTTAAAAGAGGGGTTACCTTAGAGCTAGGATCACTTTAATTGTTTGATTTGTCTTCTTTATATTTCAAGGTTTGTTTGGGTATATTGTTGTTGTGTGAAAGATCCTGCACTCGGATCTAGTGTACCTTAGGTATATGGCATGAGACCAAGGAGACTGTATGGCATATACCGCTATGGTTGATATGGTAGCCATCGTTAGTGTGACACTTTGGTTTGTCTTGATGTTCCTTGGGATCCGACTTGAGGAAACAATTGGCTGCCGCGTGGTGTCATTAAGCACTAATTTATCCCTAGAACCCTAGTTGAACTTGACTTTGGCCATTAGAAAGTAGTGAGATAGCCGACTTTGGTTCCGACAGAAGATTGGTTGATACTCGATGCTACACTCATTGAGGTCGGACTCCTGGACGTTTTGGTTGGCGAAGCGATTGCCAAACTGAAATAGAGCCTTCGAGAAAGATCGGTGATATTGAGATTCCCTAGAACCCGACAGGTTGAACCAACTAAACTTCAGTGGGGAGGGTACTTACATATGGACTTCACGCAAGCCTTTAAACCTAAGGACACTTGTGTGACTTGCTTGTGTGTGATACTAACCTTTCGATTTCCTTGCAGGATTTGTTTGTGTGACTCACCCGTCCTTATTACACTTACGCTTTGCCTTAGGCATTGCATTTGGATAACATCATGACATCATGACATCATGACATCATAACATTGCATGTTAAATAACCCTTTCAAGGATCTTAAAGGATGTATGGCGCACAATTTCAGGTGCTCTTATCAAGGACTAAATTCCTAATCAAAGGGCAAGAGGATTTATTTTCCTCTGGCCATTTGTCTTCCAATTCAGAGACCCAGTACCTATCAAGGGGCAAGAGGATTTATTTTCCTCTAGCCATATTAAGTCTCTTTCTTCCATTTCCAAACTTCTCATGGAGTATGTAATTGACTCTAGCTTGATTTGTAATGGTTTGAAATCCATTATTTATGTTGGTGGCCTATCCATGGCTAGACATAGCAGACTGGCTGAGATTATTGGTTTTTCTAAAGCCGTTCCTCCCTTTTTTATCTGAGTGTCCCCATTTTTATAGGAAAACCTAAAGCTATTCACTTCCTTTCTCTTGCAGGTAGAATCAAGCTCATATTAGCAACTTGGGAAGCTAAGTTGTTATCCATGGCAGGCAAAGTCCTCCTGGTCAAGACTGTGATTCAGAGTATGAGGGTGCATAATATCACCATTTATGTCTGGTCCTCGAGCATCATCAAAAGTATAGACACTTGGACAAATAATTTCATTTGGAGTGGCAATGTGGAGAAAAGGAAATTGGTTATCGTAGCTTGGAATAAATGTTGCAACAAAACATATGAAGGATGACTTGGAATAATTTCTTTGAAACACTATAATAAGGCTATTAATTTATACCTCTGATGGCAGTTGCTCAACAGATGTCAAGCTTGGTCTACTCTATTGGTTGCAAGAGTGTTTAGAAATGGTAAAATGATTAAGTGCTCCATAAAGTTTGCTTTATGGAAAGGTCTTAAGGAGCAGTATGATATGGTGGTGGAAAACAGTGTTTGGATTATTGGCAATGGCAAGAAAATCAATTTTTCGTTGGATAATTGGGCAGGGGAACCTCTGGCTTTTAAGTACAAAATTCCTGATAAATTTCATGCTAATCTTACTACAAAGGTGGCTGACTGGTGGAAAAACAATAATTGGTCTCTTCATGACAACTTCATTCTAGCTATGCCTAACATTCGTGATACAATCTCTGCCTACTACATTTCTGAATTGGACATTGAGGATTTCTTGGCTTGGAAAAATGTGGAAAATGGGATGCTAACTATTAAGCATGCATATAAGTTACTCAAGAAATCTTCTTGTTCTAATAAATGGGCTTCCTTCCTTGGAAAAAGATTCTGCACCAGCTCATTCTACTTTATTCTGGAGGCTCCTGCATAACAGAGTTCCTACAGATGAAAATATTGCTCAGAGGGGTTTCTCATTTCCTTCGAAATGCTCTCTTTGTCATGGATCCATTGAAACTACCACCCATATGTTCTTTGAATGCCATTATGCTACTAACCTTTGGAAATGGTTTAGTTCTCTCCTTTCTATTCCTTCTCCTATTTTTTCGTTGGGTGACTGCATCCATGTGCTCAAGAGGTCTTGGAGTCCTTAAGCTTTGGCTGTGATCAAAGCTAGCTTGGTATTCATTCTCTATCAAATCTGGCAGGCTCGCAATTTGCATAGGTTTGAAAACAAAAACATTCATTGGAAGACTTGTATCTCCAACATTATGACAAGAGCAAAATTGGTTGGAAATCTTACTAAAAAGAAGGCCGATGGTTCTCTGCATAGCTTCTCCTATCTTAAGAGTTTTGGCGTGAATCTCCATCCTTGTCCTCGCTCAACCACGATGGATGTCATTTGGAGTCCTCCAGCTAGAGGATGGATTAAGTGTAATATTGACGGGGTGGCAGTCGGTTCTCCTGTGGTTGCTTCCTGTGGAGGTATCTTTCAGGATGGTCAAGCAAATCACATTCTTAGCTTCAATGATTTTTTAGATGCTGGCTCCCCAGTTATGGGTGAATTTTTTGCTGCAATTTATGCAATTGAGAAAGCCAAACAGATGCAATGGTTAAAGCTATGGCTGGAATCAAATTGTATTTTGGTTGTGAAGGATTTTTCGAACTCTAATTTGGTGCCTTGGAAAATCAAATCTCGTTGGCTTACGTGCTGGGCATACACTCTTATTATTGATTTCAGGATCACTCATATATTTTGTGAAGCCAATTTTTGTGCGGATTTTCTAGCTAGTATCGGCTTAAAAAGCAAAAAGATCACCTGATTTAATTTTATGCATAAGGATATTACTAAGGATTACTTACTAGACAAGAAGGGAACCTCTAGACATAGACTTTGTTCTTAAGAGGTTTTGGCTTGTTCCCCATTTGTGTTTTTTTTTTTTTGGATTATAAATGTAATCCTTTTTTGATTTTAAAAAAAAATAAAAATATTTATTTGATTTGCATGTGTGAAATATTCATGATTTATCAAATCTTGTCATTAAATGAAATATATAAGATTATCCTCTAAAATCTATATGGTTGGGAGTTTTTGAAAATATTTTAATTGAATAGTATTTGGTTTAATTTTTTTAAATAGTCAAGGGGAAAGAAGCATATCAAAATCTTTAGTTGAGTAAAATTATATATATTTTTTTAATTTGAATTTTTTAGAGAGAAAGAAAGACTAAAATATAATTTACTATGTTCTCGAAATTAACATCCATTTTCTGCAATAATCTTACTTTATGCCTAGGAAAATATTAAAACTTTAGATTTTTTAGCCAACTGTTTTTTTTTAACATTGATTTTTTTTCTTTTATCATAGCTAAAAGCTATATTCAACTTCTAGTAAATCTCATAAGCAACAACCACTCTTTCTTTTTTTTTCCTTCAAATCAATATCGTTTTCATTTTTGTTTTTTCATACCAACTTCACTATTTTCATTATTATGACTATACTTTCTTTTGTTTTTATGTGTTTTATTTTGTTATTTTTATTATTGTTTTATTCCTTAAATTTTATATTATAATTTATTTTTTCATTTGTATTAATTTATTTAAAATATGAAATAATTTGTGTTTAAATTTGTGTTGTTTATAAATGAATTTTTTTCTTTGATAAAATATATTCAAAATTATTGTTACGCATAAATATTTTACATAATATGAATGTAGTAGAATTTTAAGAATAAATCTCATAGAGGACTGAGGACACAAAGAACATTAATGACCCGTCATATTATACTTTTTCAAACATAATGATGTGCATTTTTTAGTTACAAATTATACTTTAAATTTGAATTCTATCTTAATTCCACTCCATTGCAAAATGGCACCGAGGAGAATGATTTAGATGAATGTCACATGAGTCTTCATAAAAAAACAAGTGATTATGTCCTTTGTGATATATAATACAATGGATAAATATGTTATGTTTAGTATCATCTTTATTAATATTAATATTATATGACACCATCCAAAAGATTTCATAAGCACAAAATGAGCAAAATACAAGTTGAATAGTAAATGTTCAGTCAATTGTATTTTATTTTGAAAAAAAATAAAAGTATTGCTTTATTCACCATATTTTTTTATTTGTCATGGTTTTATAATTGGTGTGAACCATAATACTGTCACAAATAACTATTGAAAATTCTGACAGACTGGGATGTCAATCTTGATGTTAAGACATCTGATCTGTTATTAATGTAGCACAAGCAGAATACAAAGATCCCCCATTATTTAATTATTCTTAGGAAAGAGTCAATGAGACTTGGGATCACACATGTTCAGCACACATAACCAGATTATAATTTTTACATGGTTCTGTACAGGAACAACTAACACTTCTGAACCTGATGTTATAGACAAAGTCATAACATTCATAACTGAACAAACAATGCAGAAGATAAATAACACAGTTAATTGTTAACCCAGTTCGGTCTAACTACCTACTCTGGGGGCTACCAAGCCAGGAAGAAGATTTCACTATCAGTAGTACTATTTTATATAAACAACCTCTGGTTTACAAATAAACAACCTCTGGTTTACCTAGTCACTGCCCAATGCAATCTCTATCTCAGAACTCCATCCAAGATAAGAAAACCTTTGCTCACTCCCTGGTGATACCTAACTGGTACAACCCTGCAACAGCTATTTACACAATTAACAATGAACACATACTTGATCTGCTTCACAGCTTCAATCAAGCTTACAATACTCAACTCTTACCTACAGGTTTCGAGTGAGGACAATCACTTCTCTAACCTACAGGTTTCGACAAAGACAAGGCAGCCATCCCACAACCTGGGTGGTCTACCTATAGAAACCCTAATGACTACATCGTTAAAACCAGGTTTTCTATATTTTCTAGGTTACAAAATTTTCCTATTTATAACCTGATCCCAATTGGACTTGGGCTTACAAATTGCAACACTTTGCTGTTACAAATATGCAGAAAATATTCTGCTACAAATAAGGTCTTTCAATCCTGAGTTTCCTAAATTAGAAACTGCTGAATCCAATCTTCTGATCTGATTCTTCATGAATCTTCAATCTTCTGATCTGATTCTTCAATTATTCTTTTGACCTTTAAATATGCGCCACATAGGATTACATAATATTCACATGGAATATTCTGTATTTGTTAAGTACAAACTGAATCTTCCTTCCAGTTATGCAGGCGCGATGTCATGAGTTGATGTCATGACATTCCTCCTAACATCTTGCTTAAACCTGTTTTGTTCTTTATAAACTTGCAAGATTCACATTAATATTATGTTTTACTGCTATTATGTTTTAGCCAAACATAGATGTCAATCGGCCAATAAAAACACTAACAACTATCTATATATAACATTAAGAACTTAATAAAAAAGATAAAATAAAACAAAAAAGAAATTATAAAATATGTCAAAATACAGTAGAAAATTTCACCTTTATGACCTCTCTCTATCTAACATTATAGTTTTTCTCATTTAATCAACAATAAGAAAGTTTGTATTTTCAATCTAACAAAATAGTACACTAGATGTGAGAGAGAAGAAAAGATTACACCTGATGTATTGTGGTCCAAAATTTCGTCATCGCTGTCCAATAATTTTTCATTGAAAATTTGTTGTTCTTTCATTATGATTTTCACAAATTTATACATTTGTTTAGTACAATCACAATTTGAATAATACTAAAAATAAAGATCTTCGATCTGAATCCTCTTTGAATGTTCATAGCTTCTGACATTAAATCCTTGTGAAATCTTTACTTAACTTTAAAATACAAGATAAAACCTCTCAATTTTGCATTGACTTGATAGTATAAAAAGGTAGTGAATGTGATTATTGAATGTGTCTATTAATTGGATAATGATTTGGTTTTTTTTTTTTTTTGAAAAATTGATGATTTGAGTATTTAAATAAGCATGATGATGTTGTTTTTACTATACCATTAATTTGCAAGAAATACAATTAATTTAATTCAATTGATATAACTCTTTTATTTCAATTATACAACATTTATAAGTAATGGATTATAAGTGGTAGCCATTTTTTTATAGTTGGAGTTTAATTTTGTTACATATAACTGCATTTATAATTAAGAATTATATTTTATACATAATTTAAAGTATTTATTTGTCCATTTGAAAACTATAGGTTAAATTTTAAAATATTAATTTGATAAAAAAATGTAGCATTCTAACGAAATTTTATATTTGATGTTAAATTTTATAACAAATAAATTCAATTATTTGTAATATCCCAAAATTTGTTTAATTTCACTTCAAACTCAATCTTATGTCTTAACCGGATAATGAAATTATAAAAAATATATTATGATCTTAACTAAATCAATTAGGGAGAAACCTACGTCCATAATAATAATGAGACATTTGATATCATGTTCATTAGTATATTCATACTGATCTGTAAGACTGGGATCATGGACGAGGACATATTCGACCTGATGAAAAGAAAAATGAATAGAAGAACTTTAGATTATAATCCTAAATTATACAAAGAAAAATTGTTTAGAAATGTCCCTTAAACTTATCCCGCCATAATTCAGAAACAAGTTCCATGCGCTCCACCAACAGACCACTTGGGCACACAAGAACTTTGATGCTTGCTTTATTTTAAAAACAGTTGAAAAAGTCAAATGTGTATATGTACCCATCTGCAACCAAGCCCACTCCTCTTAAGTATTTCTGCTATTTGGGCACATATAGACAATATTGTATAATTGAAAAGCCAATAACTTTAATGCTAAGAGTTTATAGAGTGTAAGAATAACAAAACCAAAAAGAAAATGTACGAGCTTTCAGATACTAATCGATTGGGCATAACAATTCTGAATTATCGTGTCTAGGGAAAGGGTACTCTCCACACCAGTGGGTGGAATTCGTTTCTTCAAACAGAAAAGACAGAATTTTAGAAACAACATAAAATTCGTAAACAAAAGAAACTTTAAGTTGTCCGAGACTACTACAGGAAGAAAACATCCGGAACAACTAAGCACGTGCAAAAGAAACTTGTTGATATCATCAGTTACATTAGCTTACAACTGAATATATTATTATTACCTTAACTGAATTAGCCTGGGAGAAACATGCATCCTTAATAATGAGATATTTGATATCATGTTCATTAGCGTACTCATACTGCTATGTACAACTTGGATTAGGGATGGGGACATATTTAGCTGATGACAACAAAAATGAATAGAAGACTTTAGATTATAATCCTAAATTTTACATCTCAAAATTGTTTAGAAATCTCAGTCTTAAACTTCTCCTGCCATAATTCACAAACGAGTTCCATGTGCTCCATCTTTAGACCACCTGCACACAAGAATTTTTTAGGCAATAACTTTAATTCTAAGGAGTTTATAGATTTTAAAAATAACAAAACCAAAAAGAAAGTGTACGAGCTTTCAGATACTAATCGATTGGGTACATAACAATTCTGAATAATTGTCTATAGGGTCGCTAGTCGCCACACTGGTGGTTGGATTTCCTATTTGCAAACAGAAAAGACAGACTATTAGAAATAACATAAAATTCATAGACAAAAGAAGCTTTAAGTTGTCCAAGACTGCTACATGAAGAAAATGCCCGGAACAACTGAAGCACGTGCAAAAGAAAGATGTTGATATTATCCGTTACATTAACTGACACTATTATGTTGAGGGAAAACATAATAAAAAGTATTCATAGCACGAGGGACAAACCATCACATTCAATCAAGACTTAGTCAGACTAAGTCCAGTGAGTTTGAGCATGATTAGTTGAACACAGTTAGGGATCAAAGCAAGATAATGGTTAAAATGTTGTTAGAAAAATAACAAACAAAACAAAAAATTGTAAACCCTCCAAACTAGAATTTTTAAGGAGAAAATTGCAAACCGTGAACAGAAAATTTGCAATACCGGAAAATAGAAAACCCTCCCAACAAACTATTTTACCCTCTCCTCTAGAAACACAACTACCCAATATATCCAAAAGACTACATTTTTTGTGTATCAAAAACTCAAACTAATAATCTCTATTTATATAATTACTCAAATTCTCTTATCTTCATATTACCCGATGTAGAACTTGGATGAATATACTATTTAAACCAACAAAAATTACATAGAAATACGTAATTTGGAACAGTCTGGAAGAGAACTCTTGGGAAAAAAACTAGTATAGAATATACAAACCATGTTAATGGAAATCAAAAGAAATTAAATTGGAATGCATAACCTACATAGTCAATGCTCCTCAATTGATGAAGCAAATAGTCATATCTACCACCAACAGCTAGCAAGACACCCTCAGAGAATGATCCAAGACACCCTCAGAGAGTGATCCAGGACTAGACCCAAAAATGTTTCCACAAGCATATTGACCATGCCAAGACTTACATAATTCAGAATCAATGTTTTTAAGTCACCTTTTTCTATTTCGTTGAAAAATGTATGTAGAAAAGAGCTTGGAATAGTAATAGATGGACAAATACATACAACAGAAAATGTTTAACTATTTGAACAAATCATGTGCAGGAGATTAATGTGTCTTGTATGACTCAATCTTCCATCATTGTGAAATGTCAACGAAAATACAACCAATAGATGTGTGTGTACAACCTATAGATGTGTGTGTGTGCGCGTGCGCGCTACAAAGAAATAAATTTGTCCTACTTTTAATAAGTTTATATTTGTGACATGTATAAATATAAAATAAAAAAGAGGACTTTACGAGCATCCCAATCCTCATACAAAATTATTTGTTAGATCATTTCAACAATTATACGAACATTGATAAGTTTATTTTATTAGAAATTCAACAAAAATACCACAACATTTATAATCAGATTGGCATTGATAAAGTTATGTAAATGGAGCATAATAGATTAACCTAGGACTCTTTCAGTATTAATATGGATTCGATTGAAACCTAATCCAAACATGATTTTAGTGAAATACATGTTTATTTAAAAAAGAATTAATTTTGCCTATAAACCCTGGCCTTGGTAAAACTAGTAAAAAGATAATTTTGGCTTAGGTTGAAAATTTTAAGTTAGGCTTAGTATCGGACTTGCGTTTAGAGTACAAAAATCCAAACATAAACCTCTTATCTTTAAAATCAATAACGAGACATTTGATATCATGTTCATTAGCGTATTCGTACATTTGATATCATGTTGATTAGCGTATTCGTGCTGCTCTGTAAGACTTGGATCAGGGATGGGGACATATTCGGCCTGATGACAAGAAAAATGAATAGAAAAACCTTAGATTCAAATCCTGATGACAAGAAACCATAATTCACAAACAAGTTCCATGCGCTCCACCAATAGACCACCTCCTACTCTTGAGGGAACAAGAATTTTTTATGATTGCTTTATTTTTGAAATAGTTGAGAAAGTCAAATGTGTATATGTACCAATCATCAACCAAGCCTAACCTTTCATTTTTCTCTATTTAGGCGCATGTGAGCATGCACAACATTCATAGGCACTATTGTATAATTAAAAGGCAATAACTTTAATTCTAAATAGTTTAAAAATAACAAAACCAAAAAGAAAATGTACTACCTTTCAAATACTAATTGATTGCGTACACAACAATTTTGAGTAATTGTATCTAGGGTAAGGCTAGTCCCCACACGAGTGGGTGGATTTCCTATTTGCAAACAAAAAAGAGAGACTATTAGAAACAGCATAAAATTCGTAGACAAAAGAAGCTTTAAGTTGTCCAAGACTGTTAGAGGAAGAAAATATTATGTTGACGCTAAAGATAATAAAAAATATTCATACCACGAGGAAAAAACCATCGAATTCAATTAATACTTAGTCAGACAAACACCAGTGAGTGTGAGCATGATTAGTTGAAACACAGTTAGGGATCAAAACAAGCAACAATCAAATTATATAATGGTTAAAATGTTGCTGGAAGAATAACGCTTGTGGAAGTATAATCATAAAAGAAGAAAAGAAGCAAAAAAAATTCAAAATTATAATTCAACTTCAAATTTTAAAATGACAAAATCACAAACTCTCTCATATAATTGCAATTTTAAGGAGAAAACTACAAACCCTCTAAACTGCAATTTTTAAGGAGAAAGTTGCAAACCCTAGACGGAAAAATTGCCAAATTTTTCTCAATTAAAATTTTTGGACGGAAAAACTGCAAACCCTCTCAACAAACTATTTTCAAACAGAAAAATAAAAAACCTTCTCAACAAACTATTTTTGAATGGCAAAATAGAAAACTCTTTTACTAACTATTTTACCTTCTCCTCTAGAAACACAACTACCCAAATCCCCAATACACCCAAAAGACTACATTTGGCTGTTGTATGAAAAACTTAAACTAACTATCTCTATTTATATAATTACTCAAACTTTATTTTTTTCCTATTACCCAATGGGAAACTTGGATGAATATACTATTTAAACTAACAAAAATTACATAGAAATACGTAATTTGGAACAGTTTGGAAGAGATCCGTTGGGACAAAAACTAGTATAATATATACAAACCATCTTAATGGAATTCAAAACAAATTAAATTTGAAAGCAAAACCTACATAGTCAATGCACCTCAACTAATGAAGCAAATAGTCATATCTACCACTAACAGCTAGCAAGACACCCTCAGAGAGTGATCCAGGACTGTCCTCCTACCTTTAGTATACCTTCCATGAAAAGTTAAACTTCATTAGAATCATCAAAAGATTCAAAACATAAATTTTCTAGTCCTTCTATTTCCTTGACGCAATTAGAAGAACCATTAGCTGTGAGTTTCTGGTGGTTATCATTTCGTCTACGGACCCAAAAAACTGTCCACAAGGATATTGAACATGCCAAGACTCACATAATTTAGAATCAATCTTTTTAAGTCACCTTTTTCTATTTTGTTGAAAAACATTAGTAGAAAAGAGCTTTGAATAGTAACAGATGGACAAATACATACAACCAAAACTGTTTAAGTATTTGAATAAAACATAATGCGTCTTGTATGACTCAATCTTCAATCTTATGTCTTAACCGAACAATGAAACTATAAAAAAATATTATTATTACCTTAACTGAATCAACCGGGGAGAAACATGCATCCGTAATAATAACAAGACATTTGATATCATGTTCATTAGCGTACTCATACTACTCTATAAGTATTGTATCCGGGACGGGAACATATTCGGCCTGATGCCCAGAAAAATGAATAGAAAAACCTTAGATTATAACCCTAAATTATGCAAATCAAAATTGTTGAGAAATCTCAGCCTTAAAATTCTCCTGCCATAATTCACAAACAAGTTCCATGCGCTGCGCCAACTGACCACCTCCTCCTCTTGAGGATACAATAATTAATTTATTTTTTATGCTTGCTTTATTTTTGAAATTGTTGAGAAACTCAAATGTGTATATGTACCCATCAACAACCAATCCTACCCTTCTATTTCTGCTATTTGGGCACATGTGAGCACGCACAACATTCATAGGAACTATTGTAAAATTGAAAGCCACTAACTTTAATTCTAAGAAGTTTATAGAGTTTAAAATTAACAAAACTAAAAAGAAAGTGTACGAGCTTTCAGATACTACTCAATTGGGTACGTAACAATTCTAAATAATTGTCTCTAGGGTGGCTTGTTCCCACACCGGAGGGTGGATTTCCTATTTGAAAGCAGAAAATACATACTAGTAGAAACAACATAAAATTCGTAGACAAAAGAAGCTTTAAGTTATCCAAGACTGCTACAGGAAAAAAAACCCGGAACAACTGAAGCACGTGCAAAAGAAACATGTTGATATCGTCCGTTACATTTACTGGCACTATTATGTTGAGGGAAAAAGGTAATCAAAATTATTCATAGCACGAGGGACAAAGCATTGCATTCAATCAAGACTTAGTGAGACTAACACAAGTGATTTTGAGCATGATTATTTGAACATAGTTTGGGATCAAAGCAAGCATCAATCAAATTATATAATGGTTAAAATGTTGTTGGAAAAATAACAAAAAAAACAACTTTCTAAGCTTGCGGAAGCATACCCTTAAAAGAATAAGAGAAGCAAACAATTCTACACTAAAATTCAAAATTATAATTCAACTTCAAATTTTTCAATAAGAAAATTATAAACCATCTCATATAATTGCAATTTTTAAGGAGAAAATTGCAAACCCTCCAAACAGTAATTTTTAAGGAGAAAATTGCAAACCCTGAACGAAAAAATTGCAATACTTTTCTCAATTGCAATTTTTGGACGAAGAAACTGCAAACCCTTTCAACAATCTACTTTCGAACGGAAAAATAGAAAACCCAACTAAACAAACTATTTTTAAATGAAAAATAGAAAACCCTCTCAACAAACTATATTACTCTCTCCTCTAGAAACACAACTACCCAATACACCCAAAAGACTACATTTTTTGTGTATTAATAACTCAAACTAACTATCTTTATTTATATAATTACTTAAATTCTCTTATCTTACTATTACCCGATGTAGAACATGGACGAATATACTATTTATCCCAATAAAAATTACATCGAAATACGTAATTTGGAACAGTCAGGAAGAGAACTCTTGGGACAAAAACTAGTATAGAATATACCAACCATGTTAATGGCAATCAAAAGAAATTAAATTGGAATGCATAACCTACATAGTCAATGCTCCTAAGCTATCAAGAAACCCTCAGAGAGTGATCTAGGACTGTTCTCCAACCTTTAGTATACCTTCCATGAAAAGTTAAACTTCATTAGAATCATCAAAAGATTCTAAACATAAATTTACTATTCCTTCTATTTCCTTGACGAAATTCAAAGAACCATTAGCTTTGAGTTTCTGGTGGTTATCACTTTGTCTACGTACCCAAAAAACTGTCGACAGACATATTGAACATGCCAAGACTCACATAATTTAGAATGAATCTTTTTAAGTCACCTTTTTCTATTTTGTTGAAAACATTAGTAGAAAAGAGCTTTGAGTAGTAACAGATGGAAAAATACATACAACCGAAAGTGTTTAAGTATTTGAACAAAACATAATGTGTCTTGTATGACTCAATCTTCAATCTTATTTCCTAACCTGACAATGAAACTAAAAAATAATAATATTATTACCTAAACTGAACTAGCCAGGGAGAAACGTGCATCCGTAACAATAATGAGACATTTGATATCATGTTCATTAGCGTACTCATACTACTCTATAAGTATTGGATCAGGGATGGGACATATTCGGCCTGATGACAAGAAAAATGAATAGAAAAAACTAAGATTATAACCCTAAATTATACAAATTAAAATTGTTTAGAAATTTCAGCCTTAAAATTCTCCTTCCATAATTCACAAACAAGTTTCATGCGCTCCGCCAACAGACCACTTCCTCCTCTTGAGGACACAATAATTAATTTATTTTGTATGCTTGCTTTATTTTTGAAATAGTTGAGAAAGTCAAATATGTATATGTACCCATCATCAACCAAACTTATGCTTATATTTCTGCTATTTGTTGTAAAATTGAAAGGAAATAACTTTAATTCTAAGGAGTTTATAGAGTTTAAAATTAACAAAATAAAAAAAAATGTACGAGCTTTCAGATACTAATTGATTGGGTACATTACAATTCTGAATAATTGTCTCTAGGGTGGCTAGTTCCCACACCGGTGGGTGGATTTTCTATTTGGAAATAGAAAAGACAAATTATTAAAAACAATATAAAATTCGTAGACAAAAGAAGCTTTAAGTTGTCCAAGGCTGCTACAGGAAAAAAAACTCCCGAAACAACTTAAGCACGTGCAAAAGAAACATGTTGATATCATCCGTTACATTAACTAACACTATTATGTTGAGGGAAAAAGGTAATAAAAAATATTCATAGCACGAGGGACAGACCATCACATTCAATCAAGACTTAGTCAGACTAACACCAGTGATTTTGAGCATGATTAGTTGAACATAGTTTGCGATCAAAGCAAGCATCAATCAAATGATATAATGGTTAAAGTTATGTTGGAAAATAAATTAAAAAAACAAATTTCTAAGCTTGCGGAAGCATACTCTTAAAAGAACAAGAGAAGCAAAAATTTCTACACTAAAATTGGAGAGTAATTTTTAAGGAAAAAATTGCAAACCCTAAACAGAAAAATTGCAATACTTCTCTGAATTGCAATTTTTGGATGGAGAAACTGCAAACCCTTTAAACAAACTACTTTCGAACGGAAAAATAGAAAACCCTCTCAACAAACTATTTTTAAATGAAAAATAGAAAACCCTCTCAACAAACTATCATACTCTCTCCTCTAGAAACACAACTACCCAATACATCCAAAAGACTACATTTTTTGTGTATCAAAAACTCAAATTAACTATCTCTATTTATATAATTACTTAAATTCTCTTATCTTCCTATTACCCGATGTGGAACATGGACGAATATACTATTTAACCCAACAAAAATTACATCGAAATACGTAATTTGGAACAGTCAGGAAAAGAACTCTTGGTACAAAAACTAGTATAGAATATACAAACGTAATTTGGAACAGTCGGGAAGGGGACAAAAACTAGTATAGAATATACAAACCATGTTAATGGCAATCAAAAGAAATTAAATTGGAATGCATAACCTACATAGTCAATGCTCCTCAGCTAGCAAGACACCCTCAGAGAGTGATCTAGGACTGTTCTCCAACCTTTAGTATACCTTCCATGAAAAGTTAAACTTCATTAGAATCATCAAAAGATTCAAAACATAAATTTTCTATTCCTTCTATTTCCTTTACGCAATTGAAAGAACCATTAGCTATGAGTTTCTGGTGGTTATCACTTCGTCTACGGACGAAAATAATTGTCGACAAGCATATTGAACATGCCAAGACTCACATAATTTAGAATCAATCTTTTTAAGTCACTTTTTTCTATTTTGTTGAAAACATTAGTAGAAAAGAGCTTTGAATAGTAACAGATGGACAAATACATACAACCGAATGTGTTTAAGTATTTGAACAAAGCAAAATGTGTCTTGTATGACTCAATCTTCAATCTTATGTCTTAACCGGACAATGAAACTACAAAAAAATATTATTATTACCTTAACTGAATCAACCGGGGAGAAACGTGCATCCGTAATAATAACTAGACATTTGATATCATGTTCATTAGCGTACTCATACTACTTTTTAAGTATTGTATCAGGGACGGGAACATATTCGGTCTGATGACAAGGAAAATGAATAGAAGAACCTTAGATAATAACCCGAAATTATACAAATCAGAATTGTTTAGAAATCTCAGCATTAAAATTCTCCTGCCAGAATTCACAAACAAATTCCATGCGATCCGCCAACAGACCACCTCCTCCTTTTGAGGACACAATAATTAATTTATTTTGTATGCTTGCTTTATTTTTTAAATAGTTGAGAAAGTCAAATGTGTATATGTACCCATCAGAAACCAAACTTACCCTTTTATTTCTGCTATTTAGGTGCATGTGAGCACGCACAACATTCATAGGAACTATTGTAAAATTGAAAGGCAATAACTTTAATTCTAAGGAGTTTATAGAGTTTAAAATTAACAAATCAAAAAAGAAAGTGTACAAGCTTTCAGATTCTAAACGATTGGGTATATAACAATTCTGAATAATTGTCTCGAGGGTTGCTTGTCCCCACACCGGTGGGTGGATTACCTATTTGCAAAAAGAAAAGACAGACTATTAGAAAGAACATAAAATTTGTAGACAATAGAAGCTTTAAGTTGTACAAGACTGCTACGGGAAGAAAACACCCAGAATAATTGAAGCACGTGCAAAAGAAACATGTTGATATCGTCCGTTACATTTACTGGCATTATTATGTTGAGGGAAAAAGGTAATAAAAACCTTTTTCTATTTTGTTGAAAACATTAGTAGAAAAGAGCTTTGAGTAGTAATAGATGGAAAAATACATACAACCGAAAGTGTTTAAGTATTTGAACAAAACATAATGTGTTTTGTATGACTCAATCTTCAATCTTATTTCCTAACCTGACAATAAAACTAAAAAAAATAATATTATTACCTAAACTGAATTAGCCAGGGAGAAACGTGCATCCGTAACAATAATGAGACATTTGATATCATGTTCATTAGCGTACTCATACTACTCTATAAGTATTGGATCAGGGATGGGACATATTCGGCCTGATGACAAGAAAAATGAATAGAAAAAACTAAGATTATAACCCTAAATTATACAAATTAAAATTGTTTAGAAATTTCAGCCTTAAAATTCTCCTTCCATAATTCACAAACAAGTTCCATGCGCTCCGCCAACAGACCACTTCCTCCTCTTGAGGACACAATAATTAATTTATTTTGTATGCTTGCTTTATTTTTGAAATAGTTGAGAAAGTCAAATATGTATATGTACCCATCATCAACCAAACTTACGCTTATATTTCTGCTATTCGTTGTAAAATTGAAAGGAAATAACTTTAATTCTAAGAAGTAATAATTGTCTCTAGGGTGGCTTGTTCCCACACCGGTGGGTGGATTTTCTATTTGCAAATAGAAAATACAAATTATTAAAAACAATATAAAATTCATAGACAAAAGAAGCTTTAAGTTGTCCAAGACTGCTACAGGAAAAAAACTCCTGGAACAACTTAAGCACGTGCAAAAGAAACATGTTGATATCATCCGTTACATTAACTAACACTATTATGTTGAGGGAAAAAGGTAATAAAAAATATTCATAGCACGAGGGACAAACCATCACATTCAATCAAGACTTAGTCAGACTAACACCAGTGATTTTGAGCATGATTAGTTGAACATAGTTTGCGATCAAAGCAAGCATCAATCAAATGATATAATGGTTAAAGTTATGTTGGAAAATAAATTAAAAAAACAAATTTCTAAGCTTGCGGAAGCATACCCTTAAAAGAACAAGAGAAGCAAAAATTTCTACACTAAAATTGGAGGGTAATTTTTAAGGAGAAAATTGCAAACCCTAAACAGAAAAATTGCAATACTTCTCTGAATTGCAATTTTTGGATGGAGAAACTGCAAACCCTTTAAACAAACTACTTTCGAACGGAAAAATAGAAAACCCTCTCAACAAACTATTTTTAAATGAAAAATAGAAAACCCTCTCAACAAACTATCATACTCTCTCCTCTAGAAACACAACTACCCAATACATCCAAAAGACTACATTTTTTGTGTATCAAAAACTCAAATTAACTATCTCTATTTATATAATTACTTAAATTCTCTTATCTTCCTATTACCCGATGTGGAACATGGACGAATATACTATTTAACCCAACAAAAATTACATCGAAATACGTAATTTGGAACACTCAGGAAAAGAACTCTTGGTACAAAAACTAGTATAGAATATACATACGTAATTTGGAACAGTCGGGAAGGGGACAAAAACTAGTATAGAATATACAAACCATGTTAATGGCAATCAAAAGAAATTAAATTGGAATGCATAACCTACATAGTCAATGCTCCTCAGCTAGCAAGACACCCTCAGAGAGTGATCTAGGACTGTTCTCCAACCTTTAGTATACCTTCCATGAAAAGTTAAACTTCATTAGAATCATCAAAAGATTCAAAACATAAATTTTCTATTCCTTCTATTTCCTTGACGCAATTGAAAGAACCATTAGCTATGAGTTTCTGGTGGTTATCACTTCGTCTACGGACCAAAATAATTGTCGACAAGCATATTGAACATGCCAAGACTCACATAATTTATAATCAATCTTTTTAAGTCACTTTTTTCTATTTTGTTGAAAACATTAGTAGAAAAGAGCTTTGAATAGTAACAGATGGACAAATACATACAACCGAATGTGTTTAAGTATTTGAACAAAGCAAAATGTGTCTTGTATGACTCAATCTTCAATCTTATGTCTTAACCGAACAATGAAACTATAAAAAAATATTATTATTACCTTAACTGAATCATCCGGGGAGAAACGTGCATCCGTAATAATAACTAGACATTTGATATCATGTTCATTAGCGTACTCATACTACTTTTTAAGTATTGTATCAGGGACGGGAACATATTCGGTCTGATGACAAGGAAAATGAATAGAAAAACCTTAGATAATAACCCGAAATTATACAAATCAAAATTGTTTAGAAATCTCAGCATTAAAATTCTCCTGCCAGAATTCACAAACAAATTCCATGCGATCCGCCAACAGACCACCTCCTCCTTTTGAGGACACAATAATTAATTTATTTTGTATGCTTGCTTTATTTTTTAAATAGTTGAGAAAGTCAAATGTGTATATGTACCCATCAGAAACCAAACTTACCCTTTTATTTCTGCTATTTAGGTGCATGTGAGCACGCACAACATTCATAGGAACTATTGTAAAATTGAAAGGCAATAACTTTAATTCTAAGGAGTTTATAGAGTTTAAAATTAACAAAACAAAAAAGAAAGTGTACAAGCTTTCAGATTCTAAACGATTGGGTACATAACAATTCTGAATAATTGTCTCGAGGGTTGCTTGTCCCCACACCGGTGGGTGGATTACCTATTTGCAAAAAGAAAAGACAGACTATTAGAAAGAACATAAAATTTGTAGACAAAAGAAGCTTTAAGTTGTCCATGACTGCTTCGGGAAGAAAACACCCAGAATAATTGAAGCACGTGCAAAAGAAACATGTTGATATCGTCCGTTACATTTACTGGCATTATTATGTTGAGGGAAAAAGGTAATAAAAAATATTCATAGCACGAGGGACAAACCATTGCATTCAATAAAGACTTAGTCAGACTAACACTAGTGAGTTTGAGCATGATTAGTTGAACACCGTTTGGGATCAAAGCAAGCATCAATCAAATTATATAATGGTTAAAATGTTGTTGGAAAAATAACAAAAAAAAAAAATTTCTATGCTTGCGGAAACATACCCTTAAAAGAAGAAGAGAAGCGAAAAATTCTAAACTAAAATTCAAAATTATAATTCAACTTCAAATTTTTCAATGAGAAAATTATAAACTTCTCACATTATTACAATTTTTATGGAGAAAATTGCAAACCCTGACCGGAAAAATTGCAATACTTCTCTCAATTGCAATTTTTGGACGCGGAAACTGCAAACCCTTTCAACAAACTACTTTCGAACGGAAAAATAGAAAACCATCTCAACAAACTATTTTTAAATGAAAAATAGAAAACCCTCTCAACAAACTATATTACTCTCTTCTCTAGAAACACAACTACCCAATACACCCAAAACACTACATTTTTTGGTGTATCAAAAACTCAAACAAACTATCTCAATTTATATAATTACATAAATTCTCTTATCTTCCTATTACTCGATATGGAACATGGATGAATATACTATTTATCCCAACAAAAATTACATCGAAATACGTAATTTGGAACAGTCAGGAAGAGAACTCTTGGGAAAAAAATCTAGTATAGAATATAAAAACAATGTTAATGGCAATCAAAAGAAATTAAATTAGAATATATAACCTACATAGTCAATGCTCATTAGCTATCAAGACACCCTCAATGATCCAGAACTGTTCTCCAACCTTTACTATACCTTCCATGAAAAGTTAAACTTCATTAGAATCATCAAAAGAATCATCAAAGAACCATTAGCTATGAGTTTCTAGTGGTTATCACTTCGTCTACGGACCCAAAAAGTTGTCCACAAGCATATTGAACATGCCAAGACTCACATAATTTAGAATCAATCTTTTTAAGTCACCTTTTTCTATTTTGTTGAAAACATTAGTAGAAAAGAGCTTTGAATAGTAACAGATGGACAAATACATACAACCGGATGTGTTTAAGTATTTGAACAAAACAAAATGTGTCTTGTATGACTCAATCTTCAATCTTATGTCTTAACCGGACAATGAAACTATAAAAAATATTATTATTACCTTAACTGAATCAACCACGGAGAAACGTGCATCCGTAATAATAACGAGACATTTGATATCATGTCCATTAGCGTACTCATACTACTCTATAAGTATTGTATCAGAGACGGAAACATATTCGGTCGGATGACAAGAAAAATAAATAGAAAAACCTTAGATTATGACCCTAAATTAATAAATCAAAATTGTTTAGATATCTCAACCTTAAAATTCTCCTACCATATTTCACAAGCAAGTTACATGCGCTCCACCAACAGACCACCTCCTCCTCTTGAGAACACAATAATTAATTTATTTTTTATGCTTGCTTTATTTTTGAAATAGTTGAGAAAGTCAAATGTGTATATGTACCCATTAGCAACCAAGTTTACCCTTCTATTTCTGCTATTTGGCCGAGCTCGCACAACATTCATAGGAACTATCGTAAAATTGAAAGGCAATAACTTTAATTCTAAGGAGTTTATAGAGTTTAAAAATAAGAAAACAAAAAAGAAAGTGTACGAGCTTTCTGATACTAATCGATAGGGTACATCAAAATTCTGAATAATTGTCTCTAGGGTGGCTTGTTCCCACACCGGTGTGTGGATTTCCTATTTGCAAATAGAAAAGACAAACTATTAAAAACAACGTAAAATTCGTAGACAAAAAAAGCTTTAAGTTGTCCAAGACTGCTACAGGAAGAAAACACCCGGAACAACTGAAGCACGTGCAAAAGAAACATGTTGATATCGTCCGTTACATTTACTGGCATTATTATGTTGAGGGAAAAAGGTAATAAAAAATATTCATAGCACGAGGGACAAACCATCGCATTCAATAAAGACTTAGTCAGACTAACACTAGTGAGTTTGAGCATGATTAGTTGAACACCGTTTGGGATCAAAGCAAGCATCAATCAAATTATATAATGGTTAAAATGTTGTTGGAAAAATAACAAAAAAAACAAATTTCTATGCTTGCGGAAACATACCCTTAAAAGAAGAAGAGAAGCGAAAAATTCTAAACTAAAATTCAAAATTATAATTCAACTTCAAATTTTTCAATGAGAAAATTATAAACTTCTCACATTATTACAATTTTTATGGAGAAAATTGCAAACCCTGACCGGAAAAATTGCAATACTTCTCTGAATTGCAATTTTTGGACGCGGAAACTGCAAACCCTTTCAACAAACTACTTTCGAACGGAAAAATAGAAAACCATCTCAACAAACTATTTTTAAATGAAAAATAGAAAACCCTCTCAACAAACTATCTTACTCTCTTCTCTAGAAACACAACTACCCAATACACCCAAAACACTACATTTTTTGGTGTATCAAAAACTCAAACAAACTATCTCAATTTATATAATTACATAAATTCTCTTATCTTCCTATTACTCGATATGGAACATGGATGAATATACTATTTATCCCAACAAAAATTACATCGAAATACGTAATTTGGAACAGTCAGGAAGAGAACTCTTGGGAAAAAAATCTAGTATAGAATATAAAAACAATGTTAATGGCAATCAAAAGAAATTAAATTAGAATATATAACCTACATAGTCAATGCTCATTAGCTATCAAGACACCCTCAATGATCCAGAACTGTTCTCCAACCTTTACTATACCTTCCATGAAAAGTTAAACTTCATTAGAATCATCAAAAGAATCATCAAAGAACCATTAGCTATGAGTTTCTAGTGGTTATCACTTCGTCTACGGACCCAAAAAGTTGTCCACAAGCATATTGAACATGCCAAGACTCACATAATTTAGAATCAATCTTTTTAAGTCACCTTTTTCTATTTTGTTGAAAACATTAGTAGAAAAGAGCTTTGAATAGTAACAGATGGACAAATACATACAACCGGATGTGTTTAAGTATTTGAACAAAACAAAATGTGTCTTGTATGACTCAATCTTCAATCTTATGTCTTAACCGGACAATGAAACTATAAAAAATATTATTATTACCTTAACTGAATCAACCACGGAGAAACGTGCATCCGTAATAATAACGAGACATTTGATATCATGTCCATTAGCGTACTCATACTACTCTATAAGTATTGTATCAGAGACGGAAACATATTCGGTCGGATGACAAGAAAAATAAATAGAAAAACCTTAGATTATGACCCTAAATTAATAAATCAAAATTGTTTAGATATCTCAACCTTAAAATTCTCCTACCATATTTCACAAGCAAGTTACATGCGCTCCACCAACAGACCACCTCCTCCTCTTGAGAACACAATAATTAATTTATTTTTTATGCTTGCTTTATTTTTGAAATAGTTGAGAAAGTCAAATGTGTATATGTACCCATTAGCAACCAAGTTTACCCTTCTATTTCTGCTATTTGGCCGAGCTCGCACAACATTCATAGGAACTATCGTAAAATTGAAAGGCAATAACTTTAATTCTAAGGAGTTTATAGAGTTTAAAAATAAGAAAACAAAAAAGAAAGTGTACGAGCTTTCTGATACTAATCGATAGGGTACATCAAAATTCTGAATAATTGTCTCTAGGGTGGCTTGTTCCCACACCGGTGTGTGGATTTCCTATTTGCAAATAGAAAAGACAAACTATTAAAAACAACGTAAAATTCGTAGACAAAAAAAGCTTTAAGTTGTCCAAGACTGCTACAGGAAGAAAACACCCGGAACAACTGAAGCACGTGCAAAAGAAACATGTTGATATCTTCCGTTACATTAACTGACACTATTATGTGTAGGGAAAAAGGTAATAAAAAGTATTCATAGCACGAGGGACAAACCATCGCATTCAATCAAGACTTAGTCAGACTAACACCAATGATTTTGAGCATGATTAGTTGAACACTGTTTGGGATCAAAGCAAGCATCAATCAAATTATATAATGGTTAAAATGTTGTTGGAAAAATAACAAAAAAACAAATTTCTATGCTTGCGGAAACATACCTTTAAAAGAAGAAGAGAAGCAAAAAATTCTAAACTAAAATTCAAAATTATAATTCAACTTCAAATTTTTCAATGAGAAAATTAAAAACCTTCTCACATAATTACAATTTTAATGGAGAAAATTGCAAACGCTGAACGGAAAAATTGCAATACTTCTCTCAATTGCAATTTTTGGACGGAGAAACTGCAAACCCTTTCAACAAACTACTTTCGAACGAAAAATAGAAAACCCTCTCAACAAACTATTTTTAAACGAAAAATAGAATACCCTCTCAACAAACTATTTTTAAATGAAAAATAGAAAACCCTCTCCACAAACTATTTTACTCTCTCCTCTAGAAACACAACTACCCAATATGCCCAAGAGACTACATTTTTTTGTGTATCAAAAACTCAAACAAACTATCTCTATTTATATAATTAGTTAAATTCTCTTATCTTCCTATTACCCGATGTAGAACATGGACGAATATACTATTTATCCCAACAAAAATTACATCTAAATACGTAATTTAGAAAAGTCAAGAAGAGAACTCTTGGGACAAAAACTAGTATAGAATATACAAACCATGTTAATGGCAATCAAAAGAAATTAAATTGGAATACATAACCTACATAGTCAATGCTCCTCAGCTAGCAAGACACCCTCAGAGAGTGATCTAGGACTGTTCTCCAACCTTTAGTATACCTTTTACTTTTTACATTTATTTGTTTTTGAATGATATATTAACAGATAACAAATTTGGCACAGCTGGTAAGGAAACTGAGGTGCTACTATGAGGACTTGGGTTCGATCCCCAGGTTTTGCACATAATTTCTTCTATTTTTCTTGTAATGGTAATTAGGGTTTATATTCCTACCTGGGTTTTTGGCTATGTAATCCCCCACCCGAAGCCTTGTAATAGCTTAGTATTTACTTTTTCGCATTTTTTAATTTATGTACAATATAACGCGTGGTTAGTAATTTAGGGAGTGAAAACCATGAATTGAATTTAGAATCACTAATTGTACAAGATAAAAATATCCGAACTGAATCACTTGATTGTGGCACACACACACACCTTTAATGGTAACCCTTCTTATGCTGCCTGTTGCCTTTCGATTTAAAAAATAGTCAAGTCCCTCGAATACGAGGATACCTTAGCAATGTTGCCCTCAGTTCATTATCATCATCAAAGATCATAAGTCCCTTCGATGTTGCCTTCGGTTTATATGATCTTGTCCCTCGAGGTTGCCTGCGATAAAATGATGATTGTCCCTTCAAATGCTAAGGTATCCTCACTGGTTTCCTAAAAATGATTATTATATCCTTCTCTGAGATTATCTGCCCTCTTTATGGTAGGGACAGTCTCGTGGCGAACAATAATACTCGATGACCCTTTTCACATCCAATGAAAATACTACCTACCCTCCTTATGGTATGGATAGCCCTTTCAAACGAAAAACTTAAAGAACAAGAAAGACACTCTTAGGGTAGGTGCTCCTAGTTGCTTGCTCATAATCAAATCAAACTTTCAAATGCTTTACACACCTATTGTTCAAAACAATTTCCAAAAGGCTAGGCTTATTTTACAAGCTAAAGTCCTTATTCAAATCCTTTTTCTATTCACACACTACACTTCAAACATTTTGAAAATAAAAAGTGAGCTAAGCAATTAAGAGCCCATGGATACAAAGGGTGCTTACACCTTTCCTTTGTATAACCTACCCCGCGAACTCAAAAATATTTCAAAGGTCTTTCCTGTTCTTTTTGCCTTTCCAATTGGATAAAATAAAAGTCGGTGGAGACTCTTGCTATCCGCAACATTTTAAAAAGTCAGTTATCCCACCGTATTACAGAACTGGCGACTATGCTGGGGATTACTTAAAAGAGGGGTTACCTTAGAGCTAGGATCACTTTAATTGTTTGATTTGTCTTCTTTATATTTCAAGGTTTGTTTGGGTATATTGTTGTTGTGTGAAAGATCCTGCACTCGGATCTAGTGTACCTTAGGTATATGGCATGAGACCAAGGAGACTGTATGGCATATACCGCTATGGTTGATATGGTAGCCATCGTTAGTGTGACGCTTTGGTTTGTCTTGATGTTCCTTGGGATCCGACTTGAGGAAACAATTGGCTGCCGCGTGGTGTCATTAAGCACTAATTTATCCCTAGAACCCTAGTTGAACTTGACTTTGGCCATTAGAAAGTAGTGAGATAGCCGACTTTGGTTCCGACAGAAGATTGGTTGATACTCGATGCTACACTCATTGAGGTCGGACTCCTGGACGTTTTGGTTGGCGAAGCGATTGCCAAACTGAAATAGAGCCTTCGAGAAAGATCGGTGATATTGAGATTCCCTAGAACCCGGTCTTTATCTAGGACAGGTTGAACCAACTAAACTTCAGTGGGGAGGGTACTTACATATGGACTTCACGCAAGCCTTTAAACCTAAGGACACTTGTGTGACTTGCTTGTGTGTGATACTAACCTTTCGATTTCCTTGCAGGATTTGTTTGTGTGACTCACCCGTCCTTATTACACTTACGCTTTGCCTAAGGCATTGCATTTGGATAACATCATGACATCATGACATCATAACATTGCATGTTAAATAACCCTTTCAAGGATCTTAAAGGATGTATGGCGCACAATTTCAGGTGCTCTTATCAAGGACTAAATTCCTAATCAAAGGGCAAGAGGATTTATTTTCCTCTGGCCATTTGTCTTCCAATCCAGAGACCCAGTACCTATCAAGGGGCAAGAGGATTTATTTTCCTCTAGCCATATACCTTCAAATTCAGAGGTGTCTCGAATCAGAGGCTATGACCCGCTGGATATGGTGATCTTGATTCCCAAAAGAAGAACATCCAAGAATCAGAGTTCTTCAAACAAAGATGCGACCAAATCACAATCTAATGTTGCTAACTAAATTCCTTAAAGATCCTTGAAAACATTGTATTTGCATTCATAACATCGCAGAACAGGTTTCCTACCACGAGTTTCTCATCTTTACTCGCTGTTTATTTCAGCACAGATGGATCTCGTACAATCAGTCAAAGACCTTCAAACCCAGAATGCCCAGTTCCAAGCTTTGATTCTGAACTTGTCCAAGGGGCAAGACGAGCTGAAAACTCTTCTGACCAAGAAAGAGAAAAAGCCTAGAAGATCTGTGGGTGTCCTTAACATAGGAAGAAGATTCCGAGGACCATTCAAGAAAGCTGAAGAAGTCAAGGTTTCCAAAGAGGATGACGATGAACAAGAGGACAGCGCTTGTGTCAAAACTGATGCAAAAAACAACCATGAGGAGGAACACCCTGATGACAAATACAAGTTGCTAGAAAAGCGCATGAAAGCTATGGAAATTCAGAAAGTACCCGGTTTAGATTTTCAAGAATTGGGTCTTATCTCAAGGGTTGTCATCCCTCCGAAATTCAAGACTCTGACCTTTTCTAAGTACGATGGAGTCTTTTGTCCTAAACTGCACCTAAAGTCCTACGTGAGGAATATTCAGCCTCACACTGCTGACAAGATGCTATGGATCCACTTTTTTCAAGAGAGCCTATCTGGAACTAAACTCGAGTGGTACTATCAACTGGAAGGTGCCAAAATTCATACATGGGAAGACTTGGTTGTTGCTTTCTACAAGCAGTACCAATACAATGCTGACCTCGTGCCAACTCGCATGCAACTACAAGGCATGTCTATGGGGCCGAAAGAAAGTTTCAAGGAATATGCTCAGAAATGGAGAGACATGGATGGCAGAGTTCAACCCCCTTTGACGGACAGAGAATTGGTGGATATGTTCATGAGTACACTAACTGGTCCTTTCTACAGCCATCTAATTGGAAGCTCTTCATTTGGTTTTACCGACCTCATACTGACTGGGGAACATGTTGAAAGTGGAATCCGAAGTGGAAAGATTCTAATGACTTCAACTTCTAGTGTCACAAAAAAGCCATACAATGGGAGGAAAGAATCCGACACTGTTGGGGCAATCCTGGTCTCTAATCAAGCATCGATACAACAACAAGGCAACCAACGTAAACAAGGCACATCCAAAAGACAATTCACAAAGATCAACATGTCTTTGACTCAAGCGATGCAAACTTGTTGAAAGCAGAGCTACTTACACAGATAGCTCCTCATCCAAATCCCAACACTTCCTCCCCTCACTATAATCCCAACGTGAGGTGTGCATATCACTCCAATAGTCCTGGACATGACACTCACAATTGCTGGACATTGAAGAATAAGATTCAAGACATGATCGATGCTGAGGATATCAAGTTCGACCCTTTTGCAACCCCTAACGTGATCACTGCTCCCATGCCCAATCACAACAAGATTGCTAATGTTGTGAATGGCTAGACGGACGAACTTTTAGATCATTAGATGTACTTTCATTTGCAATTTCTATTCTGTTTGTTTAAACATTCAACTTATGATAGACATTATCTGTTTTAATCATCATCATTAGTGCATTGCATATGTTTTTCTTAAATAAATTATTTCTCTATCACTCATTCAAGCTGTGTCTTTACTTTGGTTATGTTTTGTGATACTCAACTCCTGCTAAGCTGTAAGCCTTTTGAGGGAGGATGACGAAAATGATACCGCAACCTCATACAGTAATGCTTTTGAACGGATTATGCTGACGATGTACAGGCATTGTTTCAATTACTAAACAGTGGAGATATAAGGATGTTAATCCCCCGTCAACCCCTTTTAGTCTAAGAAGTAGAAGTTTTCTTTCTCGTACAGATTAAAACCCTTGATCATAACCTGGGGGAGGTTAGTTACTCAATTAACTCAATTATACTAGCCGTTGTTTACACAAATAATGATGGGTTCCTGCAACCATTAAGTCAGGCAGTCAATATCCACCAAAAAGAAAAAGTTGTTAAGTCAAAACCTATGAAGGAGACTTATCAAAAATAAAAACATCCCGCTGACTGTAATCTCAAAATAAACAGTTCAGGCAAAAGTTAGGGATAACAAAGTCAAAAAAGGAGGTCACTACAAATCCTCGACAAAAGAAAACATTACAAAAAGGATGACTGTCTGTCCAAATAAGCTTCCGGTGCTTTAACCATCATCAAATGTCAATGTTACGACTTCAAACTCTGCTAAGACCTAAACGCAAAGTTAACTGAGCATAGGATCGAAGAACATCATGAAGATTGGGATGGGTACAAATAAACTTTGAGCCATTATCCTTTGTTTCTTAAACTGTGAACCAAGCCACGTCACAACCCTTGAAAGTCCTAACTGAAGCATGGTTAGTTCGAAAGCATATTGTCACCAAAAAGGGTATCCTGACTCCTTAAGGTTTGCCATAAACGCTGAGTTGATATCACGTTTTTACAAATGTCACGCTTTTACACCTTTCTTTTAATGTTTTTCAAAAACTCAAGACAGACATATGCATTGCATCTCATGAATTCATTATTAAACATATTCTGCTACATAATTTCAAGTGTTAGCATCAAGAAGAAT
Organism: Vicia villosa; assembly: GCF_029867415.1. NCBI lineage: Eukaryota > Viridiplantae > Streptophyta > Magnoliopsida > Fabales > Fabaceae > Vicia > Vicia villosa. The sequence goes on along the minus strand of NC_081184.1, from coordinate 114,125,518 downwards.
TTGCACAGGGTACAACTAATGACCAAAAGTTATCTCGACAGACAAAATTATTTTAGAAGCAACATCTCCTACAAGGGGTATGACATGTTTGTCCAATCAATCTGGGGCAATCAGGACAAGATTCCAAGAATCTATCAAGAATGCCAAACAATCAGGGGCATGCATCCAAGTGGGTTTGAAGCTACTTCCCAATCAACATGGGGCATTGTCCTAAGTCCATGATTACTAGGGGCATGTTACACATAGTACAAATCTCATAAGGTCCTCACGAGGCGAATCTCTTCAAATTCCCACTAGCAGGGGTAAAGCTATGCAAGCCAGTTTGACACTTCGATCAATACTCATCGGTGTGTTCCAATCAATACAAGTCCAGGAATGACAGTTACTATAACTACTGGGGGCAATGTTCAAGGTATCCATGTCTTCCCACAGAGCCAGTGTCACGGGATCATATCCCCACAAAGTAATCTTCAAGTAGCTATCTTCAATCCCTCCTCCAACAGGGTCTATTCATCTCTCTTATCCCCAGTCAGGGTGCATCAAGGATCAATCATTTAAATGGCTCTCATCCCCAAGCAGAAATCATAAATCCCCAGCTGAGCATCTTCAAAACAAGATCAGACATCAAAATCACAATGATATAGAGATTTATTTTCCTAATCAAGAAAAATCACTAATATACTCCAGATAGCATAAATCATGTGCATACATCATATATCACAAACATATTCATACATTGCATACAGTACCTCATAATAAATTCATACACAACATGCAAGTTTCTCATTTATTTTGAGAGACTCATCACATAATACATGCATCATGACATTGCATAAAAACTTACTTTGCCTTTCAGGTCGACCAACCGGTCAGACAAATACGATCAACAAATCAATCTCTATCAGATATATACTCTAGAAAGTATATCCCTCCGTACATTTTGAAGACACCTTATCAGATATACATTCCGGAAGCTCGAACCCCGGATATTCTGAAAGTTCCAATCAGATGAACATTCTGGAAGCTTGACCCCCAAACTTCTGAAACATTCCAATCAGATATACATTCCGGAAGCTCGAACCTCGGACATTCTGAAAATTCCAATCAGATGAACATTCTGGAAGCTTGACCCCCAGACTTCTGAAACATTCTTATCAGATATACATTCCGGAAGCTCGAATCCCGGACATTCTGAAAATTCCAATCAGATGCACATTCTGGAAGCTTGACCCCCAGACTTCTGAAACATTCCAATCAGATATACATTCTGGAAGCTCGAACCTCAGACATTCTGAAAATTCCAATCAGGTGAACATTCTGGAAGCTTGACCCGCAGACTTCTGAAACATTCTTATCAGATATACATTCCGGAAGCTCGAACCCCGGACATTCTGAAAATTCCAATCAGATGCACATTCTGGAAGCTTGACCCCCAGACTTCTGAAACATTCTTATCAGATATACATTCCAGAAGCTCGAACCCCGGACATTCTGAAAACTCCTATCAGGTGCATATTTTGAAAGCATCACCCTCTAGACTTCTGACAATTATCTCTTTTAGATGGCATCTTTAAGCCCATCTCCAACAAGCACTTCTCAATACTTCAAGCTTGGATACAATCTAATGTACGACTCATTCTGACTTTCATATTATCAAAACCAGATGGCATCTTTAATCCCATCTCCGGCAAAAGTCCTTATCTCAGCAAGGGCAAATTTTTTGGTATTCTAGTGTTCAATTTTCTTCCACCTTCAGATTCTGATTGGCACAGAAGCCAATCTACATCTTCAGGTTCAAGAAAATTGAACAGGGGCAGCTGTCATACACCAAAATTTGCCCATCATATTTTGGCTCACATAACTTTCAACTGCTCAAGACTATACAAGATTTGGGCACACTTACCTGTCTCCTAAGCAACAAGCCTCAACTAAGGTTTAGTTTCTCTCCAAGTAAAATCAACTTCTGATACTTCAAGTGAACTTCATGGCCTCTCATATGCTTCATAGTATCCCCATGCCAAATTTCAAGCTCTGATTCATAAGATTGCTCAGTCAACAGTTCAAATGGTCAACAGTCGACCAGTTTGACCTAATAGTCAACTATGGTCAAATCACAGTCAAAACTCCTGATTTTTGGTCAACATCAATATTTTGAAGTCAAACTCATCATTTGATCAAGTATTGATCATGATTCATCAAGGAAAGCTTCAAAATCAACAAAAGTACAAGTTGCTAAATTAGGGTTTTAGACTAAACGTCAACCCAACTTTGACTGACCATAAGTCTCTCATAATTTATCAGAAATTCCTCAACCAAATCTCTTTATTAAGGAAATTCAATTCTCTACAACTTTGAAGTTGGGTCCAAAGTCAAGAAATGCACCATTTAAGAAATATGAGCCAAAACATTACAGGTCCTTCTAGAAGCTCACAAAAAGCTATTTTTTGTCAGGAGCAATATCATCAAGATAAAAGCTCCAAATGGAAAATATGTTCCAAAGTGGCTTTTAGAGACATCTTGGGCTTTCCATAAAGTACAAGAACATATTTATAGGGTTAAAATTGAGAGAGTTATGGCTTGGTAAAGTTGAGTAATTTTGGAAAGGTGCACAAAAGCCAATGTGAACAAATTGGATTTGTTGAATCAATGGGCTTAAGATATAGATTCCCAACGTGACTATGGCCCATATAAGGACTCTTAAACCTTTTATTTTATTTTTAGGATATTTATTTTTATTTATTTGAATTTTTATTCATTTAAACATTAATAAATCATATAAAAATGTGAAATAAATGGTTTCAAATCAAAGATTACTTCTTCCAATCAGATTCAATCATTAATTAAGCCATATAATTGAGTGAATTTCGTGGTCTTCAAGTTTGCAAAGATTGAGATTATATTTGGCTAAAAAAGAAAGAATTACATGATTTTTCAATCAAAATTTTCTCTCTCCAAATACAAAGTTTCCAAGCCCATTTTTTAACCTAATACTCTCACACACACACACACACACACACACACACACACACACACACACACACACACACACACATATATATATATATATATATATATATATATATATATATATATTCAACATCATCATTATAGAGGAAAATGAAAATCTGAGTCTCCACAACCCTTATTCCAACTTCACAAAACCAACAAAACTAGGGCAAAAGAGATCTTCTCCTACAGCCATCCTCAAAGCAAACCAATTATCCTATGCTCTCCCTAAGGTGTCAAAGAAGAGGTATGAATGGTAAGGCAGGATTTAAACATCCTCAAACGCATACTTTTCATCATTCGTGTTCATATGCATGTGATTTTCGTTTTTCATATTCTCTTGTGTGTTGACTCTAACTAACGATTAATGTGAGTTACTAATGAGTATTAGAACAGGTTTGGTGCATAGTTTATGAGTTTTTGTACAGGTTGTGACTTCTGCCATTGTTAGGGCTTCACCATGCATAGTTTTGGTGTCCCTTCTATGAGCAGTTTCAGGTCACGAAACAAGGCTCATTGGATTTGAAAGGCTGAGATTAGTTGATCTGGGCAGGTTCCGTTCTTCGTTAATGTTGGTTTTGCAGGTTTCAAATCGTGGCAATGAAGAGGACGAATTTGCGGAAAATTCGCAGGAAAAGTTGTAGCGGATTTCGTAGGTAATTCCGCAGGTACGCAAGAGGAAGAAGATGAATAGTGCATGAGGAAGCTTTGACCGGTTACATGGCATCAGGCGCATTCGTTATTGGCTGGTCAACGATCTTGGTTTCTCTTTCTGTTTGTGATTGGTCGTGCGCAGATTGAAGGGGCCCCCACGTTTGACTTGTTCCATTAACCTTTTACTTTTTATATTTATTTGTTTTTGAACGATATATTAACAGATAACAAATTTGGCACAGCTGGCAAGGAAACCGAGGTGCTACTATGAGGACTTGGGTTCGATCCCCAGGTCTTGCACATAATTTCTTCTATTTTTTGATAACGTGCTACTATGTTTGTTTACAACAGATCCAGCGCACCTACTCTCTGGCTGGCCTACGGTGCAACTTCGCATCTCCACCACAAGATTTCTATCCATACAGATCCAAGGGCCTTGAACGTGCTTCTCCACCATAGACTCTCAGGGCATTCATGTACCGGATCCTATCCCTTCAGCGGGTTTCTTTTATTATTTATTTTCTTCCTATTGTTTTTTTTTCTTTCTCTTCTTCTACTATTATTCCTTAATTAATTTGAATTAACCTCTAGAACTAATCCATTGACTTAGTAATTAAGATTAGGTTTTTAAACTAATATTTTTTCACATTATTAATTTACTTAATTAATTTAGTTTAGATTAATTTGTTTATTAATTTAATTTAACTTCTTTAATTTTTAACCATTAGAATTAGGATTTCCTGATTAACTCGATTTCACTTAGGCTAATTAGATTTATTTGGTAAATTAGTTGTTCAGTTATTTTAATTTAATGCAGTTAGGCTTAGTAACTACCCTCAATTTCACAAACCATAGGTAAACCTTATCAATAAAGTAAGAGTTGTCTATTAACTGTAGGTTTTTTAACCCTTAGGTTTTAACCTTTTGGTTTGTCTAGGTTTTTTAGCCATGAGGTTTTTTAACATTGATTTTTCTTAAAATATATTTATTCGCGATTTCTCTTCTCATCCCATACTTTGTGTATGTCGCATGCCTTTAATTATTATTTTCCGCCATTTCAATTCTAGAAATTATGTATAGGTCGTAATAAGTTTTCTTGTAATAGTAATTAGGGTTTATATTCCTGCCTTTAATTTCTGAATTTTTATTTCCGCCCTTTATTTTTCTGTCCACGGGTTTTTGGCTATGTAATCCCCCACCCGAAGCCTTGTAATAGCTTAGTATTTACTTTTTTGCATTTTTTAATTTCTGTACAATATAAATGCGTGGTTAGTAATTTAGGGAGTGAAAACCATGAATTGAATTTAGAATCACTAATTGTACAAGATAAAAATATCCGAACTGAATCACTTGATTGTGGCATACACACACCTTTAATGGTATCCCTTCTTCTGCTGCTTGTTGCCTTTCAATTTAAAAAATAGTCAAGTCCCTCAAATACGAGGATACCTTAGCAATGTTGCCCTCAGTTCATTATCATTATCAAAGATCATAAGTCCCTTTGATGTTGCCTTCGGTTTATATGATCTTGTCCCTCAAGGTTTCCTGAGATAAAATGATGATTGTCCCTTCGAATGCTAAGGTATCCTCACTGGTTGCCTAAAAATGACTATTATATCCTTCCCTGAGATTACCTGCCCTCTTTATGGTAGGGACTGTCTCGTGGCGAACAATAATCCTCGATGACCCTTTTCACATCCAATGAAAAGACTATCTACCCTCCTTATGGTATGGATAGCCCTTTCAAACGAAAAACTTAAAGAACAAGAAAGACACTCTTAGGGTAGGTGCTCCTAGTTGCTTGCTCATAATCAAATCAAACTTTCAAATGCTTTTCACACCTCTTGTTCAAAATAATTTCCAAAAGGTTACGCTTATTTTATAAGCTAAAGTCCTTATTCAAATCCTTTTTCTATTCACACACTACACTTCAAACATTTTGAAATTAAAAAGTGAGCTAAGGAATTAAGAGCCCATGGATAACCATCGATACAAATGGTGCTTACACCTTCCCTTTGTATAACCTACCCCCCGAACTCAAAAATCTTTCAAAGGTCTTTCCTGTTCTTTTTGCCTTTCCAATTGGATAAAATAAAAGTCGGTGGCGACTCTTGCTATCCGCAACATTTTAAAAAGTCAGTTCTCCCACCGTATTACATAAGGGTGGGATTCTTTCATGATAAAGGGTTGTATGATGATGTTTAGGGTGGGTTAGATGATGCATGTAGTAACCTTGAATTGTATGTTGAAGAAACTTAGGGTTTATGATGTATTTCCATGAATTTGTGATTGAAATCATGTTTTTATTGATGATTGATGATGAATGATGTTAGATGTTGTGACTATATGTGTTTAATTGCTGATTGGGACGCGTTTTGGGAGATGGATAAGTGATTGCGCAGATCTGTCACAGAGATAATGTTTCTACATAATCGCGCGTCTACTAAGCGGCCCCTGGCTCGCTAAGCGGATGCTGAGTGGAAATTCATAAATGTGCGAGCCCGCTAAGTGGAGAACTGAAAGTTTCTGGATTTAGTTGGGGGGGGAAGCGCGCTTCAAGATGGCTTGTGGAAAATTGAACTTCGTTAAGCGCGCTGGAGGGTCGTAAGCGGACCCTGCTATGTAAAACTTTTTGTAACTTTGAATTGATGTATCTTTTGATCCGTAACTCCTTTTTAAGTGTCGTTTGAACCTCCGTGAAGCTATAATTGATGTATTTCTAATGAGAATGACTTGAAAACCTTTAGATATCTTTTTGAAACCTTTCCTTGACTTCTATGTTGCCGATTAATGATGTTTGGTGAAGTAGTATGTGATGTATGCTTGTATGCCGTAATGACGTGATTGAGTTGTGGTAAACTGCTATGATGGTAATGATACGGTTATTTCCATACAAACTTGGCATTGAGTTGGTGTTGTTTTAGACGATATATGACGTGTTGTTTATGTTGTGTTTTTGGATGTGCATCATGTGAGTCGTATCCATTGCATTGTTTGAGACGGCCTTAATGGCAAATGTTTGAGACAGCCTTAATGGAAAATGTTTGAGACGGACTTAATGGCAAATGTTTGAGACGGGCCAATGGCAACTGTTTGAGACGGGAGTTTTACTCCAATGGTACCACATGCATATGCATAAAGTCAAGTCACATATTGAGTTGCATTTTGAATGTTTGTGATTATGACGTGAATGTTGTGATATGTTGATGACTTAGTTGTGCTATTGAATATTTTATATGTTATTGCAATTAAATAATAACATTGTTGTTTGTGATGCAAGTTGTTGTGAGATGTTATGTGCTGAGAAGTGGTGAACTATGTATGATCTTTCTTTGCTTTGAATATTATCATATTTTTCTTTACACTGTTTGATATCTCACCCCTTCTGTTTGAATGTTACCCTTTGTTGGTAACATGCAGGTAACAACATGGAGTAGCCGTTTACCTTATAGCTCAAGTTGGTGTGTCTATGCTCTGATACGTAGCACTCGGGGGACATTTATTTGTTTTGATTGTGTCGTTATGCCTTGCTGGATTTTGTTGTTGTTCTCTTTGTTTTGAGACAGGTTGGATATTATTGCCATGTTGGAAAAGAGGATATAAGATTTGAATTTATGTTGTTTTCGAATTCCAATGCGATATTATGAAGTTGTTTAAAGTTGATGAGATTGAATGATTATTGAGTTATGAATTCCTCCATTATTAAGTGTTATGTATCAATATAGATATGAGCTTGTATGTTGCTTTGCTTAAGTTGAAAATGTGATGCCTCAAATGTGTTGCTTGTTTTGAGATTTTGTACTCTGATTTACCTTGATAATTATAGGGTAGATCTGGGGTGTTACATTAGTGGTACCAGAGCAGGTCGGTCTGTCCGACCATGTGTCGTGTCGTAGTGTAGTCTAACAATACTCATATTTTTATTTTGTGCTGATTGCTTTTGTGTTGTGGGGAAGAGTTGAGATGGATGGAAGGAATGATACTGCGATTCATCATCTCTACCCCCTCTCTAGTAGCTCAATTGGTAGTGGGAATGGAATGAACATGTACTCGAACCCCAGGGTACAGGGTTCGATTCCCACGAAAGGAAAAAACTCTACTAGAGAGGGGGTAGAGAAGATCATGAGGTGACAGTGCCGGGAGCGTAGAAGGCCCGGGCTGTTACATAAAAAATGTAACACCCCAAATCTACCTGATAAATTATACGGAAAATCAGAGTATAAATTCCAAACACGTTCATTTGAGGTATCACATATTCGTCATTTCAAAAACATTTACGGCTTACTTGCCTTCATATAGATACATATCACAGGAATTTAAAACGATAATCAAATCATTACTAAAAATCACTTTGTTCAAATTCAATAATTAACTCGCAGCGGAATCAACGAACTTCAAGAATATTCAAATAATGTCGTAGCATCTTTGCACGGTAACTTCAAGTTACAAATTAAACCAAAACCAAATAAAATTCAGCAATAAAAACAATTGTTTTATCCCCCCGAGTGCTACGTATCAGAGCGACAACCGATTCAACTCACGGCGGCTAAATCTCCATTCACTAGTGTCACCTTCATGTTACCAATATAAAGGCAACAGCGAAAACAAGCAAAGGGTGAGATATCAAACAATATAAATAAAGTCATGATAAAAAGTATATTACGGTTCAAGTCATAATATATATCTCAAATTTCAATTCCAATCAACCAATTCAAAATCAAAATCACATAATCACGCACAACGTCGCAATAAAACAAATGGATGAGACACGACTAATGCATCATGCATGTGGTACCCAGGGCTTTAGCCCCCATCGCCAATTGCCAATAAATAAATGCATCAAAACAGGCATAAGCCTTCGTCGCTGTTTTGCCATTCCAGGCCGTCGCTACAACATGCAATTCATGAGACACTATGAAATGCAACGAATCACAATCAATCACAACAATATCATAAAATGCATTCGCCTACGTCGCCAAAATATATCAATCATCATTGATAGTTACTCATCACTTTAATTTCCTGCAACACCACAAAATTCACAATATCTCAAAATATGCAACAAGTCAAAACATCGTCAATTTACGTATACCAAATCAATTCCAGACTCGCCTAAATTATACTACTCGGTTGATTAATTTTCGAGTCGGTTATTAATTTTAACTCGGTTGAATTATACCCGAAGTTGGTTCTGCTACTGCTACAAAGAATTACTATTGTTACTATCAATATTATTATGTATATTAATACTAACTATCATTATCAAGAAAGATACTATACTAATAATATTTACTAATATTATCAGTATCAAGAAAATATATATTAGTAATTGAAAATGTAGATGTTTTCATATTGGCTACATTTTATGGTAAAACATTCTTGTGTGTTATGATGCATTGACTAATGTCATGACATGCTATGTGTAGTGTTATGCATGTTTTGTATGTTGAGCTAACACAGGATTTAGTTGGATGTCATGCTCGATGTCATGACATCAGTAATTGACAGCAGTGGCTGTTATGTTTTGTTGTTATGTTTTCTTATTTATCTCAGGCTATAATTTAGGAAACTATATATTTAGTGTTGTATGGTTTACGCTAAAAGATCTCGTCTATAGCATATGAGTTAACACCCTGATGATGTGGAAATTAGGTTAACTTGGTTAACCCTAATTTATGGTTTGAAGGCCCAAGGCCCAAGTAATGCCTATAAGAAGATTGCTAATCCTACTTGCATTGCAGAGATTTTTGATTGTGAAGAACATGCTTGCTGCGCCCTGTGTGTTTGTTCTTAGTGTTTCTTGTGAGCCAAACAATTGTCACTTTGATAATTGTATTGGAGTAGGGTGTTTTTGAGTTGTAATTTGTTGTGCCACTCTAAGCTTTTAAGCACGAGTGTTGTGTATCTTGATTGAAGCTTTTAAGCAAGATCAAGATTTGTTTGAAGTGTGTCTTCACTCTGAATTTTCTTTTGTCTGTTTGTTATCACTGTTGTGATTGAGGGGGAGTGAGTAAGAACTCAGATCTAGTGTTAGATTGAAATTGCATTGGGTAGGTCTTAAGTGAGGGGTGTAAACTGGTAGTTTAGCTCTAAATTAATACTGCTTATAGTGGATTTCCTCGCTGGCTTGGTAGCCCCCAGAATAGGTGTTGTTGTACACCGAACTGGGTAAACAATCTTTGTGTTCTTTACTGTTATTGTTTACCTATGCAAAGGTTTTAATATTTATGTCTCAGTGGATGTCATAACATTCGATAAGACATTTACTGACTAGTACTAGGATTTTCAGAAAACATGGTTTGTATGGTGACCCCGTCTCCAATATGTTAATTAAAAAAATGCTATTGTCACTAACCAATTAATTCTAAGTTGCTATATATATTATCATTGAGACCCTCATATCCAAATGTTATTCATTTAGACCCCCATCTCCAAATGTATTTTCATTGAGACCCTCATCTCCAAATGTATAGCTCACGTCTCAAAATGGTGTGCCTAGTATTATATTTTCATTGTTCCTCGAAGATGATGTCACAATTATACTACTATTCAACTAAAACCTTATTAATCTACTAGTTATAAGTAAGTGGTTGGCCTTAGATTCCTAAATTAATTCAATCTATCATTGATTTAAAGTTGTGAGGAGATGGTTACTAGCAATTGAACTAAAATAAATAAATATATTTGGGAGGTTAGAGATGCCCGTCCCACCATCATCACAACCGTCCCACTATGGGATTGCTAAAGCAAAGGGACGCCCGTCCCCGTGTTAGAGACCCCCGCCTCCTACGATTTCTTCCCGCTCAATTTTCCAGTTTCAGTGTTAATTTTCAAGCACAATTTCCACCGCTTCATCCAGACAAATTTCATCCCTGTCACATAATTAATTCCAGCATCATCATCGATCACAATTTTAATCCAACTAAACAGTCACAGAGATGCAAATCAAATAATAGCATTAACCAACAGGTTCACAAACAAGTTTCAACAACAAGTTTCAACACAGTAGTTGCACAATCGTTCATATATGACAGAAAAATTTGATCGACACAACAGAGACAATAAAATTTCCCCAAACCCACACACAATCTATCATGTCCCTATTTATAAAGCAAGAACCTCACCCTTACCTTTGGATCGAAGGTTGCTCTAAACCATCCTGATCGAAAATCCCCAAAATCTCTTTCTCACGTGTGCACTGCTACTCTCCTATTTTCTTCCTCTTCTGCTACTTGTTCTTCTAATTGGTGTTGTGACTCAATGTTTTTAAACCTAGTATAATATCTCTCTAATATTCAATTCGGGCCACCTCTCTCATAACACACTTGCATAACACCCAGCCCAACTACTTATTTTATTAAAACTCCCAATTTACTTGTTAACTCTTATTTTACGGTCTAATTTTATTTGCTTCAAAAATTCCCAAAATTTCAAATATTATTCCAATAATATTTTTAATACTAAAAATATTAAAAATCTCGATTAATTATCGATCCTTTATCCCGAACTAATATCGACTCCAAAATACGAAAATTTCACTAAACACTCCAAACGTCTAAATTAAGCGAATAATTGAATTTTCGGGCGTTACATGCATTGAGGTGTTTCCTCCTATTCTTGGTTGGCACGTCCATGTTTGTGGACCAAATTGAAACCTACATAAATGTGGCATACCTTAAGTATTTCACCGATTTGAGGCCATTCACGAATGGAACTAGGGGGCCACATGCTTGGTATAACTGCACTCCAAGTTGAGCAAAGGTTCTCTTTTGACGACAAAGCAAATGATAGGATCCTAAACCCTACTGCAGATAATTTCCATAGTCACTATTAATTTAAAAACAACTTTTTATACATTTGTTACTATTATTTTTTTCTTATTCATTTTCAAGGATGGATCCTTTCACCACATACACAGGTTTGATCGTGTACTAGGGTATATTGAGGATTACCCACATGTTTGCATGTATTGCCCACATAGAGTGAATGATGTTGTGCAACCATTTTGTGTGTATATTGATATGACTCAGCATGATGACACCGATTGGACACGATACGCCACTCACTAGGACACTATTATCTTCGACCCCATTTCATATTACTTCTGATGGCTGACATGTGGGAGTAGGGGTGTACATGGGCCGGTATGGATTGGGTTTGGCCAAACCCAAGACCCAATCCATATTAGACACTCAGGTTGGGGTGATGTAAATTAACCACCCATTACATCAATGGGTCGGTTTGAATAAACTCACTAATTTTCTGGTTGGATAGTGGGTTGTCCAAATAATTTATTTGTTTATTAACATTAAAGGACTAAATGATGAGTCATCATATTTTTTTCATAAAAGTTACTAAAAATATGTATCTTCTTAGAAAGAAGTAATCTATTTTTACTATCTTTTAGCATTATATAATAATAAATGATAATATCAACTAATAAAAATTATCATAAAATACTAGCAACAAACTAAAGTTGCATGACATAAAATTGTATTAGCATTAAAATAACCAAAAAGTGAAACATTCAAAATTAATTAATGTCATGGTTCATTAAAATAGTAAATGTTCATAGACTAAAATTACAACTTCTAAGTTAATATTCATCAAAATTATGAAAATTGTAATAATAAATATTTGATTAATGGGTCAATGGGTCTTTTGAGTTTGGGTTGGGTTTTACCCGAAACCCAATTTTTTTATGAGTTTTTTGTTTTGAAACTCATATCCACCCAATTACCCAATCCAATCCTCTTTTGTGAATTTTTTGGTGGATTTGGCCGATTTTTTTGGGTTGACCCAACCCATGTACACCCCTATGTGAGAGTCATTTGACGTACAGGTTTCTGCCAGAGTGATGCATTCATCAGTTTGGATTTGTGCAGATCAGTATGAGATCCCCCTTCGTGGCTGCTCCTATCAGCATTGTCTGCAAAGATCTTGATGGCATTTTGGCGAATTACGAGAGTCATCTAGTACTAATGGAGTATCGGAGTATGCTAGCCACAACTCAATGGCATTATTTTGAAGGTTACATGACTTGGTTTCATTATGTGTCACACTCTGTCATGACAACGGACGCTCCTGGACATTTACCCAGGTCTGCTCGTGAGGAGATTTTGGAGAATGAGCAAGCTAGGATGACCATATTGTTGATGTGTTATCAATCTGTTAGAATATTAAGCAAATTATGAGAGAGAGAGAGAGAGAGAGAGAGAGAGAGAGAGAGAGAGAGAGAGAGAGAGAGAGAGAGAGAGAGAGAGAGAGAGAGAGAGAGAGAGCATAGAGTCTGGATTGTTTGAGCAAAGCAGCGATGATGCGGTTTCTCTAACATGTTCCATTCTTATTGAGGCACTGAATGCCTTGGGTTACCAGCGAGGGTTAATTAAGCATATGTAGTAGGTTCTGCTTTTTTTCTGTATTTTTGAATGTTTTACTAATATTTTCAAATTATGAATTATGACACTGTTAGTCAAATTAAAATGACTTCGGATTCAAAAAAGTACAAACTTAGACAGTATTTTTGCCCACAATACATGCAGGTTTTCTGATAAGCTTTTCCAAAATAAGAGTTTCCGAAGATACATCTCTGAATTCACCTCAGAAATTTTTGCAGATGCGTCTCCAAACTAAATGTGTTAGGAGATGCATCTCCAAAAAAAATCTTAAGGCATTTTTGACAGAGGTGTGATTCACACTAAAAAATGAAAAAGAAATGGCCAAAATGTAAATACTCAAATTCAACATACAAAATCGACGTATAAAAGTGAGCGAAGGAAAAATCTCGTCTAAGAGCCACTTTGTTCGACTAAATGAATCAAAATAATTCATAAGCAATATATACATATTTACAGCATGGCATTAATGTACAAAAAAATCATTAAAAATAAGAGGCGGGGAATCAAATAACGTTGCAACTAAAGCTGCAACATTGATGTACATAATTTTGTTTCTGTTCTATCTCTTTGAAGGGATTGGAGACCATCCTGTTGATATAATTCTTTTTTGCCAAAATCATGTAGACAAATCGGTCTAGCCATCTATTCATGTTTGAAGGAAAAACAACGATCAAACCCATATGGAGGGGTTTCTAAATTGTGTTGCCATTGCATCTGATAGAAACTTGACTAGGTTCTCTCTCTCAACATTTTTCTCCTTCTTAAGTTCAAGATGTCGAACCTGGAGGCAATTTAAACCAGTTGATGTAATATTATCTTAGAATCAGACTGCATCGTGCTGCCATGAAGGCCGTGTGTACCACTTTTAATAAGAATCAATGCGTGACATTTATACAAGTTTAAGATACAAAAAAAAGGACTATAATTTCTACAAAAATAGCACAACTCTAATAACTAGATCGGCATTGATAAAGTTATGTATATAGAGCATAATAGAATAATCAGGACACTTTTAGTATTAATATGGAATTGATTACAACCTAACCCAAACATGATTTTAGTGAAATACATGTTTAAGATAGAGTTGATTTTCCCTAGAAACCTCGGCTCAGTAAAAGTAATAAAAAAGTAGTTTTAGCTTTAGGTTGAAAGGTTTAATTAGGTTTAATATCAAACTTGTGTTTAGAGTACAAGAATCCAAACATAAACCTCTCCACTTTAAACTCAATCTTATGTCTTAACCAGACAATAAAATTATAGAAAATATAGTATTACCTTAACTGAATCAGTCAGGGAGAAACCTGCATCCGTAATAATAACGAGGCATTTGATATCATGTTCATTAGCGTACTCATATTGCTCTGTAAGACTTGGATCAGGGACAGGGACATATTCGGCCTGATGACAAGAAAAATGAATCGAAGAACTTTAGATTATAATTCTAAATTATACAAATCAAAATTGTTTAGAAATCTCAACCTTAAACTTCTCCCGCCATAATTCAGAAACTAGTTCCATGCGCTCCACCAACAGACCACCTCCTCCTCTTGAGCACACAAGAATCTTGATGCTTGCTTCATTTCTGAAACAATTGAGAAAGTCATGTGTATATGTACCCATCAGAAACCAAGTCTGCTCCTATTAAGTATTTCTGCTATTTGGTCGCATGTGAGCACGCAAACATTCATAGGCACTATTGTATAATTTTATTTTATTTTGAAATCTTGGTATCCGGCCTTGCGACCAATTAAACCATGGGAACCAATCTCGCCGTTCACATGTGGGGCCCCGTTTAAAGCCAGAGAAGACTCTGTATGGACTGGCCCAAATTGTTTGCACCTAGCGGGCACTATTGTATAATTGAAAAAGCCAATAACCTTAATACTAAGGAGTTTAAAGTGTAAAAATAACAAAACCAAAAAAAATGTACGAGATTACGGATACTAACCGATTAGGTACCGAACAATTCTGAATTATCGTCTCTAAGGCAAGGCTAGTCCCTACACCAGTGGGAAGATTTCCTTTCTGCATAACAGAAAACGCTATTAAAAACAAAATAAAATTCCTAGACAAAAGAAGCTTTAAGTTAGAAACAACATAAAATTTCTAGACAAAAGAAGCTTTAAGTTGTCTTAGACAAAGCAAGCAACAATTTTACATAGAAATACGTAATTTTGAATTGTCTGGAAGAGAACTGCAGAGAGAAAAACTAGTATAGAAGATACAAGCCATGTAAATGGTAATATGAAAAAATTAAATTTAAATGCATAACCTACATAGTCACTGCTCCTAAACTGATGAAGCAAATAGTCATATCGACCACCAACAGCTAGCAAGACACCCTCAGAGGGTGATCCAGGACTATTCTCCTTCCTTGAATATACCTTCCAAGAAAAGTTCAACTTCATTAGAATCATCAAAAAAATTCAAAACATAAATATTTCTAGTCCTTCTGTTTCCTTGACACAATTCAAAGAGCCATTAGTTGTGTGAGTTTCTGGTGGTTATTACTTTGTCTATTGACCCAAAAAAAAAGTGTCTACAAGCATATTGACCATGCCAAGATTGATATAATTCAATATCAATCTTTTTCAGCCACCTTTTTTATATCCCATTGAAAAACATCCGCAAAAAAGAGCTTGGAATAATAACAGATGAACAAATACAGACAACAGAAGATGTTTTAGTATTTGAACAAACCATGTGCAAGAGATTCGTGTGTATTGTATGATTCAATCTTTCATCATTGTGAAATGTCAACGAAAACACAACATATAAATGGTTGCTAGTGAGTGATTCATATAATAATAATAATAATATATAGCACTCCTACTCCAAGTTTCAAATAGTTAAATTTACAAAAAGACAAATCATAAATAAGGAGTGAGCAGTGTTTTTTACAAAGTAAAGGTATGGAAGCCATACCACAACAGTATGATAATTTTTAGAATACAAATCACATATTTATGGTACCTGAAAAAACAAATCTCTATGATAACTTTCATTTGGCGGCATTAATGCATCTATATATACATTTTTGTCAATCCTCCAAATTCTCAAGAGACGGACAAGCTCAGACAATTCATCAAGTGCCTTTAAGGTTCGCTTATCTGCATTGGTTTACTATTTTCCAATAAGTGCAAATTTCCTTCTAACATTTACATGTATATATGAATCTAACCACAAAAATGTACCAGATGGTAGAGCTCCCCTTAGTCTAGGAAGAGCCTGGTCTGCAGATCCACAAAATCTCAAACCTACCGTTTGTAACCTATTCACCATAGCTTCAACTAAACCCAGTTCCTAGAAAAGCATTAAAATTGCAAATAAATTAATGTTGATTGAGAATCGATTTCTTTGAACATGGTAATTACAAAAAAACCAAGACATATTCCACAATAACAATAGTTATTGTAGCCAAACACACTAGGTTCCTCAATAATTTTTCTCACCTGCAAAAGTTGTCGCCTTATCACTACCCATTTTGATTTCCTTTCTGGGGATTGAGGACGCAAAGAATTCATCATTGAAAGAAGCTTACAAAAATCAAAGATTAGTCATACATACTCTAACAAACTTAATAGTGTGCGCTTCTAGATTACCCAACTAATATACCTCTGCTACTTTAAATCTGTGTTCTACCCTGATTCCAGTCCATGACCAAATTGCATCCAGTAGGTCAGCATGGTTTAGATGAATGTCACATGAATTTTCATGGAAAAAACAAATGACTATGTCCTTCGTGACCTATTATGCAATTGGTAAATATGATATGTTTAGTATTACCAAGTGATCAACATTATTATTTTTAATATTATATATGAAATCTAAAAGATTTTAGAGACACAATGAACAAAATCCAGGTTGAATAGTAAATACTCAGTCAGCTATAATTTATTTTGAAAAAAATATAAATAAGAAAAGTACAGATTTATTGACCATGTTCCTTTTATGGCAGTGGTTTTACAACTGTCAAGCCACATAATACTATCACAGATAACTATCTATATTATTAAGAACTTAATAAAAAGATAAAATAAAGCGAAAAGAAACTATAAAATCTATCAGAATACAGTTGAAAATTTCACCTTTATGACCTCTGCCTCTGTCAATACTGAAGTGCCACCAATAATGTCAAAATCTCCCTGTGAAAAAATGGTTTTGTATCAAAGAGTTTGAATAACCAATAAGTTTTGCTTGAAAGTTTTACGTAAAGCATCACAAACCATTACAGAAACCTTAAAGGCCAAACACATCATTCATGGAATGCAAGAGAAAATGCCAGAAATATTTATATTTTTCTTTAACCAAAATCAACTAACAAAAACCAAAAAACAAAGAAATGTCGATTATCTATGCAGTTCCTCAAATTGAGTCAAAAAAAAACACGGGAAAATTTGAAAGAAATAATAGAATGGTACCTGAAGGTAGCAGTTTGGTGATGAATGCCCAATTGCTCTTCTGTAAACGTATGATATCTCATATCGTTTGAATGAAGATTTCTGCACATAATTTGTTTTAGATTTTTCAAGCCTTTCGGAAAGCCAACTAAAATAATAGAGAAGCAGTACAAAAATTGCCAAGGACATTTTCTTTCCTATCGGATACAGTTCAAAATTCAAATATAAACATCTGTCCCCCTTCTACATTTTATATTTTTTGTTAGACAGGCTAAAGATCTTATTGTGAGTTTTGAGTTCTTGGTTTTGGAAGTCAATATCAAAACCAAAACCTATTTGGATAAAACGGGGATGAGTTGGTTTTTAACATTCTAAACATCCTAATGATAATTGTTGCCTAAGTTATTACAATGACAGATAAAAAAGATGAACGGGAAGGAGAGGAGGCGGCACTTGATTTTTTATCCCAAAAGCATTTTCTTTGCTCATTTTTTTATTTTGCAAATTGGCACACATTTAAAAATCCAAAATTAATTATACAAAGGGAATAGAAAATGAAGGGTAAAATTGAAATGGAGTTTTTTTATTACTTTTGTAAGAAATGTCATTTAAAAATATAATATTTGGTAAATATATACTTTTTGGTAAATAGATATTTAAAATTATTTTTGATTAATATACATATATGTTATAAAAAATACTTTTTAGGTAAATACACTTTTGTTAATATTTTTTATATTGGATATTCAAGTGCGGTAAATAGAGTGACTTGATTCAAAAATAAAATTTGAAAACTAACATCGAAACTGAAACTCGAAACAGAGATTTAAAACTCAGCCAAAAAACTAGTTATAGTTTTTGAGATTTTCAAAACAAAAAAATCCACACCGAGTGGGACCTTAGGTCTTAATTTAGATCTTTCCTTTATCATTAGTTTAGATATTGTAAAAACTTACAGGCTAAACCATTAATAAATATTGAGAGTTAAATCATCTATCATTGGTCCTAAATTCTAATATGTGAGCAAGACAATATGTCATGGTTTGATCCTTGTAGTTGATTCCACTTCGTGGAAAAAAGCTTTGATGGTTTTTATTCAAACACAATTTGATTTGTAACTCAAATCACATTTTTTTACATTCCAAACACCATATGAACAATGAGTTTGTTTTGTTAACCGAGTCTTAAATGATCTCCATTTAAGCAAGAAATCACTTAACTTTTGGAGGACCACCAACCCCAACATAGTCATTGTCACTATGAAACAATGTTATCGATAGCGGATGGCGGACCATGGCAGAAAGCCTAAAGTCCGACATATGACACTGCCATCCTTCACAAATTGGCAATGACGGCTTTCAAAAAATCCATCACCACAATCTGCCATGACACATTGCTATGCAAGAACAAAGGTACATTATATAAATAAGACCAAGCATGATTCTTTAGGTATTATGTGTTCTATAATTCCACTGATCAAGCAAGACCCTCTAATCTACTATGAATTTTCAACAAACGATATTATGATGCAAACTTACTTAGTAGATTTTGAAGCATTTTGTAATACTATCGGTTTTCCAAACAAAATGTATGTTGTTACTTGTTACCCAGACACAAGATTTGATTTATAAATCAACTGAAAACACGTGTTTTTATCCAAACACCCTTGTAAGAACAACAAGATTGTTTTGTTAACTCTGTGTCTTAACTTATTTCCATTTATGTAAAAAACACATAGTAATTCCCATCGGAGGATCAACACCAACATAGTCATTGTTACTATACAAGAACAACGGCACATCAACCAAGCATGATTTTATAGGCATTATGTTTTTTAATAACCTTGCGGACTAAGTAATGCTGGCTAAATCTCATCTACTATGAGTAGTTCTGTTAGAGAGTCATGCATTAGATGAGAGATGGCTTGATGATGAAGTGTTAATTAACCAAAACCCAAATTTTAAGATGGTATTAGAATGTTATTTTGCTAGCCATATTCTAAATGTTCAAAAAATAATTTTATAATGAATCTTAACGAATGTTATAATACTAATTTTGTTTGAAGAGCGTTATTTATATCCATAAATCCAATATTACAAAGCACGCCTTTTTGTTCTCTACGTATTAAGAACGTTATTATAAAACTTATAATACAAACAATACAACTAAAGAGAGCTAATAACCAATGTATCTCTTAGATCAATAATATATCAATTATTGCAATACTTATCATATTATATTCAAATTTTAAAGTAATTAAATAAATTTAAAGAAAAACTGGAAAAAAGATAAATCAGTCTAGTATGTTTGTACCTGGTTAGATATAATCCAATTCACAAAAGGCAAACGCAGCTCATGGGAAAGTTCAAGCATGTCTCCTCCAAGGGTTAGAAGTTTAACTGCATTTCTACTCCATGAAAATCAAACTCATCAATCTTTTATCTAGGATGTCAAGTCAATAAAGAACTAAATTACAAACTAGTAGAAAACTTAAATGAAGATATTGACCTATTAAACTGCGGACAATCATCCAATAAACGAATCGGTAATAATTTTAGATGTTCAGCACAATGTTGTCTGAAAATATCCTTGCTGACATCTACAACGTAATCTCGAACTTGGGTTACAAAATCCGTGTGTTGAATGGACGAATTGTTATCTCCAACTGACCCTAATCTACCAACTTGCTGAATGTGCTTTGAGCTTAACATTTCTTCATCAAAGATAGCATTTAAAACTTTATCGTAAATGCTTCTATCTTCTGATTTCAGCATTGTTCGCAACATATCTGAACATAGAGAACTGATATCACTAAGGGTCATGGAAAAAAGTTTACAAAAACGTTTTTAAAAAATTAAATAAGGACTTAAGATTCTTAATGTCAAAAGTATGTACTACAATGCATATTTCACAATGAAATATCAGTTTGCATTATTAAGTAAATGTACTTATAAAGATCATCTGATTGTTTCTATTTTAATTACTCCTTAGGAGTGGCCACTCATTAAAAAAGTTTCATATTCATAGAAATTAAACATTCAAGAGAGCAAAATATGCACTATTGATATATTACTTAAATATTAAAAACATATAATTCAGTAGCTACAACAAATTATAGAGGTATTTAGCACGAAAAGAAAAAACTATCAATATCATGAGCCAATTACAAAAAAACTTAATGTGTTTGACGATCAGGAATGTTTTTATATATCTAGTATACACTCCCACACCCAAGATTTGTCCTTATCAAATGTTGACCACTTGGTCAAAGACTTCATTATAATGTCATGAACTAATTCTCCTAACATGTTGACCACTTGGTGAAGATTTATGTATGATTTTTATATCTAACATAGCATGCACATACATTGAATTCAGCCGAGCACGTTAACACTCACACACATCAAGTATATACTTAGAAACACATGCAATTCTCAACATATCAGAAACCAAAACCTCTAAAGTAAATTTAATCGTACTCTAGTATGTGCATAATGACATTAAATTTCATAAACGACCAAACCACCTTTCAACACAAATTGATGGGGATGCATTGTATTCAAACATTGCAAAACGTGCGGAAAACAATTTATGGTTTTTGCCCAAGACTCAGGCGTGATTGATCTACTATTTTCCATTTATTTTCTTTTGATTGATAGTCCAACGGCATTGATATTATTTGGCTCATGTAACTGACCCATAAGATGGTGAATTCTTTTGGTGGATAACTTTTACTATGTAGGTTCATTGCAATAAAAAGTAGCAGAATGAAAAGAAAGAAAAAAAAAGTCATAATCACTTGCCATCGAAAATTTCAGACTCCATTCGTGGAGGAAATGCGTTCTTCAGAAGTTCATTGGCAGATGGGCGATCAGAGGGACCTAGAGACATTAGCTTCCGTAGCAAGGATTCCTGTTCTGGAAACTCAGCAACCCAAGCAGGTGGAAGCCCAGCTTTTTGTTTCAGATCGGATAAAATCACGTGTCTCTCCATTGCTGTCCCAAATGGATGCCAAAGCTCAAAAAATATCACTCCTAAGCTGTACATGTCAGCCTGCAAATTAAGTAAATCCAAGAATTACATAATTTTGCTTGAAGCAAAGATTAGATAGCTAAAAAAGGATAATGTTGAATGCTTTACACCTTTTCATCAATCTTAGGCCATCCTTGCTCAATTTCAGGAGCTGTATAGAAATATGTCCCTACTTGTCCAGTGCCATCAATGGAAACTCCAATTGTATCAGCAAGATGGGCTGAATCTTGATCCACCTGCTCCAACTTCAAGAACTTGGCTGAAAGAAAAGAAAAAGAACTAAAGAAAATTTGATATTTCATTCACAGCCACTACTCACTCCAGTGTAGAAAGCTCACACATTAACATGACATTGTTTAATATGAATTTTTAGACCAAATCAAAAACAGGGAAACATTGCACCACGGGGTAATAATGTTACTGCTCACATAGGAAAATGTGTATATGTGCAGGCATTTGTCACTAACCTTGGTTGTATTATAAAGATACATCATATTGATAAATGAAAATTGCACATGCAAATCAGAATGCAATATGAAACATTGTGTTAGATCTTAAGAATTACTAGGAATCAAAACGGAATGTGGTTGTTCTATTCTGTCAAGTATCAGTTACATTTACAGGCATAGGAGCAGCCTTATTAAATGTTACTTATAGCGGTCACAAAGTCTAAGAGCAACTACTGGTATTATTAGAGTAACAATTATTATTATTAGAAACTGTTACAATACTTAGACAGAATAAGGGAAACAGAACCATGTTCAGGGCATGCTGAAAATTAGAAAGAGGTGATATTTGAGAGGGAGAGACCAAGCTCTCGAATTCTTGGAAGGGAGAGAACCAAGACTCTCGAATTTCTTGGAAACTCCTTGTAATTACTATTAAATTTTATTGTTTGATATCAGTTTCTATCACCTTGCCAGCCTATATAGATTACTAGGCCTATCATACATTTTAATAATTTCATGATCACTATTCACACATAATGAAGTATTGAAGTTGTTCGTTGTAGCAATAAGCTAGATAAAGAAAATATTGGAAACAAATATGAAGAAAACGAAAATAAACAACTAAAGGATTCAAGATCTTACCAAGACCAAAGTCACCGATTTTAATATCATTGCGAGCATCAAAGAATATGTTACTTGGTGTTAAATCCCGATGAATTATTCCTTGCCCATGTATGTGTGCCAAACCTTCTACTATTTGGCGAAACAAATGCCATGCCAGTTCTTTGTCTAAATGACTATATGATTCAAACATCTGGCGAAGAGTCCTTTGAACCCAATAATGACAATTAGCGAGTACAGCATAATGAACAATAATGAGTGAACTTGTAAAATTTTGTTTAGATGAGACGAGAACAAAAAGAAACAAAAGACGTAAGGAATCAATAGACATATGATGTCAGAATTTCACACGAATTAAAAATTGTAATTAATTTTATGTGGAAAAGAGAAATTATGTGTGAGATAGAGAGAGATGTCAAAGGAAAAAAGCTAAAGCTAGACTTTCTAAATGATCTGTGTTGAAAAATATAGTAATCCTAAATATAAAATCGTTTAGTTCATGGTAGTATTCATGATCCCACAAATAACTTTGCACATAAAAAACTTAGCTCACTGAAAATCTTACATGGGACAGTACTCCATTTGTATATAAAGATACGTTGATTCAAGTTGATTCTCACGCCCAATAGTATCAGCGGAGCTTGTACCTTTGTAACTGAAAGTAGAACTCGCTGGAGTTCTTGAATCTCCAGTTAGATCACCATAAGAATCAGTTACGCCAGTTTCAAACCATGCCTGAAAGTTTTACAGCTATTAAGAATTTAAAAAGCATCATATAAACATATTATGGTCAAAACATTTTATTTGCTTTTCGAAAAGTGACTCCCTCACTCCCGCAATGAATATAATCAAATTAGTTTTCAGAGTTACAAATACAAAAGACCATACGGGATGGTCAACGCAATAGAGAGGACAAAGTTAATGAGAAACATAAGGAAATAAAAATCTAATACAAGACACATGAATTACGATAGTACAAAAATTTGTGCAAAAAATAATAGACATTTGTACCTGATAATATCGAACAACATGTTGATGTTGTAAACGAGAAAGTGTAGCTACTTCCCTGATTTTTTTACCATAGATAGATAATAAACAAGTAAGTTATTGCAATTCAAAAAAGAGTATACAATTACATGTAAACAGTAAGAAAAGATAAAAGAATGGGCACAGCAGTTAGTAATCTAATAACCACATTACTTTCTCTAATAATTTCCAAAACATGAAAAATAAAATTGATATGGAGAGGACAACATAAAGGAAAAGAATTATATCAAAACATGAGATGAGACAATAAGTAGGATATACCATGCTTATACCCTAACATCTAATCGACCAAGAAAAAAGTTCCTATAACATGCAAAGAGAAGGTATACTCATACTTATTTACAATCCATACTTGCTTTTTCAAATTCCAATTCTCTTCCGTATGTCATTGCATCAGAACCTTAGCATCGATTTAGTAAATTTGACCATCATATCTATTCACAACTTTTTCTTTTTCATATCTCATTTAAATTTGTAATCATCTTCCATCACAAATCCTATTTCTTATCTATATGATCAACATTAGATATCAGATTTATTTTTTTGTCATCAATATATAACAATTCTACTTTGTATCTTGATTCCCTTGATATAATTTAAGATACAGCTACAAGGCATACTAGTTGATGCATGATTTCAATAAGTTTTAGAACAGAGAGATACAAGATTTTTTAAGAAATTTAGGTTTAGCACTAACAAAAGTGGAGGAAGAAATATTTTGTATTAATCAACAACAGATAACTAGTGTAACTATTCTCAATATCTTAGACCTATAAAGTCACAATGAGATTGAAGATCGGCCTGAGAATCTAATGCAAGTAGATGAAATGCAAAATTATGCCTAACTGTCAAGTTGAAATCCGACAATAAATTATGGTGACCAAAAATGGTGGGCGCTAAAGAAGTAAATGAATGAAACAACAACCAACCAGGCCTAATCCCATTAAGTGGGGTCGGTAAATTAATGGAAGAAAATGTTGACAAATGGACATGATTACTAAGAGATACATCTTCAAACACCACAACAATTAAGACTTTTATCAAAATAGCAAGCCATGTCATACTTCCCGTAGGATGAATAAAACTTATGTGAAAGAAAAAAATCAACTCTTGGATTCTAAAGAAGGGTAGTTTCCACACCAGTTATGATTACTGCTTTAAAGTGTTTCATTGTCCCAAAATTAATCATAAATTACTGCATGCAGGAGTTGGATTAGAAAGTGAAGATGAACAATACAACCCACTCTGTCAAAAGGAATTGAAGATTTGTAAAAAAATGGGTCAGGTAAACGGTATAATACTAATCATTATGGCTGTAAATGTAATGCATTGGCTATAATTACAGAATCATGCACTGAACTATATACATTAGTGAAAAAAGCTACATATTCAAAAGTAACAGTTAATTTTGCCAATGCTATAGCCAGATCCTTCCTGAATAATTCAAATTCACCTTAATATTCGGTCACGCATGGTTTTGTCCTTAAGGCGAATTTTCTTCATTGCATACTGCCTTCCATCGAGTTTATTTTTGCACAGCACAACATGACCAAAACCACCATGACCTATTTACATTGCCAGGTAAAAATTATCAGAAAATGATTAGAAATATGAAGGAAAAAAATCAGTTGATTAATCATCATATAATTAAAAACAAAAACAAAAAACTCAATGAAATATTCATTCAATAGCTAATAAAAATACAGCATAAGCAGGAGCTAAACTATAACAAAGTGAAACTTTTTCTTGTACCAATGGGCGTGAAGAAAAAGAGTGTTATTTGCTATCAAAAACAAACAGCAAATTGCAACCCAAAATTCCTTCAACAAATTTATAGCTAATTTGGATGACAATATAATTCCTAGCTAACCTAAGTCTACCAGACCTTTACTATATAATTGAAGGAACAATTTCTAAACCCAATGAAGAAAGAAGCTAATTCTCCACTTTTTATTTACAAAAACATAACAAATTACTAGAAAACCTTCTTATTTTACTCACCAACAATAGCTAGACAGCAAGATGAAAATCAAAGACAAATATAATTTTTATTTCCCGCTTATCCTAGGTCTGTTATTGAGCCACTCGTATCTTCCCACTCTCTAGATCAATCCTAAGTGTGAAGGGTGTTGTTGTTGAGTAACCCATATTTGTCTATGCTCCAAATATCTAGTTCTCTGAGTGAGGGGTGCGTTGACAAACATAAATTGGATAGTAACATGGCCATAATAATGATTATAAGTAGGGGAAAACCCTCACAACATGAACACACTTTTGACACAAATCCAAACTCGGTATTGGAGCATATCCTAGATATGTGGGGCCACCAACAGATATCTAGTCTGCTAACTCGGTATTGAGAGCCATATTGGATAGTGATATGGTCTAAACATAAACAATTGTTATAAGTGGGTGTGCAACCTTACCCTCATGAGCAAGCTTTTTAGGTTGCGTTAGGCCAGACCCCAAATTCAAGACAATGCATACATACACATGCATAGTGCTTTTATAAAAAATTGGATTAGAAGCTATGTAAAGAGCACTTCGTTATCGCAACACATGTTTATTTGTTGAATTTCTCAAATTTATTTGTTGAAGGTGGTGTGAGTTTCATGCACTGCTGATGAAGAAAAATGTGTTTAATGGTGTGTCGGGTGTCCCCACATACCACGACAGAGATTATTTGATTTTGTAGGAATAGATGAGATGGAGACTTGACAACAAATTCATTACTTATTATTAAGAGTCTCATATCGAACAATATATGGCTAAAACATGTTCTTATAAATGGGGGCAATCCTCACCCAACAAGACGGTTTTGTAGGGTTGAGTTAGGCCTAAACCACATTTCTTAACATGGTATTAGAGTCTGGTTTAAGATCTGGTGGGCCACCTACTATCAGGTTTCCGCTTCTCGGGCCACCCACCATTTATTTCCATGCTCAAAATGTCCAGTCTTAGGTTTGAGAGGGTGTGTTAAGAGTCCCACGTCGAACAATATATGGCTTGAACATGTCCCTATAAGTGGGGGCAATCCTCACCCTACAAGCCGGTTTGGTAGGGTTGAGCTAGACCTAAATCACATTTATTGCATACTCTGAATTATTTGAGAATTCCTATCTTCTTCCCTAGTACTAATTGAAACTTTCACGGGTCACCCGCCATTTATATCCACACAATATGTCCAATAATGTTGAACGTGTGGGGGATGTTAATAGTCTCATATCAGATAATATATGGCCTGAACATTTGCTTATAAGTGGTTGATTTAGGCTCGATCACAATTTTAAGAATCCCTATAAAGGATTTAGTTGTAGATTTAATTGTAACCACTTGGTTATCAATAAATAACAAGGTTGAGAGTAATTTCTCTGGAGCTATTCAAATCATTCATTCAACATCACTTGGTTCAAATGCATTGACAAAAAATAAAAATAATTGAACAGTTTTCTAAGATCCTAAAGTTCAAATGTTTCGTAAACTATTATTATTTCCAAAGCTATGATAATAATTCATGTTATCTTTTCGAACAAACACAAACGCCGGGCAATTAAGATCATTGACAAAAAGAAATTTTAGAACTCTATCATCATCATGGTATACATCTAAGATTATATGGCATCAAGGCATAAGTTCATGAAATTCCTTTACCAAGGGGGCGTAGCTCCTCAAAATCACTTAAATATCGAGAACTATTGTGAGCAGTATTAGAGCTTCCAAGATCAGAAGATGTCCACAATTGAGATATTTTGGATAATGCCTAGAAAAAATAAATAAATAAATAAATAAATAACTATGGTCAGAAAGAGAATATATTTCCCCATATATTTATTTGCCAACCGGTTGTTTCTTGATGATATGATCAAAGGTTTTGTTGAAAAGAGAAGACGGTTTTGATGCCATAACCCGTGTTGAGTCAGAAACGAACTGGAAAAACAACTCAAAGGATTAGGATCATTGTAAAACTAGAAATTATTTGAAAATGAAAGTGAAGATATTTTAGTTTTGGCAAAAATATAAATCTTTTTTATACCCCTAAATGGTCCAGCTCCGTTGCTATTTGGGGCAAAGAGTCGGGCAATGTGCCTTCAGAGGCCAAAGCAATGCGAAGTAAGTGAACCTAATGCAAAAGAGAAAAAACCAAACTAATGTCGAGCATAACTCTATTGTGAAAAGCTGATAGAAGTAAATTTTGAGTTTTTTTACCATTAGTAGATCCTTTTCTATTTGAGATGCCTGGTGATGAGGCAAGGACACAGAAGACAGAGACTCTGTAGATTCGCTGTCAGATATACCTTTGCTATCCTCAGTTGTATACTCGTCAAACATAGAATACTGCATGTGAAATGATAGAAAATAAAGGTATTGGCATAAACTGGTGTCTCCGATAAAGGTACCTAGACCTCTCAGATAAACAGTATGAGCCTATTAATCCAGGTAGGTTTGGGTTTAAAAAGAGTAATCATGTGCACCAACCACTCAAAAACAAAGGTTACTAACTTCTAAATTACATGATCTGCGCTATTCATGTTCCTGGGCTTAATTAAAATTCAACAAACTAATGTTAGGGACGTCAAACAAACAGTACACAGACCCTTACAACAAGCAAATTACATTACCTCTTTCTCACCTTCTGTGTCGTTCTCCGCAAAATCACCCACCAAAGATCTACTTGAACAAGTCAAAGATAAGCTGTCTTCACTAACTTCTCCTACAGTATCTAATTTGACAGGAAGTTCTTGCAATATGAACGGGTCTTCCTTGCCATCAGATTTCTTTTCCCGGGTTTCTATTCGTAATGCGGAGGCATCCAACTTAGAAGAAGGAATAGAAGAACTTTTTACAGCAGTTTCATCAATTCCAAAACCCCAATTCCAGAACTCTCCATAGCCACTGAAAAGGTCGACGAAACCATAAACAAAAGATCTATTCTTATTTGAAGATGCCATATCTTTGGGACACAGTTCTTCAATGCCTTCTGCAGTTGAGTGTAAAAACTTCTACAAGGATAGAAACATATCATCATCAGTTTAAGTACCAAATTAACTTTATACATAAATGATGGATCAAATATCAATAACTATATAAGAAATTAAAGAACATCAATACTGATTTCCATAATCTTCTTTTCTATAACACTAATATTATGATTAGAGGTTTCAGGGAATAATAATAAATCGAATGAATGAGAATAGTTACAATAGCTTGACAGAAAATAGTATGCAAGTAATAGTACGCTCACAGATTCAGTTGGTTTGGCAATAGGCTCAATTCTAGACAGAAATTCTTGAGCAGCCTCAACTAAATTAAAGATCATTACTCGTCCCTCCCTCGCATTTAAATTGGCCTGAAAAATGGCAACAAAAAAATATCACTACATTTAACTCACAGCAGAGAATATATCAACCTTGCCACACTCAAACAAAGAATAAATTACCAATCAACAACGAAACAATAGTTAATTCTGAAAGAACAGACAAGCACCTGATCAACAAGGAGAGACAAAAGTTTATCAGCATCAGTTTGTGATAAACCCATTTCAGGAGTAACTTGCAACTTGGGACATTTGAAGGGATACCCAGGCAAGCACCTAGCCAAAAAAAATAGAGCAAAAAACAATGATTGACTTCATAGCAACAAAGATCCCCTTCTTCACAAAAAAAAAAAAAGGAAAGGAACCTATGCAGCTGACCTAACATATGTGGAACACCGACACCTCTAGACAAAGACATGTCCAGAACACCGACACCTCCAAACAAACGTGTCTGGTGTCCGACACCGACACAATACTGACACGTGTCATTAAATTCTAATTTCTTTTTTAAATTATAACCAATGTCAATGTGTCAGTGTCGTTGCAGGTGTCCGAGTGAGTCAGTACTATATTCAACCATTTTCATTTTCTTAAAACTCATTATCCTCCTAACATACCTAACAACAAGAACAGAAGAAACAGATAACATACCTAACAACGAGAACAGCAGAAACATCCACATCCTCATAGCCCATGTCATTCGAGTAAGGCCTGCTCAATCAAACTCAAACACAAGTAAGACATTGATGATGATCATGATGGTGATAACCACAACAATAATCGTTATAACGACAAACATATCACTATTAATTAACTAATGAATTAATTGATCATGATTACAAAAGAGAAACAAACCTGAGTTTAATAACTATTTGAGCAGGCGATCCAGGAATAATTTCACAATCCTCTTGAAAAATCGCACATCTAATAAAAAGTAATGAAACAGCAGAAGAATCTGGTAAATTTCAAAACGAAAGGAACTGAATGCATTGCATATGATTGAATCAATATGTTTTCAAGTTAAGTAAAGAAGAAAAGTCAGTGAGTTAGTTACAGTGCAGTAATCTCTTCGGAGAGTTGTTCGTTATCATCACCGTTTCCGAATTGCGAATTGTTATCTTTGGAAGGTGTTCTTGACTTGTTTCTTCTTCCACCTCCTCGCTTCTTCTTATTCGAACTATGCCCCATTGATTTCGAAACTTCAATCAAAACGATAACGGTTTCGAAGAACAGCACGAAGGAGTTACTGACGGAATGAGCAATGGAGATCACGAGATTTTGACGATAAATTGGAGAATGAAAAAATGCGAGCGTGAGAGAGGGAAAAGAGTCAGAGAAGGTGGCGCCTCCCTACATCTGCACCATGTTACTGGTGGAGGAAGGGTGTGTAAGTTTTGATAGCTTCACTCACGTTACTTTTTAATTATTTTAAAAAAGATACTTGGTCAAATATTTCATTCTCATTTAATGAAATAACCTAATATGAGACTGTAAAAGTACAGTTACTCCCTCCATCTTAAATTATAAATTATTTTTAAAAAATTAATATCTAAATATTAAATAATTTTTAAATATAAAATATATTCATGTTTCTTTTTTATCAAACTATTTATTATTTATTATTTTACTTTAATTTAAATTCTAATAATCTTTTATTTTTTATTTTAATAATAAATATTCTTTCTATATCAACTAGTAACAAACTCGTGCATACGCACGGGTTCTGGTTTGATACGCACATTTGCTTATATAATATATTTATTTTAAATCAAAAAATTTAATTCATAAATACTATTTTTTCATATAAAAATATTTAGATTAATAATAAATTTTTTCCCGTATACAAGTAATATTTATGTTTAGGTATCATTTTGAAAAATATTTGGATCAATATTAAATTTTCGTATATAAAATATTTAAATTAATAATAGATTTTTTCCCGTATACTATTTTGAATCAAAATTTTTTAGATCACAAATATTATTTTTCATATATAAGAATATTTGGATCAATAATGGATTTTTCTCATATACAAATATTATTTATGTTTAGGTTAATAATAGATTTTTTCCCGTATACTATTTTGAATAAATATTTTTTGGATCATAAATATCATTTTTCATATATAAAAATATTTAGATCATTAATAGATTTTTCTCATATACAAATATTATTTATATTTAGGTATCGTTAAATAAAAATATTTAGATCAATAATAATTTTTTCCCATATAACTTTTTTGAATAAAAAAATTTTGGATCATAAATACTACCATTTTTCGTATATAAATATATTTAGAACAATAATAGATTTTTTTCCAGTATACAAATATTATTTTTGTTTAGATATCATTTACCAAATTTGATACTAATAGAATTTGACTATAAATAATAGTAATATGTTACAATTGAATAAGTGGTACATTTTCTCTCGTGGATATATATATATATATATATATATATATATATATATATATATATATATATATATATATATATATATATATATATATATTCTATTTACAGTGATAACATATATTTGTGAAATGACATCAATAACAAATAATTTTTCTAATATTTAATTGTGCAAACATTATTTTAATTGTATAAACTTCATTAATGAAATAGATTAATATAATAATATTCTGAATCATATAAATTAAAGTTAATGATAAGTGACACACATTTTTGTATTTTATCCAGTAAAACGCATTTTCAAGTATGTTTTTAAGTTCATTTTAATTGAACTGATTTTTTTTTAAATTAAATACTATTTTAAATGTAAATTAACAATTATTTAAAATGATCATAATAATCGTTTTATCAAAAAATAATTTATTGGAATATTTTGATTAATAATTTATTAGAAATAATAATAATAAAGTAATAAAAAGTGAAAAGTGAAAAGTGAAAATGTGAAAAGTGAAAAGTGAAAAAGTGAAAAGTTAAAGTGAAAAAGTGAGTTGGAAAAAATCAGCAAAAAATATTTTTTGCCCTCAAATTATTAATTTATACTAAGATAACACAAGGGTATTTTTATGATTTCCAAAACATCAACTTTTCTTCTATGATAGATTTGTCAATTTTACACAAAAAGGCTTGTGAGAGATGAACTTTGATTAAAAAATGGAGAATACCTGACATAAAAAGACAATGATTTGCGATATATTTGATGAAGCACATAAAACTTAATGATAGGAGAACAATGGCGGTGATGAATGAGATATTAAACAAAGGTTCCTCTTCTGTGTTAAGAAGGAGAAGCTAGTAGATATCATCAAGTACCTCATCCCTCTCCACTCGTCTTATCAAAGATTAGCAACATCGGTTCAAGATCAACGTCTCTGATTCATGAAGCATCATGACCGCAACCTTCAATCAAAAGTATTATCATAAAACGATACATAATTCAAAATAAATATATAGACTGGCTCATATTAAGTTCATATTAATGATTTTAAAATGAAATTATTCTAGACTGGCTCAACACTAAGAAACGACCCAATTCATGTCCACCTTTGAGACGACCCAAATGACCTAGGCCCAATCATTCGCAGACGGAGAAAGCGCTCTTCCCCATACCTGACACCGAGCACGTCGCAACCTAGCCGAACAGATCGGCTCCCGCGTCCCTAGGCATTCATTTGGCTCCCCAAATCTCACCTCGTGTCGACCAGGATCGCCCTTTGCTCGCCTAATGGCTAGTGTCGAGCAGTCTCTCAGGATTCCTAGGTTTACTCCTATAATATTGGCAGTCACAAGTTTTTGGCCTAAGTCCACGGTGTAGCCCAAAACTCATACCGTGAGTCACGCGATGGGGGTATTATATAAACTCTCTCACTTTAGAGGGTCATGTAACACATTTTTCATAATCCTAAACACTTACTCGTATCTGTGACTGTACAGACTTGATTGTCGGAGTACCTTGGAGGTACACCCCCTCTCCTCTTTCTCAACATCGTGCAAGACGTTCGTGGCCTTTTTTGATTCTGATCTTAAGGCAAATACAGAAATCAAACAGACTTTCTCTTTGCACAAGTTTGTTTTAAATATTTTCATTATATTAAGTTTTTTTAAAATTTAAAATATTAAATATATTTGATTAATTAAATAGTTATAATATAGAATATATTTGATGTAAATGAAATTAAAAGTATAAATAATAATAAAATATATGTTTGTCATATGACTATATATTTTTGTTAAAGTGGAATCGAATAATTATGCTAGTCATGATTTCATTTTGGAAGTTTTTATAAAGATTTATCTTGAATATATATATATATATATATATATATATATATATATATATATATATATATATATATATATATATATATAATATATATATATATATAAAGAGACTAACGTGTAGTTTATCATAAGTTTATTTTTATGTATGAGTTTAATTTTTGTAAGATCTAGTTAGTTTGTTAGCATATTTAAAAGTCTATTTCATTTAAAAATATATAAATAAGGGGACAACTTCTCTATCCATCAAAAAAAATTGGGTAGTGTACATTCCACCAATCACATTGCATCATTTAATTTTATCTTATTTAATTAATTATTAAATAGTACATTTTTTTGTTGTTTCCAAAATATTTTACACTAAAGGTAACACTACCCAATTTTTTGTGTTAGGTAGATAAAAATTCACCTATAAATAAACAATTCAGCTAATAATTAGATAGACTAATAAATTAAAAGATCAACGAGACTAAAAATTTATTTGCCAAGATTTATAAGAGTTTACCTAATAACATAAGTTTTATAACATTATATATTTAGGATAACTTATGAAAAACAACTTATTTAAGTTCTTGATGGTAACTAAGTTTCATTTTTGCATTGATTCAAAGTATAAAATATAATAATAATAATAATAATAATAATAATAATAATAATTATTATTATTATTATTATTATTATAATAATAATAATAATAAAA
Source organism: Vicia villosa (assembly GCF_029867415.1). Taxonomy (NCBI): domain Eukaryota; kingdom Viridiplantae; phylum Streptophyta; class Magnoliopsida; order Fabales; family Fabaceae; genus Vicia; species Vicia villosa. The sequence goes on along the minus strand of NC_081184.1, from coordinate 114,091,647 downwards.
TTATTCATATTTATTTAAATAGGTAAACCTAATTAGCATAAAATATTTTTACGAGGAGTGCTCATATCACCCTTGGTATTTCTCTCAAACCCTATGAATACCCAAAAATACTCTTTCGTACCGTCTAAGTTTTAATTTGTACGCAGAATACAATACAACAAACCAAGTCCACATAAAACACCCAATAAAAAAGTACACGTTTTGAGATTGATCTCCGAAAACACCCTTCGGGCATTGAAATCAAGATACACCATTTAATATGACACAGTTCTTCTTCCCTTATGTACTAGTCAAAAAGTGCATGTGTGCATCCTGCAAGGCTGGGGGACTCATAAGCCGTAGTTAATTTATAACAATTATAACTTGTTAGAGCTTGCACGAGACGATGAGAAGCCATGTATGATGGTGTTTTACGATAATTTAGACGTCTTACTCACATGAGGTGAGATGCCCTGTTGAGAAACAATGTGCTTATGTATAAGCTTTGGAGGGGTGTGATCATATGACAGAATATATTTTATAAATGTTATACTTTATGGTGTAATTATTTGTATGGCTTAAGATTTGTCCTTTCTCCTATATAGTAGATGTATTTATAAAGGTCTCTAGCGCATAGATTAAACTTTTTCTTTTAATCTTATCTTTATCAACATCAGTAAATTAAAAATGAAAACAAAAATTAAATATATTATAACAATTTCATTTCAAATAAAATAATAGTATTTATAAATAAATAATATTTTGTTTTTTTGTTGATATATAAATTAAAATAAATATCATACAAGGATGTCGTGGCGCGAAAAATACTCAAGTGTTCGCACGCTCAAAATACAACAAAGTTGGCACCAAATTTTATTTATTCCAAAACGAAGGAAAAATATTGAAAAAACTCAAGAAAATGATAAGATGGCCATCACAACCAAGATAGAGTTCGATAGTCGGTTATGTAAGGAAGGGTATTAGCACCCCTCATATCCATTGTACTCGATGGAACCCATTTAGTTAATTTTGTGATCGAATGTTAACGTGATGTTTACTTTCTATCTTATTATTACGCGAAGAGAAAGAAAAGAAAGGATTTTTAGGTTTTTTTTATTATTATGCTCGCCAAGACATCGCATCTCGTGTCTACTTATTCCCTCGTGTAATGGAAATGTCAGAGCATTGTAGTTCGGGATAGAAAGGACTTTTTGTAGGTTGATTGATTGTATTTATGAAAAATGATTCTAATCGCACTTGAACGAAAAAGAGTAGTTTTAAAGTGGGTGCTTGCACATGGGCGAGATTTGCGCTTGGGCAAAGAAAAGTTTGGCGCTTGGGCGGAAATAAAAAGAAGTGGTAGTTTGAATTGATTTTAGGATTTTTATATAAAAAAAAGTGAGACGAATCAAGTTTTAAGGAGATCTTTAATGAAATCCAAGCATTCAACCAAAAGCTTAACGACCATCACTTAAATGCTTTAAAACAACTTGCACAAGTACGTACAAACCTTTCTTAATTCATCCATTATAAACTAAACTTGATTCGATTATTTAAGGTATTTTTTGAGTTTTTGATTATGAAAAAAAGAAATTGAAAAAAGGCACTTGGTGTTGACCAAAATTTATTATGAAATTATTTAAGTGAAAAGCTTGAGTAGAAAGGTAATGGAACAACTTGATGTTGATCAAGTATTTGAAGTTATCTTGGAAAGGATTGATTTTATCGCGTATTCACTTTATCTTGATTTACCAAGTGATATGACCTAAATACGAATGGCAAGAAAAAGAATTCAGCACAAGATCAAACATACAAACATACAAGTATATGGCAAACAATTCGTGCAACAATTCTAGCAAGATTATTTCTAAAGGGTGAACAATTAAATGAGAAATCTTTTGTTATTTTTTACATATTTTGACAAAGTCTAAACATAGATCTAAAAGGAAACTTGGTCTTTTGAAAATATTTCAAAGAAAAATATTAAAACCTAAGTAAAACATATTTTTGGTTTTTTTTAGTTTTTTTTTACAAAGAAAAATAAAATGGGAATCAAATAAATATATTTTTTTCATTTTTTAATAGAAGTTCTAATTTCTTTTTATTTTATTTATGAAAATAGTTATTATTATTTTTTATAATCAAACTATACATAAAATAGCACAAAGAGAAATCCAAAATAAACACAATTCAACAAATGGGCCAAGAAGGGGGGGTGTATTCCTAAATGGAAGTACAGCCCAAGAAAAACAAGTAAAAAAGGAAATTTCTTAACCCACCCTATAGTTTTCTTACATACCACGTGAGATTTCAAAAATGCTCCTAAAAATCGAAAATACATTTCTGAGACGCACCAATAATAGATAAGAAATCAATTTTCTCATAAATGCATTTTTTAGACGCACCCGGAGTTGCATTTTCGGTATGTTGATACACAGATAGCAAAAAAAAACTGACTAAAAATACACAAAATTCACAAACTCAAAATATCATGATTCAAACATTAATAACATAACATAACATAACCAATACATTAAGGATTTTTAACATAATTCAAACATTATACTCCAACATCCAGGTGGACGTTGCACCATGTTGATAATATCATCGACCAATCTTGCAATAGTCGTATCTAGCTTAATCCGAACTTTTACTTTTAAGCGGAAAAAAGGTTCTCCACATAGCCTATAAATCAACGCTCGTCTTTAGCTCATGATTGGTAAACTCAAACTTCCCTTCGTTGTCAATGGATGACAAGTGATACTCGATCTTCACAACTTTCGAATTGTCGCCATGTGGTAGAAGCTCCTGCAGTGTGTATCGCAGATCTTCAAGAAAGGTGTACTCGGTAATCTTAAATTCTCGTGGTGTATTATCGGTAAAGTGAACATTTCCAACATGCCAAATGATGCTCATTCTAGTTTTTGTGTTTTGGTATGAAACAATATGAAGAATGAGGTTATATATAATAGTTGGAAGATATCATAAACCACATAAACCATATCTACGTATATGGTGTGATGGACTTCTCGTTGTTGAATTGTCACCCGGTGTTGGTTTCACCTTATTAGATGATCCTTTGATTTTCACCGATTGAGAGGATGGTTTCAAGTTTGTGGTATCCGGGAATGCAATTTTTTTCAATTGCTCTTTGATGTGGAGTTTTATGTTGTCACCGGCTTTCAAAAATCTCTCTTGTATTTCTTCCCATTCAATCAGGATAGAGATATTCGATTTACCATCTTTCATACATCTTCAAATCTAAGCCTCTTTAAAGCACATAGAGAAAATTTTAACATTTTTTTTAAAAAATGATTTATTTAAAATAATAAAAAAAATGTTTACCAGTTATATATTTTTTATTTTAAAACACTATAACAGCACAAATTAAATTTAAATCCTCCAAACCTCTTTTTCAATACAATTTATTAATTCCTCAAACTTACAAAAAAAAAAAAACTTTATTTTTGAATAAAACAAAATTTCTAAAACCCTCCTCACCTAAATCACCTAAATCCTTCGGTTCGTATGGCTTAATTTTTTTTTTTAACTCTCCTCTCCTTTCTCCTCCAAATTTCCAAACAAAATCTAAAAATCAATTTTATTTAAAATAACTAAAACATATCAAAATCAATTTTAGACTTCAATAACAAACTAGGTGCTCCAAAAGTGGAATAAATTTGTTAATTCGAAAGAAACAAAACTCATTTTTAAAGTTATTTCTATATTCTATACATTCATTTACCCATGTGATTGGCTTAGCTTCATTTGGCTTATTCACTAATTGTATATATACTAGGGTATTTCTTTCTGCCATATTGGTTTCTCAAAAAAGAAAAAAGAAAAAAAAAGTCTATTTCATGAAGTAAAGAAATTAATTGTGTATAGAGAGAGAAAGTGATGTAGGGGCAGATTGGGTGTGATCCAACCTCACCCTATTTCAACCAATCACAAACTCTTATTATATTACTTTTGATGAGCCCTTCACTGCCCCTCCCCACATATTCCTTATCTCCTTACTCCTACAAACCACACCAGCAACACTACACACAACACTGCCCCAATATCAAAGCCTTGAACTCCTCTTATCACATTCATTCATCTTCTCCTACACTTTCTATAACCCTTATCCTTTCTTGTATCCTTAACTGATTATAGAATATTGCATTATGGCAACTAATTCTCTTCATTCAATTCAACACCATTCTCTCATCAAACGCCAATACTACTGCTACCCTTCTGAAACTGCTCCTCCATCCACACTTTCATCCTCACTTTTCCTCAAACCAACCAGCACCAACATAACCCTCTCTCACTCTTCAACTTCCAACTCTTTTACCACATTCTCACTCTCTCAAACAACATCCTCCACGCCATCATCAACCTCTCAATCCTCCTCCTTTGAACTCCTCCAGCAGCTTCTCTCAGCCAAAAACTTCCGAGAAGCCGACGACGAGACGAGACGCCTTCTCATCGTGTTAGCAGGCGAAGCGGCGCAGAAGCGCGGATATGTTTTCTTCTCAGAGGTCCAGTTCATCTCAGAAACAGACCTCCAAACAATTGACAAGCTGTGGAGGGAGCATAGTGACAACAAGTTTGGATACAGTGTTCAGAAGAAACTGTTTGGTAAGGCTAAGAAAGACTTTACCAACTTCTTCATTAAGGTTGGTTGGATGAAGAAACTTGACACTGAGATGGAGCAGTATAACTATAGGTCTTTTCCTACAGAGTTTATATGGGAGCTCAATGATGATACACCAGAAGGTCATTTACCTTTGACAAATGCACTCAGAGGAACACAGTTGCTGAGTAATATTTTTAGTCATCCAGCTTTTGATGCAGTTCAAGATGAAGTTGAAGTTTCATTTGGGGGAAATGGAGCATTCAAAGGGTTGAAAGATTCATCAAAGACATCAGCTCAGAATATGCTCAAAACAGACTATAGTTTCTGATAGAGTTCAGGACAAAGTTTACAATAATAAAGCCTGCTGAATGCATAGAGAAGAATGTAACTGTGTTTTCATTTTTAAGTATATACATAGTAATTATTGATTCATCATCATCAAGAGATGAAGGTAGTTGCTTGAATTGTATTTTTTTACTTTATTAAGGATAACTGCATTCTAGAAACTCTTTAAACTAAAGGTTCATATGTTGGCTGTCATAATTTTGGGTGAATCCTTGTGCACATAATGGACAAAATTACATAGCCTGCCATATTGTTTTATAACGTCTATTTCCAAAGTGAGAGCTGTTAATTTTCAATTGCAACTGGCAATGGAGTTTTACCAAAAATACAAAAATTGACTTCAGCAACTAGTGCATTTTCTATAGATTGTTTACTAAAAGAGAGTCTCTCACTTTAGTTTTCCCTCTATAGTTCTATTTCTTTATTTCATTCCCTCCCAGCCCACCAAACAAAACCTAATATAAACACCTTCATTCCAATTTTTAAGCAATTAAGAACGTTGCTAGAGTTACTTTAGAGTGTTTATAATCAAGAATAGTGCTAGCGCAGCACTTATATTGTACACATAAAGTAGGTAACTAATGAGCGAAAAATGAAGTAAAACCAAATGTTGCTACTGGCAAAATACATGCACACTTAAGTGATGAAAAGTGAAAAAATGCAGGTTAGAACCTGAACCACTTAATCTCAAATGTCTTTGCAGCTTTTATCCTCTAAATTGTACTTACAGGGCGAAGTATATATGCAAGTTTATAAGTTATGTTATTGTTTTACAAATAATGGGGTATTGTGTTACTAATGTAAATCCAATCAAATGCTGAATAGAAACAGTTATGAGGACAAATTTGCTTGGATATTGCAAGATTAAATAAAGAAAAGAGAGCACAAATTTTCCCCATTTCTCGTCGTTCTCCCTTTCAACTTTCATGCCTCACCAAACTAAAGCAATCACTAAAGGATAATACAGCTGTTTCTATTGAACTCTTACAATTATTATTTTGTTCCATAAATTTAGTTTCTTGTAAAAAACAAAAAAATTCATTAACAGCAAGCGTTAAAATTTACTTACAACATTTTATCACTACATTTCTTCTCTCTTTAATTCACTAAAACATGAGTAACCCTTTTTCCATCTAGCCTATTCTCTTTCCCTTGTATCTATTCATTCTCTCTAATGTAGTCTTCTTTCCAAATTGTGAAAGAAATAGCTAATAAGCTAAATTTTTACAACATAAAGGAGACTGGGCGGTATATTAAATTTCTCAAAGTTGATGCTTTTCACGAGTTTCCTCCTTTCATACCATCAAAACAAGAGTTGCGACTTCGATACCAAGCCTTCCAGTGCTACAAATCTAGTATACCAGAAATTTTGAGATTTAAACAAAAAGGAAGTAAAGTTTGTAAGGAAACACATTAAATATATAATTTCCACCTTAAGAAAATTAGTCACCCAACTTAGCATTACAAGATGAAAATGACTAATATGGAACATTTTCAAGAGTTACGGGACCAATATGGACTTTTTTTAAGTTAAGGGACCAAAATGACCCCCACATTAAGATACAGGGCCAAAAAGGATATTAAGCCTTTTCTTTTCTATTGCAAACAAATAAAGAAGGATATTTTAATTTCTGACATCACAGACAATTTGAAAATGTTAAAAAGGACCACAACTTACCCGGCAAAAAACACTAAGCACATGGACACAGTCTCTTTGTGTGCTGATGTGAACCATCACAAGAAAGTATAGATTGTGTTTCAGTGTATAAACATGATCCTGGATTCTGAAAACAACCCAAAGCAAATATCAATTTAAATATTCTGAAATTGTTTTCCTTGGCATAGGTTTCACCACTCACCAGTATTACAGAAGTTCAAACCGAATATTTCACCAATACATATCGAATAATCATTTAATTGTATGAATCCTATGACACTGTATCATCTTATTCCAATTTATATAGGAAAAAATTATGCCCTTAACATCTATTCGTAAATTTCTGGAATCAAACATTTTGTTTTTTATTCTTAAATCATAAAATAAATTATTACCAGATATTTGGGGGCATCATAAACTACTTCAGCCGGTTGATCTGTCCCAACACTTGCCAAGCAAGCTCCTTTGCAGCTCATGTATTTCTGTATACTGCTCACATAACAAAGTTCAATTGATACGATCAGTAGATAAAGTGAAAATAAACAAAGCATTCACACACTGGAATAATATTTCTTCCTCGCTTCATATTGTTTTCCTTGCCGATACATTATCCATGACAAGCATGCTAGTGCCAAATATTAATAAAATGGATTCTAGGTTATTTGTCTAGAGGATAAACAAAAAAAGAAAAACAAAACCAGAAAGATTTTATATATGCCTTGTATGTAAGATAAAAACCATAAAAGTTAACAAAATTATAGATTTAATGGACAGTGTGGATGCATTACTCAATAATATCATTGAAATATATCAGCAACAGAATTTAGAACACAGATTCAAAGCATCGCTTACATGTCACAATGATTAAGCACCACAAGTTTATTTGGGACACATGATTGTCCTCTTGATTTGCAAACTGAATTACATGATTCACCTTGCCTGTCAAACAAGTGATAAGAAGTTCAACTGCTAAGCCACAGCAAGAAACTGCAAACTTTAACCTCGACTAAAAAGAACCAGTATCAATAATAAGATACCTCCCAACAACAACATTGATGCCATTCAGTCTTGCTTCTGTGAGAGTACTATTTGCCCCTGTGCTTTCCATACATGAAAAATACCAGATTCCATCAAAATAGCTATAAATAGGCCAAAAGCAGAAATATACTCACCAAATGACCTAAATCTACAACCCACCCATAACAAGAACATGGCTGCAATATATGTATCCATATGAACACGAAGTACAATCATTACAATGTCATTTGAATGAAATGTAGCAGTCTACTTAAGTACTCAATATTATTTCACACCGTTCTCCTTCAGTATGAGCAAAAACAGTATGCTAAATTATTGCTACGCTATATGTATCGCTAACTGCTGAAATTTTAGAATTGGCATCTGGCTAGGTCTAAACAGGATTAGGAACTTAACACAATTACACGGCAGTCACTTCTGCAGACTTACCAGAAGAATTTGATGGCAGAGAAAAACAGTGGTGGAGGTCACTAAGATAAGCATTTTCATGAACCTGAAACATTAAATACCAAGATAGAAACATTAGCAACTTTACTTATCATAAACATGGTTTTCAAACTAACTCGCAGGCTAACTCTTAGACTCTAACGAATTTACAATCATAGGTTGCTTAGATAAGTTATTTTGCATGCGAACAAGTTTTGACAAACTAATATGTGTTTAATTAAACTCTTGACAAAATCAATAAATTCTCAATTCTACTAACAAGCTAATGAGTCTGAATTTAGACATAGTTTTGGCTTCAATATGCAGGGTTTGTTCGATTTTCTAGAATACTTGGGTTGAGTTATCTCTAGTGTGCAGCATGTATAGGTTTGTGAACCTAATAAAAAAAATTTCATTTGTGTCAAACACGGCAAAATAATGTATTGATGGAGCCAAATATGGCATTATAGAAAGAATTTTATTGAGTTATGTTATCAGTTCATCTTTTTTATTTGCATTGTTTGAAGCTGGAATTTTCAATATAAATTATGAATTTACTATTTAACATATTTAGTAACTGATATTTTTAGAAAACAATTTTTTTTTAAATGAAATATGTAAAACTTAGTTTACAATTCAAGTTTAGAAGGGCTCCATCAGTTATCTAAACTCTCAAACTTGACAACCATGATTGTAAATTTAAACAGTATGAAAATATAGATATTGCACACCAAGATAACTACAGCTCTACTCATTAGACCTACAAGATAAGCAAAAGCCTGTTCAAGGTGGTATGTTGTTTTTCATTCACCTAAAAAGTAAAACCGAACAAGATAAAATTACTCTTGCATCTAGCTACTGTCTGACTCGAATTTAGCATGTCTAATATAAAAAGTTATGAAGGTTAACTCATGCTAACGGACTAGAAGGGAACAGCTTTATATATCATGGAACTTTGAGATAAAAAGCCAGCCAACAACAACCGACAACCAAGCCTTATCCCACTCACTAATTGGGGTCGGCTACATGAATCAAATTCCGTCATAATGTTCTATACAGAACCATACTTCTATCCAAATTGTTAATCTCGAGTTGAGATAATAAGCAAAGAACAAAAAACATGTTCCGAATAAATTGTTATGCTGATTGTGAGATAAAAGCGCATAAGATACAGTCAACTACTCCCCCACAGATGTGTAGAACTAGACAACTATACAAAGCTTCCTCTGACAAGATAAGTTTTTTAAACACAAAAAGCAACCTTATGTTATTCAACTTCAAGGTATTAACCTCATAAGAAAATTTCTAGAGCAAAGATACAGTTTCAAGAACTAAAGAATACCAGGAATACAGGAGTTTACTCACCACACTTTCAGAACTATGACGACATCTCCCAGTGCAGTAGTCAAAAATACTTTCATAACTCCCTGCAACAAAACAAAAAAAGTCAAATGGTGTTTTTTTGGAAAAAAAAAGAAAAGAAACACCGACTTATACATATTACTCAAACATGTTTATAAAGGCTGTGTTTGGCTTATGAATAGCTTATCTGAACTAATCTACTGACATAGGCACATGACAAGTGTTTGAGAGAACTTATGGAAACAACTTATAATATGCTTATTAGGCATTAGCTGCTTTGAGCTTATTTTTATAAGCTCTGCAAGATAGGTAACGGAAACGACTTATAACTTAAATGAAATCAGCTTGAACATATTTTCTCTGACTATATAAATAGCTTATACATAATCGCATACATGAAGAGTGCTTATCCAATAAAATCTCAACTAAGTCATTCATCCAAACAAACAAACCCAAGTCCTTACTTTTTCGTAGCAAGTTGCAACAGTATTGATTCGAAATACACATCTACCTACAATCTACACTAGTCAATTCAAGGCGCTAAATACATGTTCAAAACTAAACAAAATTCAAATCATTAAAACAGAAACATTACTTGCAGTAGCCGGTTTAGCAATCTTCATCTTCAACACTTGTTCCTTGCGTGTCTGTTCAATTAAACACCAATTAAACACTTATCCCCCTTCCGGGAACTTGAATTACGTGAAAAACATGAAGAAAAAAATTTACCAGTGCAGGATTGAGACAGCAAGAAACACAATATTCATAAGAATTGCAACACTGTGAAAGAAGATTGCATCCACTGTAAATCGTTAACACAATAACCAATTTTCGTTATTAATTTAATAATTTTCATTTTTGAAATTCAAAGTAAAGAAAAGAGTTAGGAAACAAACTCACTGACAAGAGAATTTCTTCCCGGTTTGAGGACAACAGCGAGACTTTGAATCAATCGAAAGAGCATTGCATACATAACCTACAAATAAATATTCATGTAAATATAAATAAACAAATAAATAAATAAATAAAACAATTTTTGAATATAAATTGAGAAAAGAAAAATGGATACCATTGTTATCGGAGAGAAGGTATCTGCCTTGAACGGTATTTTTGCAGGAAGGGGTGAATTTGAAGCCGATATCCTTTCTGATAGCGATGGTGAATGAAAAGTGAGAGAGGAGGAAGAAGAGTAATATTACGGTGGTTCTAGCTGCGGAGAGTCCCATCGTACAACCGTGTGCCGTGAGTTCCATCGATCATTGATTGAGCTTAGCCATCGTTCCCGGATAGATTCCAATCGAATACAGTGTTGCCTGATTCATTCGTTGTTGTTTTTAGTGGGCCTAGCGTAAAATATAATGGGCCGTGAGTGACTATCAACACCCCCCATTTTTAAGCGGCATTTTCATTAGGAAATTTCTTTATGTACCCGTATAGGGTGGAAAACACGCCTAATATTTCCAAGTTATCCTCCAGATATGCATATCCGAATGCATCCTAATCATATTTTCACTGATTTCGAATATGCATATCCAAAAACACCATGAATCAGTTTCGGATATGCATATCTGAAACATGCTCTGAGTGATTAGTTTTTTCAAAACAATGATATCATTTTTTTAAAAGCTCCTAGTATTTGACAAAATGTAACGGAAAATAAAAATTACGCAAACTAAAATAAAATACCGATATCAAAATATGGAAATACATGTTTGGATGAGTGCATAATGTCATAATATTACAACACAGAAAAAAAGTCATGAATAAAACATAAATAGACAACTGTTACTGAGTATGCCTAATACAAACACCCTGCGACCTCCTCTGCCTCCTATACGCTGCCGCACCAGGCGCCTCACTGACCATCCTTTGTACTATGGCAACCGCCTCTGAACCGCTCTACTCAATGATCCCTCTCTCCAATGTCTCCTGCCCTATCAAGTGTATCCGCTGGCAGATCGACAGTGGCATGGTCATACTCAGTCAGCTGGTTCTCCAAGAGCTCCTCATGTGTTGGTCTAGGTGGACGCCCAGGAGCATCGGGTGTCATGATAGGATGTGACACCTGATAGAACCATGTCATGTACCCATCCACACATTGCCGGCTTTGGGTGGCCCGCATACGCCGATACTCCTCTGGGACTAAATGATGCGCCTAATCCTCAAAGATAGTTGTAAGCTCTCGGCGGGTAACGGTGTTAGGAGAAACCTCAAATGGAGATCTCGGTATCATCTGCACACATTTAAATTGTCTCATGCACCGCTCCGGCAGATAGCATACCATGGTGTTGGCCCCACATGCCAACCATCCAGAATATAATGCGATGCGGTTGAATGGGACATCATAACCGTAATCACTAAAAGGCGTCCACTAGATGTCATCGTGAGCAGTACGATCGAGGTATACACGATATGGCCCCACTTTCTAATTCCCCCTCTGGAGGACATATCATGCAGCCCTGAGCACGGCGTCAATGTAAGCGGGATTAGGATCGTAGCCATGGATGCGGTGGAAGTAAGAGATGATCCAGCTCTGAAACACAAATATGATAATATGTTAAAAATAAATGTGATATAATTAAAAAATGTACCGTAAGGAGTGTGCAAGAGCCAGTCAACTGTCTGGTCCTCCAGTTGCAGGCTTCGTTCAGCTTCTGATATAGGTATACTAGAATGGCGGCGCCCCAGTTCCACTCGTGAACTGTAGTCAAATCAATAAAGTACCGGAGATAAGTCATGTACACGTAAGTTGCACTTTTGTCCACAAAGAGGGCAATGCCTGGTGGTACTCAACAAAAAGCCCATCATCCTCTGCCTCAGAATCCGCTTCCGCCATACATAAAGCCCAACATAAAGCTCTTTCAGGCTGGAGAACCAGATATGCGCTCCACTCGTCGCTCTGCACTCAAAATCGGCCATATTTGGGTCCATACCCAGATAATCCACCATCCACTCTATGGCCTCAATCCTCTGTATCCGGGAATGGTCCAATAACCTCTCTCTGATCGGCAGGTGGAGCAGATAGGCCACGTCGTGTAAGGTGATCGTCAACTCCTCGACAGGAAAGTGGAAAGAAGACGTCTCCTTGTGCCACCGTTCGGCAAAAGCCCCTTGCAAGTCGTGGCTTATGGTGCTATATCAGGTGATGCATAACCCGCCAAGTCCTGAACCAACTACAACATCATTAAATCACTGAGCCTACGGTTTAAACAGATCAAATATTTTCCGCGAATCGTTTCACAGATTTTATGGTAGGTCGTTCCTGTGACAACAAAAAGACAACAATGTTAGTTAAACCATATAAATTCATTTGAACTATTTGTAATTAAAAGGTTAAATTAGGTAGTGCAAATAAAAAAAACTCGTTGTCCCAAATGGGTCGAGCAACATGGTCATGGTAGTAAATCAAGAGGGATGTGTCAAAAGGCCCTCCCGGGAAGCTGCCCTCCTCTGCGTCCTGAGCATCATCCTCTTCGTGCTCAGGGTGAACAGGTACCTCCTCCTCCCCGACAACCTCCTCCTCCCGACTAACCTCACAAGAGAAAGATGTCCGAGACAACCGACTCCTCGGTGCAGATGATGATCCTTTAGCCGGCTCATCCATTTGGACTTGCACTCGAACTCGACTCCGTCCCCGTCCCGTAGTCACTTCTTACTGCGCGGCTCTCTCGCGCCGAGCCGATGCTGTATGTGTATGTCTCCCCTATCTAAGTCGTGCGGTCGGTACCTGATTATCTGTCATTTTCCTAAAAACAAAATTTCATAAAAGTATGAAGAAAAAAAGTTAAAAATTAAAAATTAAAAAAAAAAAACAACTCAGACCAAATTTTGAAAGTGCATATCCGAAACTGGTATGAGGTGATTTCGGAAATATAGTAGATTTAATAGATTGTTTGTTATGAGAGAAGTATAAAAAAAAATAGAGGAGAGAAATGTAATCATTTTGAAAAGTACAAAAATACCTTTAATTTAAAAATTAATACAAACATTGTTATTATTTAAAATACATTTTCTATTAACTCTTTTAGATATATAAAGATTATTTCTATCAATGTAAATATTATTTTTAATTTTATTAAACATTAATAAGTATTTTTAAAAAGTAATTTTTGAAGTTAGTTATAAAATAAACCATTAATATAAACTTTTTTTTGGAACAAATACATACAAATATTAAATCATTAATATCCTTTAATCATGTTTAATTTATAAATTAATATAATTTATAATTTAATTTTTATCATTATTAGCGATACAGACTCAAAAGAAGAATAAGTATTAGTAATATATATGATTTGATGATATCCATGAGCTAAAGGATATAAGTGGAAAAAGAATTCAAATAATAACTACAATTCCCTTTCTTCTCATATGTGTGGAGACAGCAAAAGTGGATGAGACCTACCATAATTGATCTGCCGCCTCTATTTCCTTGAAAAACCAAGCAGGAGAAAAAGTGCATTTCTTACCTTACTCTCTAGCTTACACTTCTCTCGTCCTTAAATCACCCCAAACAAACAAACAGTTAAAATTTAACAGTGATATTTTTGGATGACGCTACTCCCTCCCAACTCCACTCCAATAGCTAGGTGCGTAAAAGGTGTTTTGAGTTAACAGAAAATTATTGGAAAATGCTTTGTTCAGCAGTCATGTTTATCTATTTCTACACCCTCAAGTTAAATGGTAAAGTTAGTATGCGATCCCTGAGTTGTCAGTGATTTTAGGTTTCTTTTTTCTTTTTTTATTTATCTCATAAATCCTTTAAGAATAACTTCTTTAAGGTGATTTATGTAACACTCCAAATTTAAATTTAATATTTTTAATTAAATTTAAAGAACTTAATTTAGTTAATTAGAATTTTTGAGATTATTGGGTTTTATTAGAATTATTTATGATTTTATTTAATTAAATTAATAAAGAATAAGAATAAATTGAACTTTGGGGAGGAAATTAGAATGTAATTTAGAATTAAGGTGGAGAGGTGGAATTAGTAAGAGTTTATGGGAGTTGGTGAATTAATAAAAATAGTAGTGTTTTATTTAAATAGAGAAGAAATTAGAGTTAGGATTTGTTCGGGAAGAAAAAGATGTCAGCAGAGTTAGAGAGAACCCACACAGAGCAAGAAGTGAGAGAAACCCGTTATTACCTCACAACTTTTCTTTTCACGCAACTTCATCCTCAACCTTCTCTCTTCTTCACGATTTTTTCACTTCTTTTCCAGAAACCTTTTTTAGAACACAAATCCTAAAAAATCACAATGCCTTCTGATAAACAAGCCAAGAAATCAAAGCAACTTGCATATATAGGTTCCTCAAAAAGCTTCGATCTTCAACCTACTCCAACAAGTAGGATCGTGACTACTGGAAATCGGGAGAACATTTCACCCCCAAAACTTACAAAAGAACAAAGGATTATCATGGCTTCTCAGGTAATGATTCCATCTCTTCTTTCTGAAAGCACACTAGGGTTTTTAGGACCGTTAGCCCCAGAATGTCACTTGGAAAAATGCGTAAAGTTTTTCCCTTGTCACTTTGACATAAAACCTATAGTGAACAAAACCAATTCATCTAAGAAAAAGGATTCAACTCAGCAATCTGTTGATTCTAACAAAGGGATGAGAGAGGCTTTCCGACTAGACTATATAACAGACAATTTTAGGCCATTCCGCTCTTGCCCAACTTTGGATAAATCATACTTATCTTGGTTAGATAGAGTTGAAACCCAGAAAGCTTCGCTATGGAAAGAACTAGGTATTTTTGACCTAATTCAAATGTCAAGGCTAGGGTTTAGTTATTGTCAACCCTCGTTGTTGTCTAGCTTGTACTTTTGGGACAATACATATAACACTTTCCAGCTTCCATGTGGAATGATAACTCCCACACTTTTCGACATAGCTGCTATCTTTGGACTCCCTCCAACAGGAGAAACCTTTGATCCTTATCAGAATAGTGAAGACTTAATTGGATTTACTGTTAAGAATGCTGCTTTCAGTTCTTATATCAGTTTATACCATACCCAGGAAGAAACTGTCTCAGATGTAGAACATATAGCATTCTTAGGTCTATGGTTGTCCAAATTCGTCTTTTGTTGTAAATCCTTGCAAGTTGCACGTAGGTTCCTAACACTTGCCAACCAATTAAATGCTGGTCGAAAAATATGCTTAAGTGAACTCCTCTTAGCAGGTTTATATGAGAGTCTAGGATCTGCTAGTGAAAAATTAAAAAACTATAAACCTGGCACTAACTTGCTCTTATCCGGCCCTTATTGGCTCCTTCAAGTCTTGCTTAATGCTACCTTCGAACCTTCTTTGTCAACGCATGGATCCGTTGATGAAAATTGTCCAAATATCAAAGATAGGAAGATTGAAGGTACCAGACTCCTTAAGTTGACTCCTGCTGATGAGGACACAAATTTGCAAGCTTCTCTTACCCACTTCACTCTAATGTTCTCATTATGTCACAATTTCACCCCTTCGATGGCTCCCTTCGCTAGTCGAACTCACGGTCCAACTTGGTTTACTGCCTCCCTAGAAGACGCTGTGAAAGAAAAGAACACCACCGTTTAAGACACATGGCACGCATTTTTGCTTCCTCGATTGCTGGTTTTCAGACTTCTTCCAGTAAAAAGCCAAGTCTGCTTGTTGGCTTACCAACCTAATTTTGTTTCCAAATAATTTGGATTATGCCAACTCATCCCTATTTCATTCTTTCAACGGAAGCAAGAGTTATGTGTTGCGAATATCACTTGGACAGCTCGAGATATTGAAACACACCAAAAACGCTATGCAAACTTTGCTGATTTTCAATTGATAGCGTACCAACCAGCATTCTATTCTACGATAGGGTTCGACCAATGGTGGAAGGAGTTCTATTCTCTGAATATGTACACCACTAAGGAAATCGATGCTAATCTGACAAAAGCTTTTTCGTCTTTGCAGGATCAGTCTTACAAAGGTAAAGTCACACATTGCGAAGAAATCCAAGCATTCCAAAAGTACTTTGAAACTGTCTACAAGCCTACCGATATTCTTCGAACAGTTTGTGATGCAGCTCCTATTCTTAAAGAAAAGTTCAAACAACAAATTTCTAAAAAAAAAACTCTCAAAGTTGTAAAACCTGAGTTTAGATATGACTTAGCTTTTGAGTTCGAACCACCTCGATTCCCACGGTTACCAAGTGCAGATTTTGCTTTATCATTTTTCCCCCTTACCCAAATTGGTTTGTATGTGGGGATCTCTTTAAAGAACTAACAAATGGCCGACAAAAACCTGCTAAAAGAGTAGTAACAACCAAACATACCTTAGACAGTTTCAAAGGCTTTCTCCACTTCGACTTAGATGCAGTGAGGATTACCTCACCAATGGGTCAAGGTGTGGAATGTTTGGATTTCTAGGTTTTATAACCTTTTACCCTACTAATCTTTAATAAAGTGCATATTTCAACCAACTATTTTCTTTTCAGCCATCGAAAGGAAGGCATCACGAAAAGACAAACCTGCAGCTAAAACTGCCTCTGGCATGACCACTTCCTCAAGTCAAGGAATTCCAGCTGACGAGGTTTCTCCCAATATAACGAAACAAGCAAAGGTATTTAATGATACGCTCTTTTATTCCTTTCCTTTTTCTAAAAGCCTTTATCTTTTCCTTTTTCAGGGTAGTGGGAAACCTCCCGTGACGCCAAACAAAAGGAAGAAATCCAGTGGTGATGTCGCCGTCGAAGAACAAGAAGAGATTGCTTCTCCCAAACAAAGGGAAGAAACAAAAGAAGCACAAGGCAACGGTCTCCTCTTATCAAGCCACGAACATTGCTAATGTTCAACTGAAAATTGTTCCTCCATCTCCCAAAGAAACCCAACCTCAGCCTTCTGGAAACTTGGTTCTAGAGTACATTGGAAGCAATGCTTCCGAACCTGATACCCAACCGGTAGTCATTTCTTATTATTTTCTTTTCATCATCAAATAAAACAATTCTTTCTTTCATTTTAATATTTTGTCGTTCAGGAAACAACTGTGATCCCTAATGCCATTAATCAAGGTGACCCCTCACATGAAGGCAATCAGTATTCACCCCAAAGTAATTTTGCCCAGAACAAAGGATCTTCGATTGGAGCGTCACTACTTGAACGAACTGACGCTCAACAAGAACCAGAGATATCCTCTCCTGTCAAAGACATGGAAACAGATATGGCACACAGTCAAGAGGCCAACTTAGGAGATGAGGAATCTGAAGAGACTCCTAACAATCTTCCTCTTCATGCCAATTTTCTCAGAGATTACGATGATGATCAATCCACTGGGGATGCTGAACATACTTCCAACCAAAATGAAAGAATGATTGAGGAAGAAATGGCTCCTGGAGTGAATAAGGATTCTCTTGTTGAAAACGTTGCTGCCAACATTACACAAACCAATCCTACGCGAACCGTTGCAACTCAGAGTTCAACTTTGCCACTTACTGAAGATGATTTGACTATTCTGAAGCATAAAGATCCTCTTGAATACGTGAGACTGATGATAGCTCAGAGGGAATCTTCTTCTGACAAGAGTATGTCTGGGGCTTCGACTCCTTCTGGCACTAACGCATCTGAAACGTCCTATGATGATCTCCTGAAGCAAGTGAAAGAGTATGTTTTTGAAGTTGACTTCTTTGAGAAACTGAAGACGGAAGCGAATGCTGGTTCGAACATTAAAAAACTGATAAGCAAGATCAACATCACTGCTTGCCCCACTGATGTAGGTGAAACCCTTATTGACATTCAAAATCTGATTAATCATGTCCAAGCAGAACGAAACAGAGAAGTGGACGCTATTACGCAAATCAAGTCAATCGAATGCGCCAAATCTACTGAATTCGATGAAGCGTGTGTGGCATATGAAGCTTCCAAGAAATTGCTTGTTGACCAGCAATTAGCACAAACCAACTTTAACAATTATGCCTCTTCGATTAAACTTTGGGAGTCTCAAACCGATAACCTGAAGGAGAAAATTTCCAAAGCAAAGACAGAACAAGCTGCTATTCAAGGCTTGGATAGCACAAAAGCGGATAAGTTGGCAAAACAAAACGTCGAACATATCGAAAAAGCTACTACCATGGACGCACAGGTTGCTCAACTGAAGGAAATCCTAGAGGCTGTTGAATACAAAATAGATTTGGCGAAGATCAAATATCAACGCATGAAGGCCTCAATTCCCTTTTAGTCTCCTCAGCTTTTATTATTATTATTATTATTTCTGCTTGTAATATTTTCTTAAGACAAAACTTGTAATTTTGGCAACTTTGAATATCTCAATCTAATTATTACTTTAGCTGTAATAATTGCCTATATATTATGACTATTCGTACCATTAGGTTCCCTATGGCCATTTAAGCTTCGATTAGACCTTTGGGTGCCCCAAGCAAGTAACCGCCAATCAATCATGACGCAGTTTCCCAAACGTCTATTCAGTTCTCGAGTGTGCTGAACGTGTGATGATTTAGTTTCAACTTCCAAGGCACAAACGCGGCGGACTATACAACTTCCCTCTAGGGATTTAACACGTGGCCCACCACTACTGCTTTTGTGTAAGTGTTCGTAACGTGGGTTACTTCTATAAAAACCTCCCAACTTTTCGTTATTGTTTCACATTCTCCCAATAACTCTTGCACCTATTCTTTCATCTTATTCATTTTCTTGTACATCAACAATGTCTCTTAGTTTCAACAACAACATTTCTGCCATCCACAAAGAGTTTAACCCTTCACCTGAAGAGTTTCATAAGTATGGCGTTGACCTTGATGAAATGTTTGCCACTCAACACTTGGGACATTATCTTACCACTTTAGATGGCCCAGTGTATCCTAACATGCTTGCAGACTTCTGGATGCATGCGTCCATTCAAATGGACCAAGAAGGAAAGATTACCATCTGCTCTGAAGTCTCAGGTTCCCATATTATCATCTCTGCGAAACTCATTTCCAGAGTCCTGAAGTGTGAGAATGTTGGGGCCCTTTGTGACGATCCTTTTAGCCAAACTCTTTATGATGTTTTAAGGAGTATCTTCACTGGCCCGAACCATTCTTTTTCTGCCTTTGTGGGCAGGATCTGGCACCAACTCCTTGTAGGGAATTTTCTCCCACGAAAGGAAAACCAGGAAGATATAATGATGTGGGATGTCCGATTTATGTGTTATGCCTTGCAAAAACGGAAGATCAACATCCCTCTCATGATCTTCAAGCATCTCACAGAAGCTGTTATGACCTCTCGCCATGGCAAACCCTTCTGTCTTCCCTATGGACGTCTCTTGTCCCATATGTTTGTTAAACTAGGGATAGCTAGAAGGCTACGCGTAACAGGGTCTTTCGATGCTTTCGAGGCTGAGAGTTGCCCCTCGCTAAGCCTGGAGGACTTGGATCTTAGGGTCAATTAAAGAGACCTTGAAGACTTTGTAGGCTTCTTATTTTGTTATCTTTCAGGGTTATTTTATTAATGTTGATGCATTTTAGGTGTTATGCATCACTTTTTTTGTATTTCTCTGTAGTATGTAGCCTATTTTGGCAAAATCAATATTTTGGAATGAAATATGTATTCGCCATCTTAGCTTGCAATGTTGATTTCTGATATCTACGTTGCTGCAATCTTCACCTCATGCATAAATGGCTTATATCTCTTTAAATATTTCCCCTTTACTTTTAGGATCCTTCGATCCTCTACTAGTTCTTCTATCTCATACGCATTATTTGAAAATGCTTTCAAAATTCGAAAAGGTCCTTCCCAATGTGGAGACCATTTCCCTAGAGCTTTATTCTTTTTATCCATAGGTAATATAACTTTCCAAACTAAATCATTTGAAGTAAAAGTTTTACCTTTGACCTTTTTGTTGTATGCCCTTGTTACTCTTTCCTTCTGCCTCCTTAAGACTTCTAACGTGCGTAACCTTTCTTCGTCTAGCTCTGTCAACTCATTCATCATCATTTCCCAATATAAGTTATATGGGATTTCTCCTTGCTTTTGGATCCGTATTGATTGTAAGTAAATTTCGACAGGCAACACTGCATCATGCCCAAACGTTAACTGGGAAGGTGTACTATTCGTTGCTTCTTTAGGAGAGGTACGGCAAGCCCAAAGTATTTGATCTAATGTCTTATGCCAATTCTTTGGTTTTTTTCATACATGTTTCTTTATTAAACCAATGATTACTTTGTTCGCTGCTTCGACTTGTCCGTTAGCTTGGGCATAGTAAGGCGTAGATGTAAGCAACTTAAATCCTATTTCTTTTGAGAATTCTTGCATCTTTCGACCAGTAAATACTGATCCTTGATCTGTTGTTATAGTTTTCGGGATTCCAAATCTATATAATATTTGTCTTTGAATAAATTCTATGACCGTTTCTTGATCTACATTTATCAAAGGCACTGCTTCGATCCATTTAGTAAAATAGTCGTTTCCAACAAGAATGTACTTCTGTCCTTTAGATGAAGCAGGTCGAATCTCGCCAATTAAATCTAAAGCCCAACCTCTAAATGGCCATGGCTTGATAATTGCGTGGAGTTCGCTTGCAGGAGCATGTTGGATTCCTGCATGTATTTGACATTCTTGACAACCTTTAGCAAATTCTATACAATCCTTCAGCATGGTGGGCCAATACATTTCATATCTGAAAAGAAACCATTTCATTTTATGACCTGCTTGATGTGCCCCACATGTTCCACTATGAACATTAGATAATGCTAAGTACGCTTCGTTCTCACCCAAACATTTTAATAAAATGCCTTCTGGCGTTTTCTTGAATAGCTCATTTCCCATCAAAACGTACGACAAAGCTCTATACTTGGTTTTCCTGTCCGTGTTCAATGAAGGATCTTTAAAATATTCTATAATTGGAACTCTCCAATCTGTGTTTGTTAGAGCATCAATGGCCAATACTTCGAATTCTTCTTCATTAGCATAACCCAAACAATTTCTGTCCAAGTCACTTGGAGATAGCTTAGTTGCCCTTGCTTTCCCTCTTATTTCAACCAATTCCTCTAGCTTCTCCTTTGAGATCTTATATCCTGAAGCTATTTGTGCTAGATCATTAGCCTCTTGATTTTTGATTCTAGGGACGTGTTTTATATCTATGTATTCGAATTTTTTAAGCAAACTATTTGCAATAACGAAATACATGATCACGTTTTCCTTGATGCATTTATACTCCTTCGTTAATTGCTTGATTACTAATTCTGAGTCACCCTTGATTTCGACCCTGGTTTCCCCCAATTCCAATAAGGCTTCAAGTCCTACTATCAAGGCTTCATATTTTGCCTCATTGTTAGAGCATGAAGGCCCTTCGATTCTATACTTAAGTTTTATTGGAATTCCATCAGGCGAAATCAATAGAATCCCAACTACAATGCCTTCTTTATGGGTGGAACCGTCGAAAAATAGTCTCCAAGGCTTCAACTCAACAAGGAGTTGAGGAGTCTCAACCACTGCGTGATCTACTATAAAATCTGACACTATTTGCCCCTTCATAGCTTTCAAAGGCATGAAGGCTAAAGAGTACTCAGTTAGGGCAAGAGCCCATTTTCCAATTCGACTGTGCATTATTGGCTTAGATAACATGTACTTGATAACATCAAAATGAGAGGAGACATATAAATCTATTGGCTTTATATAATATTTAAGTTTAGTACATGAAAAATGCAAACATAGGCACAACTTCTCTATCGAAGTGTATCTAGTTTCTACATCATTTAATACCCTACTTAGGTAATATATGGCCCTCTCGATGCCATTTTCATCTTCTTGCGCTAACATACTACCTATAGAAGTGTCTGAAGCTGATATATACAGTCTCACAGGCTTCTTTCCATTTGGTGGTGACAAGATAGGTGGATTCATCATATACTGCTTTATCTTTTCGAATGCCTCTTGATGTTCACTTGTCCACTCAAAATTTCTATGCTTCAGACGCAAAAGAGGAGAAAAGGCTTGGATTCGACCACTTAAATTTGAAATGAATCTCCTCAAGAAATTTATCTTCCCTAATAAAGATTGCAACTCTTTCTTATTTGACGGTGCTTTGGTCTCCATAATAGCCTTTGTTTTATTCTGATTAATCTCTATCACCTTTTTGTGGATCACGAAGCCCAGAAAATCTCCAGCCTGCACACAAAATGCACATTTAAGAGGGTTCATCTTTAAGCTATGCTTTCTCATTCTTTCGAATGATTGGCTCAGATGGATTAGATGATATTCGTCTGAAACAGACTTTATGACTATGTCATCTATATAAACCTGCATGAAGGTTTCGATATAATCATGAAAAATAGAATTCATTGCTTGTTGGTATGTTGCCCTAGCATTTTTAAGACCAAAAGGCATAACGATCCATTCGTAAGTGCCTATTGCTCCTGGGCAACGAAAGGCTGTTTTGGAAACATCCTCTTCCGCAATGAAAATTTGGTTATACCCGGAATAACCATCAAGCATGCTAAGATACTCATATCCTGCATCTGAGTCAACTAGCATTTCTGCCACGAGCATTGGGTATTCATCTTTAGGAGTTGCTGCATTTAGATCACGAAAATCTATGCAAACTCTTAAAGAACCATTTTTCTTAATAACCGGAACTATATTTGCAATCCATTCAACATACCTGGTGGTTCGAATGAAATTGCAGCGAAGGAGTCTTTCGACCTCCTTCTTAATCTTCGAAAGGATCTTTGGAGCGAATCTCCTCGGTGTCTGCTTGATGGGCTTCTTGCCATCCTTAATAGGCAGTTTTAATTCGACCAGATCTCTCTTCAAACCAGGAATCTCATCATATTCCCAAGCAAAACAATCTTTATTTTGTTTTAACAATTCTACTAACCTGTTTTTCATCTTGGGGTCCAGTTTAACGCTGATGTATGTGGCTCTCTTTGTGGTTCCATCTCCGAGATCAATCTCTTCTAGTGGGTCCTGTGCTAACATCTTTGCGCTTGATGATCTTGGATCTTTCTCGAATCCCAAAGGCTCATCGTCATAGATAGCATCTAGCCTTTGGTCTATTGTTTCTTCATGTACTTGTTCCTCAGGGGGCTTACGTACAGTGTTCGCCTCCTGTCCTGTATCAATAAATTCCACGCTTTTGGCCCTAACAGCCATATCAATAATTTTGGCTTCGAGAGACGTTATTCTTTTGTTCTCAACCATGTAGGCCGAAATCTTTTCAAAGAATGAGGATTCAAACATAATCAACATCTTCGTTCCAACCCGAGGGTCGTATCTTTGCTGATTCTTCTTCTTCCGGGTCCCCCATGATCTCACGATTCCATTGGAAACCATTTGGTTGGAAAGTCAGAAAGTACAAAGCATTCTTATTTGGAGAATAAGCATCTTCTGCTGGAGCACATGGGTTTATATTCCCCAAATTCCTGTCGAAATTCGCCTTATCTACCTGGTTTACTTCATTCATGAAGTAACTCTGATCAGCTTCTATATTTTCCACTATGCCATCTTTTCTCCAAATAGATACCCGCTGATGCATCGTCGAAGGTACTGCCCCAACACCATGAATCCATTCTCTTCCAAGGAGTAGATTGTAGTTAGCTTTCGCCGGTACCACCATGAACATGGTAGGCCTCATGATTGATCCTACAGTTAAATCTACTTGAATTACTCCTAGAGTATGTCCTATTTTTCCTTCATAGTTTGACAGAACCATGTTATGAGGTTTTACGTCTATATCAAACATTCCCAACTTTTTCAGCATAAACTGAGGCCTGAGATTCACCAGTGCTCCTCCCTCTACCAGAACTTTGTTCACAACCACCTGTTCAACTTTGACCCTAATATAGAGGGGCTTAAGGTGATTTTGCATACCTTGACGAGGTCGCTCGAACTGGGCATTTTGCTCTTCGACAGTGCCACTATTGAGAACATAGTAGCACCCAGGTTTGTGTTTTGCCATTTCTGCTGCATCGACCTCGGTTTCCTGGTTGTACTCGTGGGGTAATACTGAGACCATATTGCAAGAATTCATGTGTAGAGACGCAACTCCATCAAAATCGAAATCATATGTAGGTATATTATCCTCTCTCCTCTGTTCTTCTTCAGCTTTATTATAATCCATCTTGCCCCCAGCAGGGAAAAGCCTTCTTCCCACAGGAGGTTTAGTTGAATGAATTTCGTTTGGGGAAGACCCTTGCGTTGTTGGATTCTCCCATTTCAATCGAAGCTGTCTCCTTTTCCGCCTTCTTCATCCTCTGATGCCTTCTTCATTGGGACCTTGACATAGGGTTCTTACCCTTATAGTTCCCAAATCTAACGACTTCTCTTTTTGAGGCTTGAAACTTCTTTCTATAAGCCCATGACGTTCTCCCTCCATTATCAAAGTTCCCCCACTTGTCTTTATTTGGTCCCACTTGAACCCATTTATGCTTTGAGACCTCTAATGGTACCTTGAAGGTAACTCTTCTTACTTTTGGATGTGGGCTATCCTGTCTTCTTGGGATCTCTCTTTTGTGAAAAATTTAAAGGTATGGATTGCCCCTGCGGGCATCCCAATTCTGATTGGAAGGAATTCTTTCGAAAAATTCAGACAACCTTCGATGGTAAACCGCCCCGCATCTGGGGTATATCAAGCATTCAGTTTCGTCTTTGTGGCAGCGAATAAGAAAACCTAGCAGGCTTTCTCCAGGATTGGGATATACTCCCAATAATTCGCTGTAACACGGTGAACTGACTTTTAAAGAAAATGTTGCGGATAGCAAGAGTCGCCACCAACTTTTATTTTATCCAATTGGAAAGGCAAAAAGAACAGGAAAGACTTTTGAAAGATTTTGAGTTCGGGGGGTAGGTTATACAAAGGGAAGGTTTAAAGCACCCTTTGTATCCATGGGCTCTTAATTGCTTAGCTCACTTTTGAATTGTTTGAAATGTTTGAAATGTTTGAAGTGTAGTATGTGATTAGAAAATATTTTTGAATAAGGACTTTAGCTTGTAAATAAGCGTAGCCTTTTAGAATTGATTTGAAAAAGGGTGTGAAAAGTAATTTTAAATTTAAATTAGAGCAAGCAATTAGTAGCAACTACCCTAATTTTAAGATTTTGTTCTTTCAGCTTTTCAGTTTGAAAGGGCTATCCATACCATAAAGAGGGTAGGGAGTCCTTTCATTGGATGTTAAGGGTCATTGAGGAAATATCGTTCACCATAAAACTGTCCCTACCATGTAGAGGTAGGTAGTCTTTAGGGAAGGATATAATAGTCATTTAGGCAACATGCGAGGATACCTTAGCAATTGGGACAATCATCATTTAAACCGAGGCAACATCGAAGGACAAGATCATTTTCGTTAAGGCAACTTCGAAGGGACATATGATCTTATGATGATTATGAACTGAGGGCAACATTTGCTTTAGGTATCCTCGGAATCGAGGGACTTAACTATTTTAGAATCATAATAATAAAAAGGCAACAGGCAACAAGGCAACAAAAAGAGGTTACCCTAAAGGTGTGTGTGTGTCACAATCAGGTGAGTCAATTCAGTTATATTTATCTTATAATTTAGGCAAACTAAATTTATTAGCAGGCTTGTCACTCCCTAGATTACTAACCACGCAGTATAAAAGCAGAATTAAAAGGTCCTATGCTATTACAATAAACACCTGTGGGCAGAAAAATAAAGGCAGAAAAACAAAATCCTAAATCTATTACAATAAACACCTGCAGAGGCAAAATAATAGAAACCCTAAACTATTACAAGGCTTTGGGGCAGATACAGAAATGAGGCAAATGAGTAAAATAAACATAATAAAAGGCAAACCCCAAATGGGGAACAAGTTAACCATAGTTAATAGAATAAATAAGGCAAGGCAAAAAGGCGAATGAAAATAAAAAGGCAAAAAATAAAGGTAAATTAAAAGGTTTTTGAAAACAACAGGACGAACCCTGATTTTTAAAATTTATAATAAAAAGGGTTAGTAAAAACAGTGATTAATAGCCATGATGAAAATAGTTAGCCAAAACTAAAATCAGGGTTTGAAAACCTAAAAATAATTAATTAACCTAAAATTAAATTAATTAGCCTAAAAATAATTATTAGCCTAAAAATAAATTAATTAGCCTAAAATAATTATTAGCCTAAAAATAAATAAATTAGCCTAAAAATAAATAAATTAGCCTAAAAATAATTATTAGCCTAAAAATAAAGAATGTGATAAAATTCTAACCCTAATTCATAAAAATGGACAACATCTACCTATTATATATTTTAGGGTTAATGGTTAAAAAAGAGATTTTACCAAGGTTTTCAAGGGCAATGAAGCAAACAAATAAGTGTAAGGAAGAATTGACACCTGATCCCTTTGGCCAAAAGAGGTACCTGCAATAATAATAATAAGAATATTAGTAATAGTAATAATAATAACACAAGAAAAGAATTGGGGTTTAGAATATTAAATTATGGACAAAATTACGAATAACCTTGATTTGGCCAAATACCAAAAGGTTTTTGGCCAACTATGAATAACCTTGATTTGGCCAAATACCAAAAGGTTTTTGGCCAAATATGAATAACCTTGATTTGGCCAAATACCAAAAGGTTTTTGGCCAAAATAGAAATTGGGGTACCATCCACTTGGTCAATCCATAGAAAACCTGTTCATAAACCAACGCAATGTTACGGTTAAGAAAACAAATGAAAAAAATAGAAAAGTGATTAAAATAAAATAAAAAAATATAAAAACCTGATTATAAATCAAATAAAATAAGAACACGAAACTACAATTTTTTTAGATTTTTTTGAAAATATGAAAATAGAAATTAAATCAAATAAAATAGAAAAAAGAGGAATTTGCGATTTTGAGGATCGAAATCCTTAAGAATTCTATTATAAAGTAGTATTGTTCTACGATTTTTTTCTGAACTTCTGGAAAAAATTCGGAGCAAATCGAAACAGTAGTTTCAGAATTCGACTGATAGGCTGGAAAACTCATTACTGTGCTGCAATCGAAATTACAACCCTGAAGAAGGAGAAGTAGGAGAAAATATTTTTTATGTTTGTGAGAAGAGAGAGTCGGAGTAAGGGTTAGAATTGTTAGTCCCTAATGTATACAAAATATTAGTATTTATAAGGAAAATATTAGGTTAAAAAACAATGGGCTTGGACTCTAAAAAAGATTTAATTAGTAATAAAAATAAAATTCTAATAACTATTAATTATAATACTAAATAATAATAATAGCTAACTAACTATAATATAATTAGAAATAAAAATATAAAATTAATAATAACTGAATTAAAATTATAATAATAATAATAATAATAATAATAAAACATCTATCTGATTTAATGCTTAAAATAAAAAAAGTAACTTCTAAAAACGATATATATTGTTTGTAATTTTTGAATATATTTTACTAAAAGGAGTATAAAAATTAAGATTTAAAGAAAAAAGATGTTTTAAACTTTCTGATAAAAAGGAAGAAAATTATAACTAAAGAAGTTAAAAAAATGATAAAAAATGGAAAAAAAGTTAGAAAATAAAATAAAGGTTAGAAGTGAGATTCGAACCCGGGACCTTTCGGTCGTGCGTCTTTTGCCCTCAAATTCTTACCGATTGCGCTACGTCAATTATTTGAAATAAAATGACATAGACAATTATAAGAGGGCAAATTTTGGGGTATGACAGCTGCCCCTGTTCAATCTTCTTACACTTGGAGAGGTAGATTGGCTTGTGTGCCTGTCGGAATCTGAAGGTGGAAGAGGATTGAACACTAGAATACCAAGAAATTTGCCCTTGCTGATGGTGAAGGGACTTTCTCGGAGATGGGCTTAGAGATGCCATCCGGAAATTTGATGAATGTTGTCAGGGATGGGCTTAAAGATGCCACCAGGATATTGAAATTTGATTGAGAGGGGCTTAAAGATGCCATCCAGCTTGATAGACTTGAGAGTCAGAATACGTCGTACGTTAGACTGTAATCTGAGGGATATACTTGTAATGAGTCGTACGTTAGACTGAATCCACTGTATTGATAAATGTCGAAGTAAGCCGTACGTTAGGCTATACTTTTAGGGTGAGTCGTACGCTAGACTGGATCCAGTTTGCATTGTTAGATGTCTGGAAAACCGTGCGTTAGGCTGAAGGATGGGTCGTAGGTTAGATCGGATCCAATTTGCATTTGATAAATGTCTGGAAAGCCGTGCGTTAGGCTGAAGGATGGGTCATACGTTAGACCGGATCCAATTTGCATTTGATAAATGTCTGGAAAGCCGTGCGTTAGGCTGAAGGATGAGTCGTGCATTAGACCAGATCCAATTTGCATCGGTAGATGTCTGGAAAGCCGTGCGTTAGGCTGAAGGATGGGTCGTGCGTTAGACCGGATCCAATTGCATCGGTAGATGTCTGGAAAGCCGTGCGTTAGGCTGGAGGATGGGTCGTGCGTTAGACCAGGTCCCCTGTGTTGATAGTTATCCGAATACACCGTACGTCAAGTTGTATCCTAGGATGAGTCGTACGTTAGACTGGATCCTTTGTATTGAGAAGTACCAGAATGAGCAATACGTTAAGCTGTATCTGAACTCATATGTATTGAGAAGTGTTTGTTGGAGGTTGATCGTGTCAGTACCGTTCGTAGTAACTGAATTAGATCTTGGAAGGATGATCGTGTCCACACCGTTCGTGATGATAGAATTAGATCTTTGAAGGTTAATCGTGTCAGCACCGTTCGTAGTAACTGAATTAGATATTGGAGAGATGATCGTGTCTCCACCGTTCGTGATGATAGAATTAGATCTTTGAATGTTGATTGTGTCAGCACCATTCGTAGTAACAGAATTAGACCTTGAAAGGATGATCGTGTCTACACCGTTCGTGATGATAGAATTAGATCTTTTAATGTTGATCGTGTCAGCACCGTTCGTAGTAACTGAATTATATCTTGGAAAGATGATCGTGTCTACACCGTTCGTGATGATAGAATTAGATCTTTGAAAGTTGGCCGTGTCAGTACCGTTCGTAGTAACTGAATTAAATTTTGGAAGGATGATCGTGTCTACACCGTTCGTGATGATAGAATTAGATCTTTGAATGTTGATCGTGTCAGCACCGTTCGTAGTAACTGAATTAGATCTTGTAATGTCGATCATCTCAGCACCTTATGGGGTAACCAATTTAGATCTTGTAATGATCGTCTCCATAATTTGTATTGATGAATTTAGATCTTGGATTGTTGATCGTCTCGGCACCTTGTGGGGTAACCGATTTAGATCTTGGAATGATCGTCTCCACCGTTTGTATTGATGAATTTATATCTTTGACGATTGGAGATTTTGTTTATCTGCTTGTACCTGTATTCTAAAAAAGGTAAAGTTAGTCTTTATGCAATGTCATGATGCATGTATATTGCGTCGAGTCTCTCAAAATAAATTAGAAACTTGTATGTTTATTATGAAGTAATGTATGCAATGTATGAATATGTTTATGCTATCTGGATTATATTAGTGATTTTTCTTGATTGAGAAAATAAATCTCTATATCATTATGATTTTGATGTCTGATCTTGTTTTGAAGATGCTCAGTTGGGGATTTATGATTTCTGCTTGGGGACGAGAGCCGTGTGAATGATTGATCTTGATGTACCCTGACCGGGGATAAGAGAGATGAATAACCCTGTTTGGAGAAGAGAAAAGTGTCGGGGAACCGGCGGTGTCGAATTTGTAAACTCTGTTGGGGAACTAAGTCTTTGTTGGGACGAGAACATTTGCAGATATCTTCTTTAATGATTACTCTGTGGGGATATGATCCTGTGAAACCGGCTTTGTGGGAAGGCATGGATGATTTGAACATTTCCCCTAGTGGTTATAGTAACTGCCATTCCTGGACTTGTATTGATTGGAACACACCAATGAGTATTGACCAAAGTGTTGAACCTGCCTTGCATGGCTTTGCCTCAACTATTAGGGGATTTACAGAGATTTGCCTTGCGAGGACCTTATGAGAGGTGTACCATGGGTGTCATGCCCCTAATAGCCATGAACGCAGTATGATGCCGCTTCCTGACCGGGAGGTAGCTTCAGATCTACTTGGATGCATGCCCCTGATTGTTTGGCATTCTTGAGAGATTCTCGGAATCTTGACTTGGTTGCTCCCAAATCAATTGGCATTTTTGAGAGATTCTCGAAATCTTGACCTGATTGCCCAAAATTTATTGGCATTCTTGAGAGATTCTCGGAATCTTGACCTGATTGCCCCAGATTGATTGGACAAAACACATCGTGCCCCTTGTATACGTAGGAGACATTGCTTCTGGAGTGATCTTGTCTGTCGGGATAACTGTTAGTCATTTTTCGTACCCTGTGCAGATTCTTCCTGTTGCTAACATTTGAAATCATGTAGCAGAATATGTTTTAATAATGAATTCATGAGATGCAATGCATATGTCTGTCTTGAGTTTTTGAAAAACATTAAAACAAGAGATGTAAAAGCGTGATATTTGTAAAAATGTGATGTTTGTAAAAACGTGATGTTTGTAAAAATGAAACATCAACTCAGCATTTGTGGTAAACCTTAAGGAGTTAGGATACCCTTTTGGTGACAGTATGCTTTCGAACTAACCATGCTTCAGTTAGGACTTTCAAAGTTTATTTGTACCCATCCCAATCTTCGTGATGTTCTTCGATCCTATGCTTAGTTAACTTTGCATTTAAATTCTAGCAGAGCTTGAAGTCATAACTTTGACATTTGATGATGGTTGAAGCACCAGAAGTTTATTTGGATAGGTAGTCATCCTTTTTTGTAATGTTTTCTTTTGTCGAGGATTTGTAGTGACCTCTTTTTTGACTTTGTTGTCCCTAACTTTTGCCTGAACTGTTTATTTTGAGATTACAGTCAGCGGGATATTTCGATTTTCGATAAGTCTCCTTCATAGGTTTTGACTTAACAATTCTTTTTTCCTTTTGATAGATGTTGACTGTCTGTCTAACGGTTACGGGAACCCATCAATATTTGTGTAAAAGCATACTGGCATGACTGAGTTAACTGAGTAACTACCCTGCCCCGGGTTATGATTAAGGGTTTAATCTGTAACATCCCTAGTTGCTAATTACCAGTAATTGTACTAATATTGGTAATTAGGCATGATTATGGTAATTAGTACTTAAGGAATGTAGTTAGAATGAAGTTAGTGTGAGTCAAAGTGTGATTAGGCTTTTGAAAGATTAAGTGGAGAACTAGTAATGAGGTGGCATGGTTGCATTTTAGCATTAGTAGTAAGGGCAATAAAGACTTTTCCCATGGAGTTATATTTAAGCCTAAACAAGACTAAGTCTCACCATATTCTCATTCTCATACTCACCACAATTCAGAATTTGGAGGAAGGGTTGGAGAAGAAGAGATATAATCATAATAGAGCAAGAGAAAGAGGGAGAGAGCTCGTGGAAGGGGGCAAAGAAGAAAGGAGTGCAGCATCTTCATCAAACTTGTCTTGCATGCAAGAGAATGGTAGTTTGGTAGGAGAATGATAAGAAAGTGTGAGAGTCACCATCATCATTATCTCCATCAACTCAGCTCTAATCAACATCCATTGTCATCACCAAACTCAGAATATCCTCTTAATCAAGGTGAGTTCCATTAGTTAGGAACTTGGGGTGGAATTTGGGAACCTAGCATGATTAAGGGTTTAGATTTTGATAAATACTATGCATGTTGTTTGATTGATGAAATATGTGTTCTTTTGATGCAATTATATGCTATGGAATGTTAATATAGGATGGGTTTCGAATTTGGATTGTTAGGGAACCTAAGGATGAGTTAGAACACTATTGGAACTGGTTTTATGCAAGAAAAATGTGATTTTTGCTTCTGGTTCAGTAAGCAATCGATTGCAGGGGTCAAGCAATCGATTGCACTGTGAAAAATTGGCATTCTGCGCTTCTGGTTCAGCAACCAATCGATTGCACACCAGTGCAAATCGATTGCACCTGACAGAAAATTATCTCTTTACTGTTTCGACCATAACTGGAGTTTTGTAACTCAGAATTGGGCGCCGTCGGAGGCATTGGAAAGCTAATGGAAAGGGCTACAAGATGCTTAAGCTTACACAACATTATCATACTCCTAAATACTAATCAAATCCATGTGAATATTCTTGTACCTTGGTTACTAAAAGGTAATGCTTGAATAATTGATTCGTTAATCATTCTAAGGGCCTTGTTGCCAAAGTGTTCCTTCAACTGGGTTGTATGGATCATGGAATGAGTGGTAATGGAAATCAAAGTTATCCATGTACACCAAGATGTTGAGGTCTTATAGGTTGTGAAGCTAACCATGTGAAACCAAGAGGCGAGGAGGTCTTACAATTTGTGAATCTTGTGTACGTCGATTAACAAAGTATGGATATGGTAAGGAGGACCTTAAGATACCTAGACCAAGAGATATGAACAGATACTAGCCTAATATTCCTTTTCTTATCAAGAGACTTCTTTCAAAATCCTACAATCTGATGGTGTAGTAAGTATGAGACGAGGGGATAGAGAACAGACATAAGGATAGTAACTGCGAGTAGGCATGTTACATATATGTTGGCTATTTCTTGTGAAGTAATTCCAAGGATTCCCCTGTGCCACATATATTGCAGGCATTCCTCGAGTGTGTGATCTCAGGAATGGGCCGTGCTCCGTAGTTCAGGAGCTATTCTTCGGGGATGAACTCCCGGAGATGTGGGCCACACCTTCTCCTTTTGTCATCTCCTTGAGGGTGAATTTCTATGTGAGATTCGGGCCCTGGGATATTGGAGGAGTTGAATCGTGTGATGCGATTCAATGTCGATTCCATGGTTCTCTATAGTCATATGAGTTACTTACCATGTAGATTGAAAAGGTATGTTTTGGGGTCTTGTTTCGAAGGCAGATAGGCAGGTAAACCCAGAAGACCAGACCTTGAGGGTAGCTCCCGACAGAAGGTTGGCAGGTAAACCCGAAAGACCTATTCTGGAGGAAACATGTACCTAATATCCGAACATGTGATATGTTCTCAGAATATCTAATCGGATGGTCAGTGGACATTCAATCGTGGTGCTACGAGTTGACATGCTTTCCTGTACTGGGTAATGAGGAAACCTTAGGATCTGACATGGATCTGTAGTTGATGTATGTACCCTGTAGATCCGAGAGAACCCATAAGATAGGGGAACTCACTGAGATTTAGTAATCTCACCCCATTCATCTTATTATTTTTTTCAGGTACCGTGCAAGAACGAGTTTTGCTAGATGCTTGGATCAAGAGCTTTTGACCGGATGCCGTGAAGACTGTGCTTGATCTTTTCTTCCGCCGTGTATTATTATCATTGTGTAACCATATCAATTGTATCCATCTTTGAGATGATTTTGAAATGTATACATCTTATTTCATAATTCCTGACTTTTGTATGTACTCAGTACCAGTTATTAGTATTCTACTAATATGATTCTAGACATATATTGGTAGGTTATTACAGTTGGTATCAGAGCAGGTCGACCCTCGACCTAGCCGTGAGGCATCATTAGCAAATTTCTTTCTTCCTCACAAGTGTGCGTTGCGGGCCCGATTCTACTGTCATGTTATTCAGTTGTTGAACTTGATCAACTCACCAACTGGGTACGTGATAGGCAGGATCGCGGCAGAGCCGCCACGAGGACGCGTTATCCCCAAAGTAACTCATGTGGTAACAGAATTCCAGTAGTAATTATGGAGAAAGGTTGGACTTGGATAATGTCATGTATGCAGGGTAGATGCGATAACAGTCTACACGGGAGCAGCTAAGGAAGTTGGAAATTTCCAAGACACCTTTTGGGACAAAAGTGATCCTTCAGACAGAGTGTATGTTATAGGAGTTTGTTGAAGTGGTAGAAGTCGGTTAAGTTAGGAGTATGTTGGGATTGTCAAACATAAGAAAAGAAATTGACATGGAATAGTTGACAACCCAGCTGTCATGATATGGTCTAAGACGAGTGGAAGTTCCAAGACTTCGATTGGATGTAGTGAACCTTTTCTGGAATCTCAGTAGTAGTAAAGTAGATCCATGAAGCACCTAAGTAGGAATGGAGTAAGGGAATTCTGTGATGGAGCTGAGCTTGAAGCCGTTAGTAATTCGTTACTCAAACATGGTGCCAGTAGCAAACATGGACAGAGAAATGGATGGATGGAAGACTTTGAGAGTTGGACCGAGATATTGGATCTTTCTAATTGCTTTGGCCTGAGAAGTACTTGGATGGATAAGATCATTACACTTCGACTCGTTCTGGTGTACCTTAAGATGTGAATAGTCATATAGTGAACGGTGGATAGGACGAGTGGAAATGGTGACCTCCAATTTGGAAATCTAGGATATCTGATTGGGTGAAAGAAACTACTGCATCTCCTTATTATTATGAAATGTGTGAGTCGTAGAACTACGCTAGGCAGAAACTGAATGGAGGGATATGCAGAGTGCAGTAATCCATGTTGCCTACTAATTATGGATCATCCAATACCGAGTGAAGTCGTAGAGCTATGCTATGTGTTGGGTACTTAGGTGAACTACACTAGTGGTTGTCTAAAGCATCGGGGAGTTGACCGCAGTAGGTGACTGTTATTTGTAACCATGATATTCCTATATGGTGGGAGTTATCATTGGGAATCTCTCGTGCGTGCCATGTATGAGTGAGTAGACACCTGGCATAGGAACTCGAACTGGATTCGTAGCGAGTCAGATCTAGTTTGTTGCATTTAGGGGAGGTAAACCTTAAACGTGTGACTAGAAGGATCTGAGTAGCGATGACCTCAGTTGAGACATGTTAAATCATCATCGGTCGTGGCTATAGGATACGGGTGGGGATCGTTATACGCTACTGGGTAGGTTACTTGAATGCATGGCCTCGCAGTGGGACCACCATGTTAGTACTACCAGATAGGTTTAGCGCCACAGTATCGCTATCGCGCACGAGGCGCGTGAGCCATTCTTTCTGACAAATGTGGGACATATTGATCTGGAACTCAAGGTAGGATGAGATTGGTATTTTTGAGACGTCGATCCAAATTCTCATAAGAGCGTAGTGTCGCGGGCGAAAAACCGTTTTGTTCCTCTTTTTTGTGGGATGAGACACCTGATGCCTTCTTTGGGCTCGAGTGCTCATAAAAAATGATTTTTCTTTATTTCGACCAAACTTTTTATTATTTCCAAAGGAGGAAAAGGAAAAAAGCTGCAATAACCTAAAAGTGGGGGGAGAGATCTTGGGTAAGAGGGTTGGTTATACGAAGGGAAGGTATTAGCACCCATCGTATCTGTAGTACTCTACAGGGTTCTTTATTGTTTTTTATTCTATGCTACGGTGAAGGTTCTGTTGTGAAATAGGTGGGACCTAAGGTGTTTGTTTGATTATGCTCGCAAAGATCATCGCGATCCTCTGCATACATATCCCTTAGAGGGAATCAGAGCATCTGTAGCTCGGGGTCTACGGGTGCTAAGGTTTGAATGGTTTTTTTGTTTTGTTTTGCTCGCCAAGGATCGACCTTGTGCCTACGTATTCTCAAAGGGATGTTGAGAAAGTCAGAGCAATCGTAGTTCCCACTTATGCTAGTGGAAGCAAAGGAAAATA
Organism: Vicia villosa; assembly: GCF_029867415.1. Lineage (NCBI taxonomy): Eukaryota > Viridiplantae > Streptophyta > Magnoliopsida > Fabales > Fabaceae > Vicia > Vicia villosa. Next base: position 114,055,660 of record NC_081184.1, on the reverse strand, counting down.
GACAAATGTCATCTAAATGCAAGATGTATCTAATCTATATCATCACATACATCTGTTTGATTTTTGTTTGTTTGTTTAACCAGCCTTGTGGCAAAAACTTTCAATGAAGTCAGCCTTGTGACAAAAAGTTTTGATTAATCAGCCAGCCTCGTGGCAAAAGTTTCAATGAAGTCAGCCTTGTGACAAAAACTTTGATTAATCATCCAGTACGGTGGTAAAACAGTTTGATTGATTAGCCAGCCTTGTGGCAAAAAAGTTTGATTGATTGATTGTTTGTGATGATATATAAGAGATACTCCTAGCATAGAGATGAAAAATGTCTAATCTCCTAGGGTATTTGGTTTGGATATTGGGGATGCTTATAAGAAGCCTGTGGGTCCTTGTACGAAGCCCAAGAGGAGGCTATTCGAGGGTCCTTGCATTGTAAGCCCAAGAGGAGGCTATGGGAGGGACAATCCAGGGTCCTTGCATTGTAAGCCCAAGAGAAGGCTATGGGAGGGTCACTCGTTTGTACAAAGCCCAAGGGGAGGCATGGTGTAGTTGGTTTGAGCTCTTAGAGCGATTTCACCGGGAAACCATACTCTATGTCCTAACCTAAACTAGTGGAGATTCTTTGCTCGAAGCCCAATAGGAGGCTATGGGGAACCTAGTGTTGTACTAAGTTGAATAAGTATATAACACAATCACAAGTATGAACAAGTACAAAAAAATATGCACAAGTACATGAACAAATATGAACAGTTATGTGAACAGTTATATATGACAGAGTGTGTGTATATAATGGAGTTTATGAAGGAAATATACCTGTAAGCATGATCCATTTGTATACACGGGGGCTCGGGACTTATACTCGGGGAGAGGTCCACTTGAGTTTATTCAAAGCTATGTAAACAGGTATTTACAAAGGGGCTTGGGACTTATACCTACATGGAGGCCCATGGTATTTTTGGGAAGATTTAAAGAAACCTTCATTTTTGGTTTGTTATTCAAAGTTTAAAAAACACATTGATCGAGATATGTACAAAAGGCGTACAATGAAATACCTAACTTCATGTACTGGAATGGGTATGTACAAATGGGCTTGGGACTTATACCTACATGGAGGCCCATGGTATATTGAAAAGTTCTGTTTCTTTGAAGTTTTGTTGTTTTGAAAATGATTTGAAAATTGTTCGAAAAAGTTTTGTTTTGAAGAATGTTTTATTGTTTTTTTTGAAAAAAACTGTACAAAAGGAAAAGAAATGGGACTTACACTCTCTAATATTCGAGAGGCCCCACTTCGTTTTGAAAATCAATTAATCAATTAAAAAGATTTAATCAATAGTTTCAAAAAGAAATGGTTTATTGTTTTTGAAAAGAATCGCGATCGCTCGTTTTAAAACGATTTGAATTTTGAAAGAAGTCAAATTAATCAAGATAAACAAAAAGATTGTCTTCAATTAACATTTAGATGATTAGGGTTTGCTTCAAAAAGTATTTACAAATGATTAATTTTGAAAATCAAATGAAAAATAATATTTAAAAGTATTAAAATTACTTAAAAACAAGTCATTTTAAAATTATTAAAAAATGTATCAAATAAATATTTTTTGATGATTTTTTTTGATATTCTTAAAATATGTATATTAAATAAGAAGTGTTCAAAAAATGAAGCAAAAATAAATTGATTTGATTGGTTAAATAATTAAGTGAAGTTGTGTAAAAAATGAAAGAAAAATAGTGTCAAAAAATTGGTTTTGGCCCCCATGAGTGTTGAACCCACGACCTCACGCTCACTACTCAAAAACATGACCAACTGGACCACGCGCGTGGTCTGTTTAGTATTTGCAACGAATCAATTATATTTTTGAATCAATTTCTAATTTCAGTTTCAAAATCTGGCGCCAAGAACACATACCCAATTCAAATTTGAAAATTCTGAAAACTGAATTGTTTGGATCGAGTGAATAGCCTATCTTGCTCGATTTTTCACCAGGAACATGATGGTATCATTTAATTGCATTTATTTTATCTCTAAGGCTATCAATTTTCTGATGAACACGAAGAACCCTAATTTTGAGTTTCAATCTGAAATCGTGTGTGTGCATGATAAGTTGCAATTGATTGAGGGTTAATGATCCATACATATGCAGAAACAAGATGGCATGGCAGTTTTTCATTTATGATGCATGTATGATAGAGTTTGAAGTTCAAGTGACTTACCTTCAAAAACGGCCAAACTGGAGATTTGATTCTTCAATATAAGTGTTACAGATGCTTTGTATCAATCTGGATAGCTTCAATGATGATTATGGAAGGTGTCTGGATGTCTGGAACAAGCTGAATTCATCTGAACATGGCCATGGCACCCGAACTGCAGTTGCTTCAAGTATGAATCGAATTTGAAGATGGAGGTGTTTCAGATTGCTGGTGAGTGTTTGGATCATTCATATGAAGTATATGGATGGTGTTAGGAGTGTTAGTTTGGACAGATATGAGCTTGAATGAAAATTGGCATGATAAGGTTCAATATATGCAATTATGGAAGTGAGGTAGTGATTCTGAGATTTGAGGTGTTTTTGGGTGTATGAGTGATTCAAACACATCACATTTGACATTTAGAAGTTGTGGGAAGCATCACTTTGTTCAGAACTTGCAAGGTTTGGAGGTTGAGTTTTCTACCTCACTTTGAAACACATGACTTGTAATTCAAGAAAGAAGAGAGAAAACCTATAATTGTGAGGTTTTGGTGTGAATTTGAATGAGTTTTGGACCTCTATTTATAGGCCAAGGATTCTGAATGAAGAGCTTTGCAACTTGATCAAAGTTTGATGATTTGGCTTAAGAGATAAAAAGGAATCTTTTACATTTAATGCAAAATGGTTAAAGTGACCAAACCATGGTTAAAACTCAAGCTTCTTATCCTCTTCCATTCTGATCTCAAATCAGAGAAAATATCTTCAATTATTGCCTCTTTGCATCATTACTTGGACTATAGGCAATGTAGTCTTGAAACTTAGTGAAAAATGGTGAAAATTCAAGTGAAAATGATCACTAAATGCATAATTCAAAACCATAGCTACACTCCATATTTTTTCATGCTCTTAGACATTTTGGAAAGCTCATGTTACACACTTCAAAACCCTAGTTGAAAGTTTCTTCAAGACCTTTAAGGAAATGGGTGAAAAAGTTCCATGAACTTTGAAGAAAATGAAGTTTTAAGTGAAATTTTCAAAAGATGTCAACTTTGAAGCTCCATATCTCTTAAATGGTTGATCTTATGGAAAAAATTTATATGTGTCAAAGTTGTTTATTGGATCAAAATCTACAACTTTCATGTTGGAAGTTTTTTTTAGTTTGTAGGTGAAATTTTGAGTTATTCCCCTCCAAAGTTTGGAAAAAACCATAAAAAACACTTAGAAAAATTTTCTAAGTATGAAAGTCAAACTTTTGACTTTTTGATTCTTGATTGATTTTCTTGATTTTTCTTGATCAAATGACTTCTCATATTATATATTGATGATTTAAAACTTCAAAAGTCATGGTTGACCAAAATTCCCCAAAAGTCAATGGTGATCTTGTACTGTTGACTTTTTCAGTCGAATCGCGTTTCTGGAGATTTCAAATGAAACAGGTTATCCTCACCATATGAATGGTATGAATGGATCACATTGAAGCATTAGAGGATATTGAGCCATGTTTTGAGTTGTGGCACCATGTCCTGATTAAAAAGTCAGTTGTTCAGTGAATTAGGTCAAAAACCCTAATTGTCGACCTGATGAGATTGATGACTGTAGGTCTTGAATTGAGATGCAATTTCCATTGGATATTGTCATAGGGATTATTTGAGGATAATTGAGACCTTTGATTGACTTCCTGGGGATTTTTAGGGTTTCCCAAATGTGATCCCTGATTTTAGTCCCTGATATTTCAAAACCCTGATCTGAGGATTTGTCTGATCAATCTTTGTGTAGGAGATGTTATGAGCCAATGGATTAGGTCAAAATGATGCACTTGGGGTCTTGAGGTCATGTCCCAAGTCTTTAGGTCAAATTCTGAGCAAAAGTCAGGAGTATGCTATCTTCAGTCAAAACCCTAATCCAGTCGATTCAGAGCCTTTGAGCTTGTTGAAATGAATCTCTGAGGACCAAATGTTGATTGTTGATGAAGATGATTCATTTGAGATGAAGGGAGAACAAAACCCTAATTGATTGTTACTTGTACTGATGAGTGATTTCCTGATTAAATCCTGCTAAGTCACAAGTAGCAAACACAAGCTATGCAATTTTGTTAGAGATGCAAATGATGCATATGCTATGATGTGAGGTGGTATCTTAGGTCAAAAATTGGGGTATGACAGATGCCCCTATTTAAGTTTCTTCAACCTGAGACATGAAGATTGAAAATCTTCGTTTTGATAGGGTGGAAGAGACTTAAATATCAGAAGACGCGAATTTTGGACCTAAGATACCAAAATTGCGGATGATGCAAGTATATCTTTACCGAGGGAATATCAAAACTGACTCCGCTGGGGAAAAGAGGTTGAGAAGGATGTCTCAATCCGTTTTAGGAAGAGAATCCGTTTTGTCTTTTCGGGAAAGCAAGTGTATGCTTCATTGGGGAATGATAGCTTTGTAAGAAAAGCTTACCTATCGGCATTATCGACTATCAGCATGGGGATAGACTTGTTTAATAATGCGAAGGTGAAAGGTATGAAACTGTCTTACCGACTACCAGCATGGTGATAGACTTGACAAGGTAAAAACATTTCAAAGGTTTGGTTAATATTACCGACTATCAGCATGGTGATAGACATGTTTGATAATATAACCAGAACAAAAAGGTTACCGACTACCAGCCTCGTGATAGCGGTTTTGAAGACGTGATCAATTATCAGCCGAGTGATAAAATGATCCTGGAGACTTTGCTAGGGAAATTACTGGTTATTCAGCCTTGTGAACAGTAATAAGGCCCTGATCGTCAAATGATCTTCATGATTGATTTCCTTGAGAGGAAATTTTTGAAAGAGAAATAAGCTGCTCGGATGATGAGGCTATTGCTTATTGTCTGTTTTTCACGACTCTGTTTGGGGAATCGGAATTTGAATCTCTGGTAAAGACAAGGTTCTAACCAAGAATGAATTGGAAAGAGACAGTCAAACAAGACTTTGTACCCATGAGGAATGAACTCAACTGGGGATTTTCTCCTTTGTTTTGAGAGGAGAAACTAAAGCAACCTTCCTCCACGAGGAATGATCTCAGTGGGGAACTGGAGAAACAAATGGTATTCTTTCTGCTTATGGGTGACAATCTATTTGGAGAGATGACACGCCCATACCTGTTTCTTTTTCTTTTTTTTTCTTTTTTTCCTTTTTTCTTTACTTTTTTTGGGATAGATATATCCTGAACAAGCGATTATTGAAAAATGCAAGAATGCATGAATGATGCAAATATGTATGAATGATGAATGTCATGAATGTAGCATGCATGCTAATAATACTGACAGACAAAGAAGTATATACTGGAGAAGGACCGACGTCGCAACATAACCAGATACTTGGCGAATGTTCTTCAACACGGTGTAGATAACACGGGTGATGAATGATGCTGTGTGCTTTAAACTTCTCTGGGGAAGATGAGCATCTTTTCTCATTGAGATGGAAGAACCTTCTTCACTGGAGATGGAAAATCTTCTTCACTGGGGATAAAAGATCCTCTTCACTGGGGATAGAAGAGCTTCTTCACTGGGGATAGAAGAGCTTCGTCCTATGGAGATAGCTGTTGATGTTCCTTCTGTTGTTCACAACTCAAAGGAAAATTTCGCTTTTATTTTGAAAAAGAAAAGTAAATTCATTTAAAACTTATTTTTTTCTTTTTTGTTTCAAAAGTGAATAACACAATTAAAGCGTCATTTTGCAAGCTGAAAGAAATCAAAGATTGCAAACAAATGGGCACAAGGCTCAAATTTATTTAATAGGATGGAAATCAGCTAAAAGCGTGATTCCATGGAGTATTTACAAAAGTTGGAAATGGTAATTATGCGGAAAAGGCTACATTGAAAGCAATAACCACTATTTCCCCTAACAACTTTGAGTTCCAACTGTGCTTGTCGCTTCAGATTGGTGGTGATTTGCTTGAAGATCCTTTGATGAAGTACAGACTCTTCAGGTGACGAAGTATGGACTGATGCAGTTACTTTGTCATTATTCCTTAATTTTTGCCTAGATTGCCCTTTCAGGTTTTCAATCTACCAGGATGCATTTTTTCTGTTTATTGTCTCTAATTTTTGCCTGGACCGCCCTTTCGGGTTTTCAGTCCACCGAGACGCTCATTTTTGCCTAAGTCGCCCTTTGCGGGTTTTCGACTTACCGAGCTGTTCTTTTGTATTTTTTAGACAAAGTATTTCTTGACTGCATCAGCATTCACAGGATGTGGGAGTTCATCACCATCCATGGTTGTAAGAATCATGGCGCCGCCAGAAAATGTTCTTTTGACAACATACGGGCCTTCGTAATTAGGAGACCATTTGCCCCTAGAGTCTGGTTGAAAAGACAAGATCTTTTTAAGCACGAGGTCGCCTTCTTGAAATTCACGAGGTCGAACCTTTTTGTTGAAAGCTTGTTTCATCCTTGCTTGGTATAACTGTCCATGGCATAGAGCAGTCATACGTTTTTCTTCGATTAAGTTCAACTGATCGTATCTGCTTTGACACCATTCAGCCTCTGATAACTTAGTTTCCATGAGGACTCTCATTGATGGGATTTCAACTTCTACGGGGAGCACAGCTTCCATGCCGTATACTAGAGAAAAGGGAGTTGCCCCTGTTGAAGTACGCACTGAAGTACGGTACCCATGTAAAGCAAATGGCAGCATTTCATGCCAGTCTTTGTAAGTGACGACCATCTTCTGGACGATCTTCTTAATGTTCTTGTTGGCGGCTTCGACGGCGCCGTTCATTTTTGGTCTGTAAGGAGAAGAGTTATGATGCTCAATCTTGAATTCCTCACACAATTCTTTCATCATTTTATTGTTCAGGTTTGAACCATTGTCAGTAATGATCTTGCTGGGAATACCATATCGGCAAATGATGTTATTCTTGATAAACCTCACAACCACTTGTCTTGTAACATTGGCGTAAGATGCTGCTTCGACCCATTTGGTGAAGTAATCAATTGCTACCAAGATGAAACGATGACCGTTTGAAGCTTTTGGTTCGATCATTCCAATCATGTCGATCCCCCACATGGAAAAAGGCCACGGAGATGAGAGAACGTTGAGTAGAGTCGGTGGCACATGGATCTTATCTGCGTAGATCTGGAACTTGTGACATCTCTTCACGTGTTTGTAACAATCAGATTCCATTGTCAACCAATAGTATCCTGCTCTTAAGATCTTTTTGGACATTGCATGCCCATTTGAATGAGTTCCAAAGGACCCTTCATGCACTTCATGCATTAACATGTCTGCTTCGTGTCTATCCACGCATCTGAGCAAAACCATGTCGAAATTTCTTTTGTATAGTACATCTCCGTTCAGGAAGAAACTGCCAGAAAGTCTCCTTAGAGTTTTCTTATCTTTGTTTGATGCCCCAAGCGGGTACTCTTGAGTTTGAAGGAAGCGTTTGATGTCGTGGAACCACGGTTTATCATCGATGACGGCTTCAGTTGCAAACACATAGGCGGGCCTTTCAAGGCGCGTAATTCTGACTGTAGGCATATCATTCCAATGATTGACTTTGAACATGGAAGATAGAGTAGCTAAAGCGTCTGCCATTCGATTCTGATCTCGAGGTATATGATGCAATTCAACCTTGTTGAAGAAAGTCAAAAGACGTCTTGCATAATCTCTGTAAGGAATCAAACCAGGGTGGTAAGTTTCCCACTTGTCTTTGATTTGGTTGATCACGAGGGCTGAATCTCCATATATGTCGAGGATCTTGATCCTTAAGTCAATGGCTTCTTCGAGACCCATGATACAAGCTTCATATTCTGCGATGTTGTTGGTGCAATCAAATAGCAATCTGGCGGAGAACGGGATATGAGTACCCTTGGGAGTGATGATGATTGCCCCAATTCCGTTGCCAAAAGCGTTTACTGCTCCATCAAAAATTAGGCCCCATCTTGATCCAGGGTCAGGACCTTCTTCAGGTAACGGTTCGTCACAATCTTTCATTTTCAAGTACAAGACATCTTCATCAGGAAAGTCAAACTTGAGAGATTGATATTCATTAATTGGTTGATGCGCCAAGTGATCGGCGAGAATGCTTCCTTTGACCGCTTTTTGAGCACGGTACTCAATGTCATACTCGGATAACAGCATTTGCCATCGGGCAATCCTTCCTGTTAATGCAGGCTTTTCAAAGACATACTTGATCGGATCCATTTTGGAGATTAACCAAGTAGTATTGTTGATCATGTATTGGCGGAGACGTTTTGAAGCCCAAGCCAAAGCACAACATGTTTTTTCGAGCATGGAGTAACGAGACTCACAGTCTGTGAATTTCTTACCCAAGTAATAGATGGCATGCTCCTTCTTACCGGTTTCATCTTGCTGTCCAAGCATACAACCCATGGATTCTTCCAACACGGTAAGGTACATGATTAATGGTCTTCCTTCAACTGGAGGAATCAATATTGGTGGTTCTAACAGGTATTCCTTGATACTGTCAAACGCTTTCTGGCAATCTTCAGTCCATACAACCCCTTGATCTTTGCGGAGAAGCTTGAAAATCGGCCCACAAGTAGCAGTCATTTGAGAGATGAATCTGGAGATATAGTTCAATCGTCCGAGAAATCCTCTTACTTGCTTTTCAGTCTTTGGTGCAGGCATCTCTTGAATAGCTCTGACTTTGTCGGGATCTACTTCAATACCTCTTTGGCTGACAATGAAACCCAAGAGTTTTCCAGATCTAACCCCAAAAGTACATTTGTTAGGATTCAAGCGAAGCTGATATTTCCTTAGTCGTTGAAACAACTTCAATAGGTATTCAATATGTTCTTCTTCTGTGCTGGACTTAGCTATCATGTCGTCCACATAAACTTCTATTTCTTTATGCATCATGTCATGAAAGAGAGTAGTCATTGCCCTTTGGTAAGTTGCGCCTGCATTCTTTAATCCAAACGGCATCACTTTGTAACAAAAAGTACCCCATGGGGTGATGAAAGATGTCTTCTCCATGTCTTCGGGAGCCATCTTGATCTGATTATAACCGGAGAACCCGTCCATGAAGGAAAAGACGTTGAACTTAGCAGTGTTATCAACCAGCATGTCGATATGTGGTAATGGAAAATCATCTTTTGGACTGGCCTTGTTCAAGTCACGGTAGTCAACACACATTCGGACTTTGCCATCTTTTTTCGGAACTGGCACTATGTTAGCCAACCATTGAGGATACTCAGAGGTGACAAGAAAACCTGCGTCGAGTTGCTTTTGAACTTCCACTTTGATCTTGTTTGCCATATCAGGGTGAGTCCTTCGCAATTTCTGCTTAACTGGCGGACATTCTGGCTTCAATGGCAAGTAATGCTGAACAATATTGGTATCCAACCCAGGCATGTCTTGGTAGGACCAGGCAAACACGTCAACATATTCTTTGAGAAGGTCTGTCAACTTGCTCTTGATATCAGTATCAAGCAGCGATCCAATGGTCACTTCTTTTTTGTCTTCTTCAGAACCCAAATTGATCTTTTCTAAAGGCTCTTTGTGAGGCAGAATGGCTCTTTCCTCGTGCTTAAGTAATCGAGAGATCTCGTCCGGGATCTCCTCTTCTTCCTCTTCTTCGGCTTCGAACACAGGAAACTCAAAGTTGGGAGAGGGCATAGGGTTATTGCATTCAATGGGTTTATCAATAGTAAATCTGCACATGTGATTTATATTCATTTCAGAAAATTTATGAATGCAGGAGTGTATGCAGATTTTTTTTTGAAAAGTTTTTATTTTTTTTTTTATTTTGGTTTTTTAGGATTACCATTTCCAGAAAAAAGCAAAAATAAAACATATAATGTAGGGAATTCAAAATGACACTTTATTTATGATTCATTTTTGAAACAAAGCCCTAAACACAAACTCATTTGCCTTGGGCAGGACAAAGAGGGAAACTTTTAAAACAAAGCCCTTATACACAAAGTTATTTGGGCGGAACATTAAAAGCAAAGCCCTATAAAACATCTCTCTGCTTTGGGCAAGGCAGGAGGTCAAAATAACAGCGAGGTGATTACTTTGAGCGGCGAACAACATTCGGAACGTCGACAGCCTTCCAGTAGCAACGAACTCCTCTGTGCATTATGTATTCAGGAAAAATCTCCCCAGAATTGTCTTCAGTATTGACATCGACTGCTGGTCGAGCAGGATTTGAAGGTCCTGGTTTGTCAACCTTGTTCTTTGTAGAGTTGAAACGGTCTTCTTCTACTTCTTGAAGAGCATAAGACGAGTCACAATCTTCAGAATTTTCAGGATGTATTTCCCAGTCTTCAGGATGAAGAGACTCATTGTCAGCGACACTTTCTGAGTCAGTTGCGGGACCATCTTCCCCTTCATCTTCAAAAATGGCATTTATGTGATAATAACCATCTTCAAGATTATGAACCTTGGCAGATACATTGTAGTTGAAATTTTCGGTAATTTCAGACTGCTGAGAAAATTGACAGGGCTGATAAACCTCTTCTGGTTGACTATCATATTCAAAGGAATCTCCCCATCCAGTTGGTTGGATATCCTCAATCGCAATCTTGTAACTTTCAGGTGCAGTGTATTTCACCATATAATCAAATTTTCCACTTGGTTGTCCCAAGGTGTCCCAGATCTCTGCAGGAACAGGCTCAGTTTCTTTGCCTTTGGGTTTCTCTGACGGAGGATATGGTTCTTCCTGAGATATGTATCCCGAGTCATTGAGATAACATTTCCATTCTTCTTCAGGATCGGAGAGACCTTCTTCGATGCATTCTTCAATAAGGACATTGACCTCTTGAGGAATTGGGTTAAGGAACCCTCCACTAATGAATGTTTCTTTGATTGGTCGAAGGGTTTCATCCTTCTTGGTGCAGTTTGAGAATGTTGGTGCACATCCGAGACCTGCTCTGGTTTCATTTTTGGTAGGGATCACAACTTGCCCCCAGCCAGTGGTAGTTCCATCCTTTACTACTTTTACTGCCTCTTTATATGAAGAAATTGATGCTTTCTTTTTGGAAGACTCGTCTTCTAAAGAGAGACCTTGGAACTGAGTTCCTTCCACATCATCAGCACTGATGAAAGAGAAATTGGATAAATGACTCACCATCAAGGCTTGCTCTCCACTTATCGTTACCAATTTTCCATTTGTTATAAATTTTAATTTTTGATGGAGCGTAGAAGTTACTGCCCCTGCTTCATGGATCCATGGTCGTCCTAACAGACAGCTATAAGCAGCTTGAATGTCCATGACTTGGAAGGTGATTTGAAATGTATGTGGACCAATTGTCATGGGAAGGTTGACTTCGCCGATAACAGATTTTCGTGATCCATCAAATGCTTTGACAACTACGCCACTGAACTTCATAGGCATTCCTTGGTAAGACAAGCGAGCAAGAGTCGTCTTTGGCATCACATTCAAGGAAGATCCGGTGTCTACCAACACATTGGACAAAGAGTCTGACTGACAGTTCATAGAAATGTGCAAAGCAAGATTGTGATTTCTGCCCTCCTCGGGGAGTTCTTCATCACAGAAGCTTAAATTGTTACAAGCTGTTATATTGGCTATTATCCCATCAAAATGATCAACAGTCACATCATGATCTACAAAAGCTTGATCCAAGACCTTCATCAGGGCTTCCCTGTGGGCTTCTGAATTTAAAAGCAATGAAAGTATTGAGATCTTCGAAGGAGTCTGCATAAGCTGATCCACAATCTTATACTCACTTCTTTTGATAAGTTTCAAAATTTCATCAAAATCAGGATTGACATTGGTTCCACTGGATTGACCAACATCAGTGTTTGTATTACTGACAGGAGTTTCCTCAGGATTCCCCACTGGTGTATTAACAGGATTTTGCCCGGTTGTAGGAACAACAGGCTGCTTTGGAGGTAGCGGAGTATACACACGTCCACTTCTTGTTACACGACTTACATCAGCAATGTTTTCAACAGATGAGAGAGTAGGCAAAGGAACTTCTTGTCCGTCCTTTATCATTGTGGCATTGTAGTTGTATGGAACTGCCTTGTCAGAGTTATAAGGAACAGGTCCAGGTAGACAAATGATCAAAGGAGCAATAGGAACCTTCAGCTTGTTGTAGGTAACTTCCATGCGCTCAGGCATGTTGAAATGAGGAACGATGACGTTAACTGTAGGCATTTCCGAGTTGATATCTGAGACTAAAAGCTCATGCGGATAACATCCTATCATGTTAACTTCATTTTCATCCCTATTTCTGTAGATCTCAATAGTACCATTATCTAGCAAAACTTGGAGATCTCTTCTCACAATCGAACACCCGTGAGGATCCAGACAACATATTCGACAGGAACCGTATTGATGCTGGCGAAAATTCGGCCCTCGACAAAGAGTAGCGTGCATTTGTACCAAATCTGCTCTTGAGAAGTTGATATTATAGACTCGGTATTGGCCAGGACATCCATATACCATGTTTACAACATGCCCTCCATGATTGGGCAGCGGATTTGCTTGCACATTAGGATTCAAATTTCTGAAAGAGAGGAGATTTGATCTAACCAACCTCTGAACTTCATATTTCAAAGCTACGCAATGCTCAAGATCATGGCCAGGTGCTCCTTGATGATAAGGGCATGTGACCTCAGCTTTGTACCACCATGGGAGTTTCTCAGGTACTGGTGGTGGTGCTTTAGTTTGAACAAGACCTCTTTCAATCAGGGCAGGGTACAATTCTGTGTACGTCATTGGAATCGGATCAAACTGTGGAGCTCTTTGCACACGATTCTGATTGTTGTTAAGTTGTTGAGCCTGTTGTCGAGGCTGTTATTGTTGAAACTGAGGAGTGAATCCCGGATTCGGTGTTGTGTTAACGACTGGTGTAATAGCAGCTATCTGTCGTTGTCGATTGACGTTTCCTCTTGGCCTCCCTTGGGATACCATGTCAACACTTTGTTCTTTCTTCTTTGGGAAACCACTTCCGAACTTTTTGGTTCCACTTGAAGATCCACCTTCTTTAGTCAGACGTCCTGTTCGGACTCCTTCTTCTAGACGCATCCCCATGTTTACCATTTCGGTGAAATCACTTGGAGCACTTGCAATCATGCGTTCATAATAAAACGGACTGAGAGTATTCAAAAAGATCTTTGTCATCTCTTTCTCTTTTAACGGTGGATTAATCTGAGCAGCAGTTTCTCTCCATCGTTGGGCATATTCTTTGAAAGCTTCATGATCTTTCTGAGCCATGGACCGAAGCTGATCTCTGTCTGGAGCCATATCCGAGTTATACTTGTATTGTCGGACAAAGGCCTCGCCTAGGTCATTGAAAGTCCGAATATTAGTGCTATCCAAGCCTGTGTACCACTTCAGTGCGGCACCAGTCAAACTGTCTTGAAAGTAATGGATAAGCAACTGATGATTATCTGCATAAGTAGACATCTTTCTGGCATACATCACAAGATGGCTTTGTGGACAAGAACTACCTTTGTACTTCTCAAAGTCTGGGACCTTGAACTTAGCAGGTATCTGTACACTGGGAACCAAACATAGTTCCTGGGCATTCTTTCCAAACAAATCTTTCCCACGGATAGCCTTAACTTCCAATTGCATCTTGTTGAACTGTTCTTGGAGATCTCCCACAAGACTTCGCTGATTTGTGCTATCACCCTGATCATGATAAATCTCATTGTCTCCGTAAGGAACAGTGTGAACCATAGGAGTCGGAACCGTCATAGTGGGTTGAGAAAGTGCCATAGTAACTTGAGAAAAAGTTATCCCCTGATTTGGAGTGAACTGTGAACTTTGTGCAGCAGGCGCTTCAGTTGTGGATGTTTGAACCCCAGAAACATTATGGCGGAAACCTGTACCAAAGCTGAAAGGCGTGCCCCAACCTTCTGGCATGGAAAAAGATGGAATGCCGAATGCAACCGTAGAAACTGGAGTAGTAACCTCAGATGTTACTGTTGCTTGACTGTTAGGTGGCGGCGGCTGATTCTGTGCGGCCATTAAAGAGTCAACCAGAGTAGTGAGACTTTCCAATTTTTCCTGAAGAGTGGTCACTGTACCACGAAGCTCAATATTCTCTTGTTCAGAGTGTTCCATTACTCTTCTTCTATTTGAACGAGTATTGTATCTGTGATCTGATTGCGAGCGCGGTCGAGAAACTTTGAGACGCGACAGCTTGACGATCTAATGGAGAAAGATCCAAAAGATAAGACTCTATACAACAGACTCGATATGCAGAATGATGTATGCAAAAAAGAAATTTATGATTTTTCCAAATATTTTAAAGAATATTTTCTTGCAAACATTTGAACACAAACAAATCTTTTATTCATTCATTTTTTTATTGCAATAATGGGAAATGTTACAACATTGGAGCGTAGCTCCTTACAAAAGCAAATGAAAAATAAAAAGCTAAACAATCCTAAGCATCTTCATCAGACGAAGAACCAAATGCATTGTGCAGCTTGAGCTTCATGATTTCTTTCCCATAGTAAGCTTTTAATTCGGCCTTTTCGGTCTTTAGCTTGTCAACAATATCCTTCCAATCGTCAGGAGTTGGAGCGTTGCTTGTTGAACCTTCAGGTTTTTTCTTGCTTTCTTTGATGTACCTCTTGATTGCAGCGTCTTTCTGACGAATCTTCTCATCTTTACTCATGAGCCATCCATCTTGACAGTAGAGAGTTTCTTCGTGATCTTTCACTTGTTTCTTCAACCTTCTGTTTTCCATATCGGTCCTACGAAACTTGTGCTCCCAAGCATTTTTCTCTAACCTCATCTTGGCTAAAGTGTCTTGGTATTCCTTCATAGTGGGAATGGGAATATTGGGTAGTTGAGGTACCACAAGAGACATGGGTTTTTCATAATCATAAGGCATTTGAAATTCCTTTGCTCTTTTCTTTACCCAGCAGGTGTAGGCGTCCGTAGCAATGCAATTCTTTTCCTCACCTTTTTCTTTCCATCGGACGTCGTACCAAGCTCTAATCATTCTTGTCTTCAACCTTTGAGGATCTTCCCTTTCTTGATAGAAGTAGCTTTCTACTGCGAGACCAACAGGTTTAACTGAATTTGCATACCCGAGTTGTCGTCGGGCTAAGATCGGATTGTAGTTAATTCCTCCTTGTGTACCAATGAGAGGTACGTTGGCGAATTCTCCGCAACTATCAATGGTTTCTGTACCACAGCGAGCCAAGGTATACCAACGGATATCATTATTAGTAAGAGACATAAGTCTTCGAGGCCAACGCAAACCTTCTCGGTTTTCTGTGAAAATAGGAGACTCAGGTAAGTGTGAAACAATCCATTTGAACAACAAAGGTGCACAACATACAATAATTCCACCGCCTTGGCGATTCCTATGATGGACAGAGAAATACATGTCACCAAGTAAAGTCGGAACAGGATTTCCAATTAGAAAAATCTTTATGGCATTGATATCAACAAAGTTGTCGACATTGGGAAACAGCACCAACCCATAGATGAGCAAGGCTAGTACAGCTTCAAAAGCTATCATGCTACCGGTTTCGATGAAATCAAAGGCTTTCTTTATCAGGAAGTGTGAGGTTAAACCCGGGAGGTTTCCTTTGGTAGTCCAGTTACTCTCTACTTCAGATTTTTTCAAATGGATACTTGTTGCAATGACATGTGACTTAGGAATGGCTTCCAAACCATTGAAGGGTATTTTGTCAGACACGGGAATACCCAAAAGATTGGCATATTCTTCCAAGGTCGGTACCAACTGGTAGTCTGGAAAGGTGAAACAACGGTAGACGGGATCATAGAACTGAACCAGAGTTTTGAGAAGTCCTTCATCAACATGAGTATTCAAAATAGGCAAAAGTTTTCCATAACCTTTCCTAAAATTGGAAGGATTTTGTACAGAAGATGCTAACTCTATCAGTTTTCCCACATCAGGCGCTTTGAAACCGTATTTCTTGGTATGCCTTTTTACTTCTTCCATGACTAAATCCTAAAATGTTTGCAAAGAAAATTTCTCTAAATCTTTGGAAAAATCATGTTTTTATGGAAAAAATGGGTTTTTTTTTTTGAATGTATGAATGCGTGGATGCATGAATGCCACATATTCAAACATGGTAAAACAGACATGGTAATGGTAACGCAAACATGGTACACAAACATGGTAATTCAAACATAGTAAACACAGGTTCAAAGGTCCAGCGTCACGAGCATGAGGTCAGAGAACCAAATAGGGATAGATCTAGTTAATCACCTGTACAACATGTTCTACTGATACGTCAGAGTCTACATTTTTCTTTCGGATATTACCGGCTTTCACAACTAAACTGATGAGCCAGAAATATTCTCAAGAAAAACTCGTCTGAGTGTGGTTCTCCGCATGACAACTATCCAAGTCTTCACCTGGATCGTTTCTGCACCACGTCCTAATAAGGCCAGGATGGGTTGGGGTTCTACGGTCTCTCAGCTTCTACAGTTCAATGCGGCAATAATGTCTTCGCTACGAAAGCATGCTAAACATATATTACCAACAAGGAACCTCCACTGAGCGGAAGGATTCTCAAGTGCGCCTGCACATGACTATACCCTCCACCTAATTTCTTATGTGTACTTAATCCGGGTTAGGATTTGTCCATAATGTATCACTTGTAACAAGTAACAGAACCAAAGAATCACACATGTAACAAAAATTAAAATAAAAACAATAATTAGAATTAACCCTTCCTTTGGAAACAATAAAAAGATGGTCCCCAGTGAAGTCGCCATTTTTCTGTCGCGGGCGAAAAACCGTTTTGTTCCTCTTTTTTGTGGGATGAGACACCTGATGCCTTCTTTGGGCTCGAGTGCTCATAAAAAATGATTTTTCTTTATTTCGACCAAACTTTTTATTATTTCCAAAGGAGGAAAAGGAAAAAAGCTGCAATAACCTAAAAGTGGGGGGAGAGATCTTGGGTAAGAGGGTTGGTTATACGAAGGGAAGGTATTAGCACCCATCGTATCTGTAGTACTCTACAGGGTTCTTTATTGTTTTTTATTCTATGCTACGGTGAAGGTTCTGTTGTGAAATAGGTGGGACCTAAGGTGTTTGTTTGATTATGCTCGCAAAGATCATCGCGATCCTCTGCATACATATCCCTTAGAGGGAATCAGAGCATCTGTAGCTCGGGGTCTACGGGTGCTAAGGTTTGAATGGTTTTTTTGTTTTGTTTTGCTCGCCAAGGATCGACCTTGTGCCTACGTATTCTCAAAGGGATGTTGAGAAAGTCAGAGCAATCGTAGTTCCCACTTATGCTAGTGGAAGCAAAGGAAAATAGACAAATGTCATCTAAATGCTAGATGTATCTAATCTATATCATCACATACATCTGTTTGATTTTTGTTTGTTTGTTTAACCAGCCTTGTGGCAAAAACTTTCAATGAAGTCAGCCTTGTGACAAAAAGTTTTGATTAATCAGCCAGCCTCGTGGCAAAAGTTTCAATGAAGTCAGCCTTGTGACAAAAACTTTGATTAATCATCCAGTACGGTGGTAAAACAATTTGATTGATTAGCCAGCCTTGTGGCAAAAAAGTTTGATTGATTGATTGTTTGTGATGATATATAAGAGATACTCCTAGCATAGAGATGAAAAATGTCTAATCTCCTAGGGTATTTGGTTTGGATATTGGGGATGCTTATAAGAAGCCTGTGGGTCCTTGTACGAAGCCCAAGAGGAGGCTATTCGAGGGTCCTTGCATTGTAAGCCCAAGAGGAGGCTATGGGAGGGACAATCCAGGGTCCTTGCATTGTAAGCCCAAGAGAAGGCTATGGGAGGGTCACTCGTTTGTACAAAGCCCAAGGGGAGGCATGGTGTAGTTGGTTTGAGCTCTTAGAGCGATTTCACCGGGAAACCATACTCTATGTCCTAACCTAAACTAGTGGAGATTCTTTGCACGAAGCCCAATAGGAGGCTATGGGGAACCTAGTGTTGTACTAAGTTGAATAAGTATATAACACAATCACAAGTATGAACAAGTACAAAAAAATATGCACAAGTACATGAACAAATATGAACAGTTATGTGAACAGTTATATATGACAGAGTGTGTGTATATAATGGAGTTTATGAAGGAAATATACCTGTAAGCATGATCCATTTGTATACACGGGGGCTCGGGACTTATACTCGGGGAGAGGTCCACTTGAGTTTATTCAAAGCTATGTAAACAGGTATTTACAAAGGGGCTTGGGACTTATACCTACATGGAGGCCCATGGTATTTTTGGGAAGATTTAAAGAAACCTTCATTTTTGGTTTGTTATTCAAAGTTTAAAAAACACATTGATCGAGATATGTACAAAAGGCGTACAATGAAATACCTAACTTCATGTACTGGAATGGGTATGTACAAATGGGCTTGGGACTTATACCTACATGGAGGCCCATGGTATATTGAAAAGTTCTGTTTCTTTGAAGTTTTGTTGTTTTGAAAATGATTTGAAAATTGTTCGAAAAAGTTTTGTTTTGAAGAATGTTTTATTGTTTTTTTTGAAAAAAACTGTACAAAAGGAAAAGAAATGGGACTTACACTCTCTAATATTCGAGAGGCCCCACTTCGTTTTGAAAATCAATTAATCAATTAAAAAGATTTAATCAATAGTTTCAAAAAGAAATGGTTTATTGTTTTTGAAAAGAATCGCGATCGCTCGTTTTAAAACGATTTGAATTTTGAAAGAAGTCAAATTAATCAAGATAAACAAAAAGATTGTCTTCAATTAACATTTAGATGATTAGGGTTTGCTTCAAAAAGTATTTACAAATGATTAATTTTGAAAATCAAATGAAAAATAATATTTAAAAGTATTAAAATTACTTAAAAACAAGTCATTTTAAAATTATTAAAAAATGTATCAAATAAATATTTTTTGATGATTTTTTTTTGATATTCTTAAAATATGTATATTAAATAAGAAGTGTTCAAAAAATGAAGCAAAAATAAATTGATTTGATTGGTTAAATAATTAAGTGAAGTTGTGTAAAAAATGAAAGAAAAATAGTGTCAAAAAATTGGTTTTGGCCCCCATGAGTGTTGAACCCACGACCTCACGCTCACTACTCAAAAACATGACCAACTGGACCACGCGCGTGGTCTGTTTAGTATTTGCAACGAATCAATTATATTTTTGAATCAATTTCTAATTTCAGTTTCAAAATCTGGCGCCAAGAACACATACCCAATTCAAATTTGAAAATTCTGAAAACTGAATTGTTTGGATCGAGTGAATAGCCTATCTTGCTCAATTTTTCACCAGGAACATGATGGTATCATTTAATTGCATTTATTTTATCTCTAAGGCTATCAATTTTCTGATGAACACGAAGAACCCTAATTTTGAGTTTCAATCTGAAATCGTGTGTGTGCATGATAAGTTGCAATTGATTGAGGGTTAATGATCCATACATATGCAGAAACAAGATGGCATGGCAGTTTTTCATTTATGATGCATGTATGATAGAGTTTGAAGTTCAAGTGACTTACCTTCAAAAACGGCCAAACTGGAGATTTGATTCTTCAATATAAGTGTTACAGATGCTTTGTATCAATCTGGATAGCTTCAATGATGATTATGGAAGGTGTCTGGATGTCTGGAACAAGCTGAATTCATCTGAACATGGCCATGGCACCCGAACTGCAGTTGCTTCAAGTATGAATCGAATTTGAAGATGGAGGTGTTTCAGATTGCTGGTGAGTGTTTGGATCATTCATATGAAGTATATGGATGGTGTTAGGAGTGTTAGTTTGGACAGATATGAGCTTGAATGAAAATTGGCATGATAAGGTTCAATATATGCAATTATGGAAGTGAGGTAGTGATTCTGAGATTTGAGGTGTTTTTGGGTGTATGAGTGATTCAAACACATCATATTTGACATTTAGAAGTTGTGGGAAGCATCACTTTGTTCAGAACTTGCAAGGTTTGGAGGTTGAGTTTTCTACCTCACTTTGAAACACATGACTTGTAATTCAAGAAAGAAGAGAGAAAACCTATAATTGTGAGGTTTTGGTGTGAATTTGAATGAGTTTTGGACCTCTATTTATAGGCCAAGGATTCTGAATGAAGAGCTTTGCAACTTGATCAAAGTTTGATGATTTGGCTTAAGAGATAAAAAGGAATCTTTTACATTTAATGCAAAATGGTTAAAGTGACCAAACCATGGTTAAAACTCAAGCTTCTTATCCTCTTCCATTATGATCTCAAATCAGAGAAAATATCTTCAATTATTGCCTCTTTGCATCATTACTTGGACTATAGGCAATGTAGTCTTGAAACTTAGTGAAAAATGGTGAAAATTCAAGTGAAAATGATCACTAAATGCATAATTCAAAACCATAGCTACACTCCATATTTTTTCATGCTCTTGGACATTTTGGAAAGCTCATGTTACACACTTCAAAACCCTAGTTGAAAGTTTCTTCAAGACCTTTAAGGAAATGGGTGAAAAAGTTCCATGAACTTTGAAGAAAATGAAGTTTTAAGTGAAATTTTCAAAAGATGTCAACTTTGAAGCTCCATATCTCTTAAATGGTTGATCTTATGGAAAAAATTTATATGTGTCAAAGTTGTTTATTGGATCAAAATCTACAACTTTCATGTTGGAAGTTTTTTTCAGTTTGTAGGTGAAATTTTGAGTTATTCCCCTCCAAAGTTTGGAAAAAACCATAAAAAACACTTAGAAAAATTTTCTAAGTATGAAAGTCAAACTTTTGACTTTTTGATTCTTGATTGATTTTCTTGATTTTTCTTGATCAAATGACTTCTCATATTATATATTGATGATTTAAAACTTCAAAAGTCATGGTTGACCAAAATTCCCCAAAAGTCAATGGTGATCTTGTACTGTTGACTTTTTCAGTCGAATCGCGTTTCTGGAGATTTCAAATGAAACAGGTTATCCTCACCATATGAATGGTATGAATGGATCACATTGAAGCATTAGAGGATATTGAGCCATGTTTTGAGTTGTGGCACCATGTCCTGATTAAAAAGTCAGTTGTTCAGTGAATTAGGTCAAAAACCCTAATTGTCGACCTGATGAGATTGATGACTGTAGGTCTTGAATTGAGATGCAATTTCCATTGGATATTGTCATAGGGATTATTTGAGGATAATTGAGACCTTTGATTGACTTCCTGGGGATTTTTAGGGTTTCCCAAATGTGATCCCTGATTTTAGTCCCTGATATTTCAAAACCCTGATCTGAGGATTTGTCTGATCAATCTTTGTGTAGGAGATGTTATGAGCCAATGGATTAGGTCAAAATGATGCACTTGGGGTCTTGAGGTCATGTCCCAAGTCTTTAGGTCAAATTCTGAGCAAAAGTCAGGAGTATGCTATCTTCAGTCAAAACCCTAATCCAGTCGATTCAGAGCCTTTGAGCTTGTTGAAATGAATCTCTGAGGACCAAATGTTGATTGTTGATGAAGATGATTCATTTGAGATGAAGGGAGAACAAAACCCTAATTGATTGTTACTTGTACTGATGAGTGATTTCCTGATTAAATCCTGCTAAGTCACAAGTAGCAAACACAAGCTATGCAATTTTGTTAGAGATGCAAATGATGCATATGCTATGATGTGAGGTGGTATCTTAGGTCAAAAATTGGGGTATGACAGGTAGCTCCCGACAGAAGGTTGGCAGGTAAACCCGAAAGACCTATTCTGGAGGAAACATGTACCTAATATCCGAACATGTGATATGTTCTCAGAATATCTAATCGGATGGTCAGTGGACATTCAATCGTGGTGCTACGAGTTGACATGCTTTCCTGTACTGGGTAGTGAGGAAACCTTAGGATCTGACATGGATCTGTAGTTGATGTATGTACCCTGTAGATCCGAGAGAACCCATAAGATAGGGGAACTCACTGAGATTTAGTAATCTCACCCCATTCATCTTATTATTTTTTTCAGGTACCGTGCAAGAACGAGTTTTGCTAGATGCTTGGATCAAGAGCTTTTGACCGGATGCCGTGAAGACTGTGCTTGATCTTTTCTTCCGCCGTGTATTATTATCATTGTGTAACCATATCAATTGTATCCATCTTTGAGATGATTTTGAAATGTATACATCTTATTTCATAATTCCTGACTTTTGTATGTACTCAGTACCAGTTATTAGTATTCTACTAATATGATTCTAGACACATATTGGTAGGTTATTACATAATCTGTACGAGAAAAAAACTTCTACTTCTTAGGCTCAAAGGGGTTGACGAGGGATTAACATCCTTATATCTCCACTGTTTAGGAATTGAAACAATGCCTGTACATCGTCAGCATAGTCCATTCAAAAGCACACTGTAAGAGGTTGCGGTATCATTTTCGTCATCCTCCCTTAAAAGGCTTACAGCTTAGCAGGAGTTGAATATCACAAAACAAAACAAAGTGAAAACACAGTTCAAATGAGTGATAGCGAAATAATTTATTCAAGACAAACATATGCGATGCACTGATGAGGATTATTAAAATAGATAATGCCTATCATAAGTCGAATGTTTAAACAAACATGATAGAAGTTGCAAATGAAAGTAAAGCTAATGAGCCAATAGTCCATCCTTCTAGACATTAATTATTCTTGTCATGATTAGGCATGGGAGCAGTGATCGCCATAGGGGTCTTAGGAGGATTGAACTCAATTTCACCATCATCTACCATGTCTTGGATCTTATTCTTTAATGCCCAACAACTATTGGTATCGTGCCCGGGACTATTGGAATGGTAGGCACATCGCATGTTTGGATTGTGTTTAGCAGAGGAAGTGTTGATGTATTGAGGAGGATCCCTCACAGTAATCATTCCTGCCTTCAACAGATGTTGCAACGCCTGATCTAATGACATGTTAATTTTGGTGAATTTACGCTTAGGCGCGTCTGGCTTGCGTCGTTGTTGTGGAACTGGTGTAGAGATACAGAGCATCCGGGGTTCGAGCTTCCGGAATGTGTATCTGATAAGAATCTTTCAGAATGTTCGGGGTTCGAGCTTCCGGAATGTATATCTGATTGGAATGTTTCAGAAGTCCGGGGGTCAAGCTTCCAGAATGTTCATCTGATTGGAACTTTCAGAATGTCCGGGGTTCGAGCTTCCGGAATGTATATCTGATTGGAATGTTTCAGAAGTCTGGGGGTCAAGCTTCCAGAATGTTCATCTGATTGGAACTTTCAGAATGTCCGGGGTTCGAGCTTTCAAAATGTATATTTGATTGGAATGTTTCAGAAGTCTGGGGGTCAAGCTTCCAGAATGTTCATCTGATTGAAACTTTCAGAATGTCCGGGGTTCGAGCTTCAGGAATGTATATCTGATTGGAATGTTTTAGAATGTTCGGGGTTCGAGCTTCTGGAATGTTCATCTGATAGAGATTGATTTTTTGATGGTATTTGTCTGACCAGTTGGTCGACCTGAAAGGAAAAGTTAGTTTTATGTGATGTTATGAATGCAAATGCAATCTTTTCAAGGATCTTTAGGAAATTTAGTTTGCGACATTTAGACATTGAATCAGTCACAGCTTCGTCTGAAGAATCTTGGCTTTCGTCCTTGAACGTCCTTCTTTGAGAATCAAGCTCACCATATCGAGTGGGCCATCGCCTCTGATTCGGGATACTCGTTTCTGAGTTTGAAAGTATATGGCGAGAGGAAAATAAATCCTCCTGCCCCTTGATAGGTATCGTGTCTCTGAATTGGAAGTCGTATGGCCAGAGGAAAATAAATCCTCTTGCCCCTTGATAGGAATTCAGACCTTGATGAGAGCACCTGAAATTGTGCGCCCTAAATCTCTAAGATCCTTGAAAGAGTTAGTTAACATGCTATGTTATGATGTCATGATGACATGATGTCATGAAGATGTAATGCATTAGGCAAAGCGTAAGGTAATAAGGACGAGTGAGTCCCACAAGAAAAACCTGCAAGGAAACCAAAAGGTTAGTAGCATACACAAGCAAGTCACACAAGTGTCCTTAAGTTTAAAGGCTTGCATGGATCCATAGGTAAGTACCCTTCCCACTGAAGTTTAGTTGGTTCAACCTGTCCTAGATAAAGATCGGGTTCTAGGGAGCTCATATCATTGACCTTTCTCGAAGGCACTTATTTTTGTTCAGCAATCGAATCACCGACCGAAAATGTCCTGAAAGTCCAGTCCATATGAGTGTAGCTTCGAGTATCAACCAACTTCAGTCGGAACCAAAGCCAGCCACCTCGCTACTTTCTAATAGGCCAAGGTCAAGTTCAACTAGGGTTCTAAGGGCAAATTAGTGCTTAATGACACCACGCAGCAGCCAAGTGTTTCCTCAAGTCGGATCCCAAGGAACACCAGGACAAACCAATGTGTCACACTAACGATGGCCACCATATCAACCGCATCAGTATACGCCATGCAGTCTCCTTGCTCTCATGCCATTTACCTAAGGTACTCAGATCCGGGTTAGGATCTTTCACACAAGTAAACCCAAACAGGCCCACAAATATAAAGCAAACAATTGAAAACAATTAAGTGAATCCTAAACTTTAAGGTAACCCCTCTTTTATTTGAAAGCGTCCCCAGCAGAGTCGCCAATTCTGTAACACAGTGAATTGACTTTTAAAGGAAATGTTGCGGATAGCAAGAGTCGCCACCGACTTTTATTTTATCCAATTGGAAAGGCAAAAAGAACAGGAAAGACCTTTGAAAGATTTTGAGTTCGAGGGGTAGGTTATACAAAGGGAAGGTTTAAAGCACCCTTTGTATCCATGGTTATCCATGGGCTCTTAATTGCTTAGCTCACTTTTGAATTGTTTGAAATGTTTGAAGTGTAGTATGTGTCATACCCCAATTTTTGACCTAAGATACCACCTCATATCATTGCATATGCATCATTTGCATCTCTAACAAATTGCATAGTTTGTGTTTGCTATTTGTGACTCAGCAGGATTTGATCAGGAAATCACTCATCAGTACAAGTAACAATCAATTAGGGTTTTGTTCTCCCTTCATCTCAAATGAATCATCTTCATTAATAATCAACATTTGGTCCTCAGAGATTCATTTCAACAAGCTCAACAGCTTTGAATCGACTGAATTAGGGTTTTGACTGAAGACAGCACACTCCTGACTTTTGCTCAGAATTTGACCTAATGGCTTGGGACATGATATCAAGACCTCAAGTGCATCATTTTGACCTAATCCATTGGCTCATAACATCTCCTACACAAAGATTGATCAGGCAAATCCTCAGATCAGGGTTTTGAACTATCAGGGACCAAAATCAGGGATCACATTTGGGAAACCCTAAAAACCCCCAGGGAGTCAATCAAAGGTTTCAATCATCTTCAAATAATCCCTATGACAACATCCAATGGAAATTACATCTCAATTCAAGGTCCACAGTCATCAATTTCATCTGGTCGACAATTAGGGTTTTGACCTGATTCACTGAATAACTGACTTTTTAATCAGGACATGGTGCCACAACTCAAACCATGGCTCAATATCCTCTAATGCTTCAATATGATCCATTCATACCATTCATTTGATGAGGATAGCCTGTTTCATTGAAAACTCCAGAAACGCGATTCGTCTGAAAAAGTCAACTATACAAGATCACCATTGACTTTTGGGGAATTTTGGTCAACCATGACTTTTGAAGTTTTTAATCATCAATATATGATATGAGAAGTCATTTGATCAAGAAAAATCAAGAAAATCAATCAAGAATCAAAAAGTCAAAAGTTTGACTTTCATACTTAGAAAAATTTCTAAGTGTTTTTCAATGGTTTTTTCCAAACTTTGAAAGGGAATTTCTCAAAATTTCACCTACAAACTGAAAAAAACTTCCAACATGAAAGTTGTAGATTTTGATCCAATAAACAACTTTGACACATATAAATTTTTTCCATAAGATTAACCATTTAAGAGATATGGTGCTTCAAAGTTGGTACTTTTTGAAAACTTCACTTAAAACTTCATTTTCTTCAAAGTTCATGGAACTTTTTCACCCATTTCCTTAAGAGACTTGAGGAAACTTTCAACTAGGCTTTTGAAGTATGTAATATGAGCTTTCCAAAATGTCAAAGAGCATGAAAAAATATGGAGTGTAGGTATGGTTTTGAATTATGCATTTAGTGATCATTTTCACTTGAATTTTCACCATTTTTCACTAAGTTTCAAAGCTACATGACCTATAATCCAAGCAATGATGCAAAGAGGCAATAATTGAAGAGATATTTTCTGATATAAGATCAGAATGGAAGAGGATAAGAAGCTTGGGATTTAACCATGGTTTAGTAACTTTTAACCATGTGCATTAAATGTAAAGATTCCATTTTATCTTCAAATGCCAAATCACCAATTCTTGATCAACTTGCAAAGCTTTGTATTCAGAAACCTTGGCCTATAAATAGAGGTCCAAACTTCATTGCAAATCACACCAAAACCTCACAATTATAGGTTTTCTCTCTTCTTTCTTGAATTACAAGTCATGTGTTTCAAAGTGAGGTAGAAAACTCAACCTCCATCTCTTGCAAGTTCTGACCAAAGTGATGCTTCCCACAAACCACAAACATCATATGGGATGTGTTTGATCCATCCATACACCCCAAATCACCCTAAATCTCAGAATCACTCTTCAACCACCATATTTGCATAAAATGAGCCTTAACATATCAATTCTCATACCAGGCCATATCTGTCCAAGTTAATCATCTAAACACACTCCATATACTTTACATGAACTGTTCCAACCATCATACATGATCTGAAACATCAAAATCAACTAACTTGATCCTCACTTGAGCTAAACTGCAGTTCGGGTACCACAAGGTGATCAAGAGGTTTCCAGTTCATTCCAGGCATTCAAACACATCACATAAGGTCCATTGAAGCTATCCAGATCATCACAAAGCATCTGTAACACCTCCAGGCACGATTTCAATTTCCAGTTTGGCCGTTTTTGAGGTAAGTGCTCATGAACTTCAAACTCCATCATACATGCATCATAAATGAAAAATGAACATACCATCTTGTTTCTGCACCTATGAGGATCATTAACCCTCAATCAATTGCATCATAACATGATCATACACGATTTCACATTGAATTCCAGTTCTAGGGTTCTTCGTGTTCATCAGAAAATTGATAGCCTTAGAGTGAAAATAAATGAAATTAAAGGTCATCATCATGTTCCTCGTCCAAAACCGAGTGAGATAGACCCTTTGATCAATCAAAACAACACAGATTTGAAGAATTTCAAAATTCAGTTAGGGTTGTGTTCTTGGCGCGTTTTTTCGTTCAAAGAATTCAAATATTTGTTTTAAAATATAATGTGTTGGAAGCGTATCATAAACAAGCCACAAGCGTGGCTCAGTTGGTCCATGTTTTGGTTAGCAAGCGTGGGTGCGTGGGTTCAAACCCTTGTGGAGACAAAACCAATTTTTTAGCACCTATTTTCTTTCTTTTTTCTTCACAACTTTAATTAATCATTTAACTAACCAAATTAATTCATTTTTCATTCATTTTTTGTACACTCTTTATTTAACACATATATTTTATGAATATCAAAAAAACTCACAAAAAAAGATTTATTTAATATGTTTTTAATTAGGTTTAAAATGATACATTTTTAAGTGTTTTTAATTACTTTAAATATTGTTTTTTCATTTAATTTTTAACCTAATCACTTGTAAATATTTTTTGTGATCAAACCCTAATCATTTAGGTCTTAATTAAGCATTAAAATTTGTTTTAACTTAATTAAGTTGACTTTTGTCAAATTCAAATCGTTTTAAAACGAACGATCACGGTTCTTTTCAAAAACAATGAACCATTTCTTTTTGAAACTTTTGATTAAATCTTTTAGTTGATCAATTGGTTTTCAAAACGAAGTGGGGCCTCTCGAATATTAGAGAGTATAAGTCCCTTTCGTCTTTCTTTGTACAGAAAACTTTTTCCAAAACTTTCAAACAGTTTTTTAACAACAAATCACACATCTTTTTCAAACCATCCACCCTGTTTTATGAAAATAAAACAGGGGCCTCTCGAATATTAGAGAGTATAAGACCCACTCTTTTTTCTTTTATACAGTTTTTCTTTGTACAGAAAACTCTTTCAAAACAAAATCTTTTCAAACAATTTTCAAATCATTTTCAAAACAACCAAACTTCAAATTATTCAAAACTTTTCAAATATACCATGGGCCTCCATGTAGGTATAAGCCCCAAGCCCTTTTGTACATACCCATTCCAGTACATGAAATTAGGTATTTCATTGTACGCCTTTTTGTACATACACTTTTTGTACATACACTTTTTTGTACATACTCCCTTTTGTACATATCTCGATCAGTTTGATTTTTAACTTTGAATAACAAACCAAAAATGAAGGTTTTCTTTAAATCTTCCCAAAAAATATACCATGGGCCTCCATGTAGGTATAAGTCCCAAGCCCCTTTGTAAATACCTGTTTACATAGCTTTGAATAAATTCAAGTGGACTTCTCCCCGAGTACGAGTCCCGAGCCCTGTGTATACAAATGGATCATGCTTACAGGTATATTTCCTTCATAAACTCCATTATATACACACACTTTGTTATATATAACTGTTCATATTTGTTCATGTACTTGTTCATATTTGTTCGTACTTGTTCATACTTGTGATTGTGTTATATATGCTTGTTCAACTTAGTACAACACTAGGTTCCCCATAGCCTCCTATTGGGCTTTGTGCAAAGAATCTCCACTAGTTTAGGTTAGGACATAGAGTATGATTTCCCGGTGAAATCGCTCTAAGAGCTCAAACCAACTATACCATGCCTCCCCTTGGGCTTTGTACAAACGAGTGACCCTCCCATAGCCTCCTCTTGGGCTTACAATGCAAGGACCCTGGATTGTCCCTCCCATAGCCTCCTCTTGGGCTTACAATGCAAGGACCCTCGGATAGCCTCCTCTTGGGCTTCGTACAAGGACCCACGGGCTTCTTATAAGCATCCCCAATATCCAAATCAAATACCCTAGGAGATTAGACATTTTTCATCTCTATGCTAGGAGTATCTCTTATATATCATCACAAACAATCAATCAATCAAACTTTTTTGCCACAAGTCTGGCTAATCAATCAATCTTCTTTTGCCACAAGGCTGGCTAATCAATCAAACTGTTTTACCACCGTACTGGATGATTAATCAAAGTTTTTGTCACAAGGCTGACTTCATTGAAACTTTTGCCACAAGGCTGGCTGATTAATCAAAGTTTTTGTCACAAGGCTGACTTCATTGAAACTTTTGCCACAAGGCTGGTTAAACAAAAACATCTTTATCATTCTAAGCACCCTAAGTGGCATGGCCCCGGGCTTATAATGAAAAGATTTTCAAATAAAAACAAACAGATGTATGTGATGATATAGATTAGATACATCTAGCATTTAGACGACATTTGTCTATTTTCCTTTGCTTCCACTAGCATAAGTGGGAACTACGATTGCTCTGACTTTCTCAACATCCCTTTGAGAATACGTAGGCACAAGGTCGATCCTTGGCGAGCAAAACAAAACAAAACAAAACAAAAAAAACCATTCAAACCTTAGCACCCGTAGACCCCGAGCTACAGATGCTCTGATTCCCTTTAAGGGATATGTATGCAGAGGATCGCGATGATCTTTGCGAGCATAATCAAACAAACACCTTAGGTCCCACCTATTTCACAAGAACCTCTCAATAATATGGAATGAAAAACAAAGTAAAGAACCCTGTAGAGTACTACAGATACGTTGGGTGCTAATACCTTCCCTTCGTATAACCAACCCTCTTACCCAAGATCTCTCCCCCCACTTTTAGGTTATTGCAGCTTTTTTCCTTTTCCTCTTTTGGAAATAATAAAAAGTTTGGTCGAAACAAAGAAAAATCATTTTTTATGAGCACTCGAGCCCAAAGAAGGCATCAGGTGTCTCATCCCACAAAAAGAGGCACAAAACGGTTTTTCGCCCGCGACAGAAAAATGGCGACTTCACTGGGGAACCATCTTTTTATTGTTTCCAAAGGAAGGGTTATTTCTATTTGCTTTATTTTTCATTTCATTTTTGTTATATGTGTGGTTCTGGTTCTGTTACTTGCGTGGTTCTGTTACAAGTGATACATTATGGACAAATCCTAACCCGGATTAAGTACACATAAGAAATTAGGTGGAGGGTATAGTCATGTGCAGGCGCACGTGAGAATCCTTCCGCTCAGTGGAGGTTCCTTGTTGGTAATATATGTTTAGCATGTTTCGTAGCGAAGACATTATTACTTTCATTGAACTGTAGAAGCTGAGAGACCGTAGAACCCCAACCCATCCTGGCCTTATTAGGTTGTGGTGCAGAAACTATTCAGGTGAAGACTTGGATTAGTTGTCATGCGGAGAACCACACTCAGACGAGTTTTTCTTGAGAATATTACTGGCTCATGAGTTTAATTGTGGAAGGCCGGTAATATCCGAAAGAAAAATGTAGACTCTGACGTATCAGTAGAACATGTCATGCAGGTGATTAACTAGATCTATCCCATTTTTGGTTCTCTGACCTCATGCTCGTGACTTTGGACCTTTGAACCTATGCGTTACCATGTTTGCGTTACCATGTTTGTAATACCATGTTAGTGTTACCATGTTTGAACTACCATGTTTGCTTTACCATGTTTGAATATGTGGCATCCATGCATCCATGCATTCATACATTCATTAAAAAACTCATCATTTTCCATAAAAACATGATTTTTCCAAAAAAATTAGAGAATTTTCTTTGCAAACATTATAGGATTAAGTTATGGAAAAAAGGTATACCAAAAAGTACGGTTTCAAAACGCCTGATGTAGAAAGACTGATAGAGTTAGCATCTTCTGTACAAGATCCTTCTAATTTTAGGAAAAGTTATGGAAAGCTTTTGCCTATCCTGAACACTCATGTTGATGAAGGACTTCTCAAAACTCTGGTTCAGTTCTATGATCCCGTCTACCGTTGTTTTACCTTTCCAGACTACCAGTTGGTACCGACCTTGGAAGAATATGCCAATCTTTTGGGTATTCCCGTGTCTGACAAAATACCCTTCAATGGTTTGGAAGCCATTCCTAAGTCACACGTCATTGCAGCAAGTACCCATTTGAAAAAGTCTGAAGTAGAGAGTAATTGGACTACCAAAGGAAACCTCCCGGGTTTAACTTCACACTCCCTAATAAAGAAAGCCTTTGATTTCATCGAAACTGGTAGCATGATAGCCTTTGAAGCTGTACTAGCCTTGCTCATCTATGGGTTGGTTCTGTTTCCCAATGTCGACAACTTTGTTGATATCAATGCCATAAAAATCTTTCTAATTGGAAATCCTGTTCCGACTTTACTTGGTGACATGTATTTCTCTGTTCATCATAGGAATCGCCAAGGCGGTGGAATCATTGTATGTTGTGCACCTTTGTTGTTCAAATGGATTGTTTCACACTTACCTGAGTCTCCTATTTTCACGGAAAACCGAGAAGGTTTGCGTTGGCCTCGAAGACTTATGTCTCTTACTAATAATGATATTCGTTGGTATACCTTGGCTCGCTGTGGTACAGAAACCATTGATAGTTGTGGAGAGTTCGCCAACGTACCCCTCATTGGTACACAAGGAGGAATTAACTACAATCCGGTCCTAGCCCGACGACAACTCGGGTATGCAAATTCAGTTAAACCTGTTGGTCCCGCAGTGGAAGGCTACTTCTACCGAGAAGGGGATAATCCTAAAAAGTTGAAAGCAAGAATGGTGAGAGCCTGGTACGACGTCCGATGGAAAGAAAAAGGTGAGGAAAGAAATTGCATTGCCATGGACGCCTACACCTGCTGGGTAAAGAAAAGAGCAAAAGAGTTCCAAATGCCTTATGCTTATGAAAAACCCATGTTTCCTGCCGTATCTCAACGACCCAACATTCCAGCTATGGAGGAATACCAGCGCACTTTGGCTAAAATGAGGACAGAAAAAGATGCTTGGGAAGAAAAGTTTCGTAGCACTGAGGTGGAAAATAGAAAGTTGAAGAAAAGAGTGAAAGATCATGAAGAAACACTCTACTGTCAAGATGGATGGCTCATGAGCAAAGATGAGAAGATTCGCCAGAAAGACGCTGCAATCAAGAGGTATATCAAAGAAAGCAAAAATCTCGAAGGCTCAACAAGCAACGCTCCGACTCCTGATGATTGGAAGAAGGTTGTTGACAAGCTGAGGACCGAAAAGGCCGAATTGAAAGCTCACTATGGGAAAGAAATCATGAATCTCAAGCTACACAATGCATTTGGTTCTTCGTCTGATGAAGATGCTTAGGATTTGTTTAGCTTTTTTATTATTATTTATCATTTGCTTTTGTAAGGAGCTACGCTCCAATGTTGTAACATTTCCCATTATTTCAATAAAAGAATTGTTTGTGTTCAAATGTTTGCAAGGAAATAATCTTTAAAATGTTTGGAAAATTCATAAATTTCTTTTTGCATACATCATTCTGCATATCGAGTCTGTTGTATAGAGTCTCATCTTTTGGATCTTTCTCCATTAGATCGTCAAGCTGTCGCGTCTCAAAGTTTCTCGACCGCGCTCGCAATCAGATCACAGATACAATACTCGTTCAAGCAGAAGAAGAGTAATGGAACACTCTGAACAAGAGAATGTTGAGCTCCGTGGTACAGTGACCACTCTTCAGGAAAAGTTGGAAAGTCTCACGACTCTGGTTGACTCCTTGATGGCCGCACAAAATCAGCCGCCGCCACCTAACAGTCAAGCAACAGTAACATCTGAAGTCACTACTCCAGTTTCTACAGTTGCATTCGGTATTCCATCTTTCTCCATGCCAGAAGGTTGGGGCCCGCCTTTCAGCTTTGGTACAGGATTTCGCCATAATTTCTCTGGGGTTCAAACAGCTACAACTGAAGCACCTGCTGCACAGGGTTCGGCGTTTATTCCACATTCAGGGGTAACTTTTTCCCAAGTCACTATGGCACTTTCTCAACCCACTATGACAGTTCCGACCCCTACGGTTCACACTGTTCCCTACGATGGAAATGAGATTTATCATGATCAAGGTGATAGCACGAATCAGCGTAATCTTGTAGAAGATCTCCAAGAGCAGTTCAACAAGATGCAGCTAGAAGTCAAAGCTATCCGTGGAAAAGATTTGTTTGGAAAGAATGCCCAGGAGCTATGTTTGGTTCCCAGTGTACAAATACCTGCTAAATTCAAGGTCCCTGACTTTGAGAAGTACAAAGGTAGTTCTTGTCCACAAAGTCATCTTGTGATGTATGCCAGAAAGATGTCTACTTATGCAGATAATCATCAGTTGCTTATCCATTACTTTCAAGACAGTTTGACTGGTGCCGCACTGAAGTGGTACACAGGCTTGGATAGCACCAACATTCGAACATTCAATGACCTAGGTGAGGCCTTTGTCCGACAATACAAGTATAACTCAGATATGGCTCCAGACAGAGATCAGCTTCGGTCCATGGCTCAGAAAGACCATGAAGCTTTCAAAGAGTATGCCCAACGATGGAGAGAAACCGCTGCTCAGATTAATCCACCGTTAAAAGAGAAAGAGATGACAAAGATCTTCTTGAATACTCTCAGTCCGTTTTATTATGAACGCATGATTGCTAGTGCTCCAAGTGATTTCACCGAAATGGTAAACATGGGTATGCGTTTAGAAGAAGGAGTCCGAACCGGACGTCTGACTAAAGAAGGTGGATCTTCGAGTGGAACCAAAAAGTTCGGAAGTGGTTTCCCAAAGAAGAAAGAACAAAGTGTTGACATGGTATCCCAAGGGAGGCCAAGAGGAAATGTCAATCGTCAGCGACAGGTTGCTTCTATCACACCAGTCGTTAACACAACACAAAATCTGGGATTCACTCCTCAGTTTCAACAACAACAGCCTCGACCACAGGTTCAGCAGCTTAACAATAATCAGAATCGTGTACAAAGAGCTCCACAGTTCGATCCGATTCCAATGACGTACACAGAATTGTACCCTGCACTGATTGAAAGAGGTCTTGTCCAAACTAAAGCGCCACCACCAGTACCTGAGAAACTCCCATGGTGGTACAAAGCTGAGGTCTCATGCCCTTATCATCAAGGAGCACCTGGCCATGATCTTGAGCATTGCATAGCTTTGAAATATGAAGTTCAGAGGTTGGTTAGATCTAATCTTCTCTCTTTCAGAAATTTGAATCCAAATGTGCAAGCAAATCCGCTGCCCAATCATGGAGGGCATGTTGTAAACATGGTATATGGATGTCCTGGCCAATACCGAGTCTATAATATCAACTTCTCAAGAGCAGATTTGGTACAAATGCACGCCACTCTTTGTCGGGGGCAGAATTTTCGCCAGCATCAATACGGTTCCTGTAGAATATGTTGTGTAGATCCTCATGGATGTTCGATTGTGAGAAGAGATCTCCAAGTTTTGCTAGATAATGGTACTATTGAGATCTACAGAAATAGGGATGAAAATGAAGTTAACATGATAGGATGTTATCCGCATGAGCTTTTAGTCTCAGATATCAACTCGGAAATGCCTACAGTTAACGTCATCGTTCCTCATTTCAACATGCCTGAGCGCATGGAAGTTACTTACAACAAGCCAAAGGTTCCTATTGCTCCTTTGATCATTTGTCTACCTGGACCTGTTCCTTATGACTCTGACAGGGCAGTTCCATACAATTACAATGCTACAATGATAAAGAATGGACAAGAAGTTCCTTTACCTACTCTCTCATCCGTTGTAAACATTGCTGATGTAAGTCGTGTAACAAGAAGTGGACGTGTGTATACTCCACTACCTCCAAAGCAGCCTGTTGCTCCTGCTACTGGACAAAATCCTGTGAATACACCAGTGGGGAATCATATGGAAACTCCTGTCAGTAATACAAACACTGATGTTGGTCAATCCAGTGGAACCAATGTCAATCCTGACTTTGATGAAATTTTGAAGCTTATCAAAAGAAGTGAATACAAGATTGTGGATCAGCTTATGCAGACTCCTTCAAAAATCTCAATACTTTCATTGCTGTTGAATTCAGAAGCCCACAAGGAAGCCCTGATGAAAGTCTTAGATCAAGCTTTTGTAGACCATGATGTGACTGTTGATCACTTTGATGGGATAATAGCCAACATAACAGCTTGTAACAATTTAAGCTTCTGTGATGAAGAACTCCCCGAGGAGGGCAGAAATCACAATCTTGCTTTGCACATTTCTATGAACTGTCAGTCAGACTCTTTGTCCAATGTGTTGGTAGACACCGGATCTTCCTTGAATGTTATGCCAAAGACGACTCTTGCTCGCTTGTCTTACCAAGGAATGCCTATGAAATTCAGTGGTGTAGTTGTCAAAGCATTTGATGGATCGCGAAAATCTGTTATCGGCGAAGTCAACCTTCCCATGACAATTGGTCCACATACATTTCAAATCACCTTCCAGGTCATGGACATTCAAGCTGCTTATAGCTGTCTGTTGGGGCGACCATGGATCCATGAAGCAGGGGCAGTAACTTCGACGCTCCATCAGAAGTTAAAGTTTGTAACAAATGGAAAATTGGTAACAATAAGTGGGGAACAAGCCTTGATGGTGAGCCATTTATCCAATTTCTCTTTCATAAGTGCTGATGACGTGGAAGGAACTCAGTTCCAAGGTCTCTCTTTAGAAGACGAATCTTCCAAGAAGAAAACATCGATCTCTTCTTACAAAGAGGCAGTGAAAGTAGTGAAAGATGGAACTACCACTGGCTGGGGGCAAGTTGTGATCCCGACCAAGAATGAAACTAGAGCAGGTCTCGGATGTTCACCAACATTCTCAAACTGCACCAAGAAGGATGAAACCCTTCGTCCGATCAAAGAAACATTCATTAGTGGAGGATTCCTTAACCCAATTCCTCAAGAGGTTAATGTCCTTATCGAAGAATGCATCGAAGAAGGTCTACCTGATCCTGAAGAAGAATGGAAATGTTATCTCAATGACTCGGGATACATATCTCAGGAAGAACCATATCCTCCGTCAGAGAAACCCAAAGGCAAAGAAACTGAGCCTGTTCCTGCAGAAATCTGGGACACCTTGGGACAACCAAGTGGGAAATTTGATTATATGGTGAAATATACTGCACCTGAAAGTTACAAGATTGCGATTGAGGATATCCAACCAACTGGATGGGGAGATTCCTTTGAACATAATAGTCAACCAGAAGAGGCTTACCAATACTGTCAATTTTCTCAGCAGCCTGAAATTACTGAAGATTTCAGCTTCAATGCATCTGCCAAGGTTCATAATCCTGAAGATGGTTATTATCACATAAATGCCATTTTTGAAGATGAAGGGGAAGATGATCCCGCAGCTGACTCAGAAAGTGTCGCTGACAATGAGTCTCTTCATCCCGAAGACTGGGAAATACATCCTGAAAATTCTGAAGATTGTGACTCATCATATGCTCTTCAAGAAGTAGAAGAAGACCGTTTCAACTCTACAAAGAACAAGGTTGACAAACCAGGACCTTCAAATCCTGCTCGACCAGCGGTCAATGTCAATACTGAAGATGATTCTGGGGAGAATTTTCCTGAATACATAATACACAGAGGAGTCCGTTGCTACTGGAAAGCTGTCGACGTTCCAAATGTTGTTCGCCGCTCAAAGTAATCACCTCGCTGTTATTTTGACCTCCTGCCTTGCCCAAAGCAGAGAGATGTTTTATAGGGCTTTGTTTTTAAATGTTCCGCCCGAATAACTTTGTGTATAGGGCTTTGTTTTAAAGGTTTCCCTCTTTGTCCTGCCCAAGGCAAATGAGTTTGTGTTTAGGGCTTTGTTTCAAAAATGAATCATAAATAAAGTGTCATTTTGAATTCCCTACATTATGTGTTTTATTTTTTGCTTTTTCTGGAAATGGTAATCTTAAAAAAAAAACCAAAAAAAATAAAAAAAACTTTTTCAAAAAAAATCTGCATACACTCTTGCATTCATAAATTTTCTGAAATAAATATAAATCACATGTGCAGATTTACTATTGATAAACCCATTGAATGCAATAACCCTATGCCCTCTCCCAACTTTGAGTTTCCTGTGTTCGAAGCCGAAGAAGAGGAAGAAGAGGAGATCCCGGACGAGATCTCTCGATTACTTAAGCACGAGGAAAGAGCCATTCTGCCTCACAAAGAGCCTTTAGAAAAGATCAATTTGGGTTCTGAAGAAGACAAAAAAGAAGTGACCATTGGATCGCTGCTTGATGCTGATATCAAGAGTAAGTTGACAGACCTTCTCAAAGAATATGTTGACGTGTTTGCCTGGTCCTACCAAGACATGCCTGGGTTGGATACCAATATTGTTCAGCATTACTTGCCATTGAAGCCAGAATGTCCGCCAGTTAAGCAGAAATTGCGAAGGACTCACCCTGATATGGCAAACAAGATCAAAGTGGAAGTTCAAAAGCAACTCGACGCAGGTTTTCTTGTCACCTCCGAGTATCCTCAATGGTTGGCTAACATAGTGCCAGTTCCGAAGAAAGATGGTAAAGTTAGAATGTGTGTTGACTACCGTGACTTGAACAAGGCCAGTCCAAAAGATGACTTTCCATTACCACATATTGACATGCTGGTTGATAACACTGCTAAGTTCAACGTCTTTTCCTTCATGGACGGGTTCTCCGGTTATAATCAGATCAAGATGGCTCCCGAAGACATGGAGAAGACATCTTTCATCACCCCATGGGGTACTTTTTGCTACAAAGTGATGCCGTTTGGATTAAAGAATGCCGGCGCAACTTACCAAAGGGCAATGACTACTCTCTTTCATGACATGATGCATAAAGAAATAGAAGTTTATGTGGACGACATGATAGCCAAGTCCAGCACAGAAGAAGAACATATTGAATACCTTTTGAAGTTGTTTCAACGACTAAGGAAATATCAGCTTCGCTTGAATCCTAACAAATGTACTTTTGGGGTTAGATCTGGAAAACTCTTGGGTTTCATTGTCAGCCAAAGAGGTATTGAAGTGGATCCCGACAAAGTCAGAGCTATTCAAGAGATGCCTGCACCAAAAACTGAAAAGCAAGTAAGAGGATTTCTCGGACGATTAAACTATATCTCCAGATTCATCTCTCAAATGACTGCTACTTGTGGGCCAATTTTCAAGCTTCTCCGCAAAGATCAAGGGGTTGTATGGACTGAAGATTGCCAGAAAGCGTTCGACAGTATCAAGGAATACCTGTTAGAACCACCAATATTGATTCCTCCAGTTGAAGGAAGACCATTAATCATGTACCTTACTGTGTTAGAAGAATCCATGGGTTGTATGCTTGGACAACAAGATGAAACCGGTAAGAAGGAGCATGCCATCTATTACCTGAGTAAGAAATTCACAGACTGTGAGTCTCGTTACTCCATGCTCGAAAAAACGTGTTGTGCTTTGGCTTGGGCTTCAAAACGTCTCCGCCAGTACATGATCAACAATACTACTTGGTTAATCTCCAAAATGGATCCGATCAAGTATGTCTTTGAAAAGCCTGCATTAACAGGAAGGATTGCCCGATGGCAAATGCTGTTATCCGAGTATGACATTGAATACCGTGCTCAAAAAGCGGTCAAAGGAAGCATTCTCGCCGATCATTTGGCGCATCAACCAATTAATGAATATCAATCTCTCAAGTTTGACTTTCCTGACGAAGATGTCATGTACTTGAAGATGAAAGATTGTGACGAACCGTTACCTGAAGAAGGTCCTGAGCCTGGATCAAGATGGGGCCTAATTTTTGATGGAGCAGTAAACGCATTTGGCAATGGAATTGGGGCAATCATCATCACTCCCAAGGGTACTCATATCCCATTCTCCGCCAGACTGCTATTTGATTGTACCAACAACATCGCAGAATATGAAGCTTGTATCATGGGTCTCGAAGAAGCCATTGATTTAAGGATCAAGATCCTAGACATATATGGAGATTCGGCCCTCGTGATCAACCAAATCAAAGACAAATGGGAAACTTACCACCCTGGCTTGATTCCTTACAGAGATTATGCAAGACGTCTTTTGACTTTCTTCAACAAGGTTGAATTGCATCATATACCTCGAGATCAGAATCGAATGGCAGACGCCTTGGCTACTCTATCTTCCATGTTCAAAGTCAATCATTGGAATGATATGCCTACAGTCAGAATCACGCGCCTTGAAAGGCCCGCCTATGTGTTTGCAACTGAAGCAGTCATCGATGATAAACCGTGGTTCCACGACATCAAGCGCTTCCTTCAAACTCAAGAGTACCCGCTTGGGGCATCAAACAAAGATAAGAAAACTCTAAGGAGGCTCTCTGGCAGTTTCTTCCTGAACGGAGATGTGCTATACAAAAGAAACTTCGACATGGTTTTGCTCAGATGCGTGGACAGACACGAAGCAGACATGATTATGCATGAAGTGCATGAAGGGTCCTTTGGAACTCATTCAAATGGGCATGCAATGTCCAAAAAGATCTTAAGAGCAGGATACTATTGGTTGACAATGGAATCAGACTGTTATAAACACGTGAAGAGATGTCACAAGTGCCAGATCTACGCAGATAAGATCCATGTGCCACCGACTCTACTCAACGTTCTCTCATCTCCGTGGCCTTTTTCCATGTGGGGTATTGACATGATTGGAATGATCGAACCGAAAGCTTCAAACGGTCATCGTTTCATCTTGGTAGCAATTGATTACTTCACCAAATGGGTCGAAGCAGCATCTTATGCCAACATTACAAGACAAGTGGTTGTGAGGTTTATCAAGAATAACATCATTTGCCGATATGGTGTTCCCAGCAAGATCATTACTGACAATGGTTCAAACTTGAACAACAAGATGATGAAAGAATTATGTGAGGAATTCAAGATTGAGCATCATAACTCTTCTCCTTACAGACCAAAAATGAACGGCGCTGTTGAAGCCGCCAACAAGAACATTAAGAAAATCGTCCAGAAAATGGTCGTCACTTACAAAGACTGGCATGAAATGCTGCCATTTGCTTTACATGGGTACCGTACTTCAGTGCGTACTTCAACAGGGGCAACTCCCTTTTCTCTAGTATACGGCATGGAAGCTGTGCTCCCTGTAGAAGTTGAAATCCCATCAATGAGAGTCCTTATGGAGACCAAGTTATCAGAGGCTGAATGGTGTCAAAGCAGATACGATCAGTTGAACTTAATCGAAGAAAAACGTATGACTGCTCTATGCCATGGACAGTTATACCAAGCAAGGATGAAACAAGCTTTCAACAAAAAGGTTCGACCTCGTGAATTTCGAGAAGGCGACCTCGTGCTTAAAAAGATCTTGTCTTTTCAACCAGATTCTAGGGGCAAATGGTCTCCTAATTACGAAGGCCCGTATGTTGTCAAAAGAACATTTTCTGGCGGCGCCATGATTCTTACAACCATGGATGGTGATGAACTCCCACATCCTGTGAATGCTGATGCAGTCAAGAAATACTTTGTCTAAAAAATACAAAAGAACAGCTCGGTAAGTTGAAAACCCGCAAAGGGCGACTTAGGCAAAAATGAGCGTCTCGGTGGACAGAAAACCTGAAAGGGCGGTCCAGGCAAAAATTAGAGACAATAAACAGAAAAATACATCCTGGTAGATTGAAAACCTGAAAGGGCAATCTAGGCAAAAATTAAGGATTTATGACAAAGTAACTGCATCCGTCCGTACTTCGTCACCTGAAGAGTCTGTACTCCATCAAAGGATCTTCAATCAAATCATCGCCAATCTGAAGCGACAAGCACAGTTGGAACTCAAAGTTGTTAGGGAATAGTGGTTATTGCTTTCAATGTAGCCTTTTCCACATAATTACCATTTCCAACTTTTGTAAATACTCCATGGAATCACGCCTTTAGCTGATTTCCATCCTATTAAATAAATTTGAGCCTTGTGCCCATTTGTTTGCAATCTTTAATTTCATTCAGCTTGCAAAATGACGCTTTAATTGTGTTATTCACTTTTGAAACAAAAAAGAAAAATAAGTTTTAAATGAATTTACTTCACTTTTCTTTTTCAAAATAAAAGCGAAATTTTCCTTTGAGTTATGAACAACAGAAGGAACATCAGCAGTCGTCTCCATAGGATGAACAAAAGGATTCTCCCTGAAAAATTGTTGAGACAACGATATTCTTGTCCCAGAAAGAATTCTTGAAGCAATTATCCCTCGAGGTAAAGAAGCTCTTCTATCCCCAGTGAAGAAGCTCTTCTATCCTCATTGAAGAAGGTCTTTTATCCCCAGTAACGAAGATTTTCCATCTCCTGTGAAGAAGATCTTCCATCTCAATGAGAAAAGATGCTCATCTTCCCCAGAGAAGTTTAAAGCACGCAGCATCATTCATCACCTGTATTATCTACACCGTGTTGAAGAACATTTGCCAAGTATCTGGTTGTATTGCGACATCGGTCCTTCTCCAGTATATACTTCATTGTTTGTCAAGTATCGTCAGTATGCATGCTACATTCATGACATTTATCATTCATACATAATTGCATCATTTATGCATTCTTGCATTTTTCAATAATCACTTGTTTAGGATATATCTATCCTCAAAAAGAAAAGAAAAAGAAACAGATATGGGTGTGTCATCTCTCCAAGTAGGTTGTCACCCATAAACAGAAATAACATCCTTTCTTTCTCCAGTTCCCCACTGAGATCATTCCTCGTGGAAGAAGGTTGCTTTAGTTTCTCCTCTCAAAACAAAGGAGAAAATTCCCATTCGAGTTCATTTCTCATGGGTACAAAGTCTTGTTTGACTGTCTCTTTCCAATTCATTCTTGGTTAGAACCTTGTCTTTACCAGAAATTCAAATTCCGATTCCTCAAACAGAGTCGTGAAAAAATAGACAATAAGCAATAGCCTCGTCATCAGAGCAGCTTATGTCTCTTCCAAAAGTTTTTTTCCTCTCAAGGAAATCAATCATGAAGACCATTTGACAATCAGGGCCTTATTACTGTTCACAAGGCTGAACAACCAGTAATTTCCCAAGCAAAGTCTCCAGAATCATTTTATCACTCGGCTGATAATTGATCATGTCTTCAAAACCACTATCACGAGGCTGGTAGTCGGTAACCCTTTTTGTTCTGGTTATATTATTAACATGTCTATCACAAGGCTGATAGTCGATAATATTAACCGAACCTTTGAAACTCTTTTTACCTTGTCAAGTCTATCACAATGCTGGTAGTCGGTAATACAGTTTCATACCTTTCACTTTCGCATTATTAAACAAGTCTATCCCCATGCTGATAGTCGATAATGTCGATAGGTAAGCTTTTCTTACAAAGCTATCATTCCCCGGTGAAACATACACTTGCTTTCCCGAAAAGACAAAACGGATTCTCTTCCTAAAAATGGATTGAGGCATCCTCCCCGATCTCTTTTCCCCAGCGGAGTCAGTTCCTGATATTCCCTCGGTAAAGATATCCTTGCATCATTCGCAATTTTGGTATCTTAGGTCCAAAATTCGCGTCTTCTGATATTTAAGTCTCTTCCACCCTATCAAAACGAA
Organism: Vicia villosa; assembly: GCF_029867415.1. Lineage (NCBI taxonomy): Eukaryota > Viridiplantae > Streptophyta > Magnoliopsida > Fabales > Fabaceae > Vicia > Vicia villosa. The sequence continues at coordinate 114,013,025 of NC_081184.1, read as the reverse complement.
GATTTTCAATCTTCATGTCTCAGGTTGAAGAAACTTAAATAGGGGCATCTGTCATACCCCAATTTTTGACCTAAGATACCACCTCATATCATTGCATATGCATCATTTGCATCTCTAACAAATTGCATAGTTTGTGTTTGCTATTTGTGACTCAGCAGGATTTGATCAGGAAATCACTCATCAGTACAAGTAACAATCAATTAGGGTTTTGTTCTCCCTTCATCTCAAATGAATCATCTTCATTAATAATCAACATTTGGTCCTCAGAGATTCATTTCAACAAGCTCAACAGCTTTGAATCGACTGAATTAGGGTTTTGACTGAAGACAGCACACTCCTGACTTTTGCTCAGAATTTGACTTAATGGCTTGGGACATGATATCAAGACCTCAAGTGCATCATTTTGACCTAATCCATTGGCTCATAACATCTCCTACACAAAGATTGATCAGGCAAATCCTCAGATCAGGGTTTTGAACTATCAGGGACCAAAATCAGGGATCACATTTGGGAAACCCTAAAAACCCCCAGGGAGTCAATCAAAGGTTTCAATCATCTTCAAATAATCCCTATGACAACATCCAATGGAAATTACATCTCAATTCAAGGTCCACAGTCATCAATTTCATCTGGTCGACAATTAGGGTTTTGACCTGATTCACTGAATAACTGACTTTTTAATCAGGACATGGTGCCACAACTCAAACCATGGCTCAATATCCTCTAATGCTTCAATATGATCCATTCATACCATTCATTTGATGAGGATAGCCTGTTTCATTGAAAACTCCAGAAACGCGATTCGTCTGAAAAAGTCAACTATACAAGATCACCATTGACTTTTGGGGAATTTTGGTCAACCATGACTTTTGAAGTTTTTAATCATCAATATATGATATGAGAAGTCATTTGATCAAGAAAAATCAAGAAAATCAATCAAGAATCAAAAAGTCAAAAGTTTGACTTTCATACTTAGAAAAATTTCTAAGTGTTTTTCAATGGTTTTTTCCAAACTTTGAAAGGGAATTTCTCAAAATTTCACCTACAAACTGATAAAAACTTCCAACATGAAAGTTGTAGATTTTGATCCAATAAACAACTTTGACACATATAAATTTTTTCCATAAGATTAACCATTTAAGAGATATGGTGCTTCAAAGTTGGTACTTTTTGAAAACTTCACTTAAAACTTCATTTTCTTCAAAGTTCATGGAACTTTTTCACCCATTTCCTTAAGAGACTTGAGGAAACTTTCAACTAGGCTTTTGAAGTATGTAATATGAGCTTTCCAAAATGTCAAAGAGCATGAAAAAATATGGAGTGTAGGTATGGTTTTGAATTATGCATTTAGTGATCATTTTCACTTGAATTTTCACCATTTTTCACTAAGTTTCAAAGCTACATGACCTATAATCCAAGCAATGATGCAAAGAGGCAATAATTGAAGAGATATTTTCTGATATAAGATCAGAATGGAAGAGGATAAGAAGCTTGGGATTTAACCATGGTTTAGTAACTTTTAACCATGTGCATTAAATGTAAAGATTCCATTTTATCTTCAAATGCCAAATCACCAATTCTTGATCAACTTGCAAAGCTTTGTATTCAGAAACCTTGGCCTATAAATAGAGGTCCAAACTTCATTGCAAATCACACCAAAACCTCACAATTATAGGTTTTCTCTCTTCTTTCTTGAATTACAAGTCATGTGTTTCAAAGTGAGGTAGAAAACTCAACCTCCATCTCTTGCAAGTTCTGACCAAAGTGATGCTTCCCACAAACCACAAACATCATATGGGATGTGTTTGATCCATCCATACACCCCAAATCACCCTAAATCTCAGAATCACTCTTCAACCACCATATTTGCATAAAATGAGCCTTAACATATCAATTCTCATACCAGGCCATATTTGTCCAAGTTAATCATCTAAACACACTCCATATACTTTACATGAACTGTTCCAACCATCATACATGATCTGAAACATCAAAATCAACTAACTTGATCCTCACTTGAGCTAAACTGCAGTTCGGGTACCACAAGGTGATCAAGAGGTTTCCAGTTCATTCCAGGCATTCAAACACATCACATAAGGTCCATTGAAGCTATCCAGATCATCACAAAGCATCTGTAACACCTCCAGGCACGATTTCAATTTCCAGTTTGGCCGTTTTTGAGGTAAGTGCTCATGAACTTCAAACTCCATCATACATGCATCATAAATGAAAAATGAACATACCATCTTGTTTCTGCACCTATGAGGATCATTAACCCTCAATCAATTGCATCATAACATGATCATACACGATTTCACATTGAATTCCAGTTCTAGGGTTCTTCGTGTTCATCAGAAAATTGATAGCCTTAGAGTGAAAATAAATGAAATTAAAGGTCATCATCATGTTCCTCGTCCAAAACCGAGTGAGATAGACCCTTTGATCAATCAAAACAACACAGATTTGAAGAATTTCAAAATTCAGTTAGGGTTGTGTTCTTGGCGCGTTTTTTCGTTCAAAGAATTCAAATATTTGTTTTAAAATATAATGTGTTGGAAGCGTATCATAAACAAGCCACAAGCGTGGCTCAGTTGGTCCATGTTTTGGTTAGCAAGCGTGGGTGCGTGGGTTCAAACCCTTGTGGAGACAAAACCAATTTTTTAGCACCTATTTTCTTTCTTTTTTATTCACAACTTTAATTAATCATTTAACTAACCAAATTAATTCATTTTTCATTCATTTTTTGTACACTCTTTATTTAACACATATATTTTATGAATATCAAAAAAAATCACAAAAAAGATTTATTTAATATGTTTTTAATTAGGTTTAAAATGATACATTTTTAAGTGTTTTTAATTACTTTAAATATTGTTTTTTCATTTAATTTTTAACCTAATCACTTGTAAATATTTTTTGTGATCAAACCCTAATCATTTAGGTCTTAATTAAGCATTAAAATTTGTTTTAACTTAATTAAGTTGACTTTTGTCAAATTCAAATCGTTTTAAAACGAACGATCACGGTTCTTTTCAAAAACAATGAACCATTTCTTTTTGAAACTTTTGATTAAATCTTTTAGTTGATCAATTGGTTTTCAAAACGAAGTGGGGCCTCTCGAATATTAGAGAGTATAAGTCCCTTTCGTCTTTCTTTGTACAGAAAACTTTTTCCAAAACTTTCAAACAGTTTTTTAACAACAAATCACACATCTTTTTCAAGCCATCCACCCTGTTTTATGAAAATAAAACAGGGGCCTCTCGAATATTAGAGAGTATAAGACCCACTCTTTTTTCTTTTATACAGTTTTTCTTTGTACAGAAAACTCTTTCAAAACAAAATCTTTTCAAACAATTTTCAAATCATTTTCAAAACAACCAAACTTCAAATTATTCAAAACTTTTCAAATATACCATGGGCCTCCATGTAGGTATAAGCCCCAAGCCCTTTTGTACATACCCATTCCAGTACATGAAATTAGGTATTTCATTGTACGCCTTTTTGTACATACACTTTTTGTACATACACTTTTTTGTACATACTCCCTTTTGTACATATCTCGATCAGTTTGATTTTTAACTTTGAATAACAAACCAAAAATGAAGGTTTTCTTTAAATCTTCCCAAAAAATATACCATGGGCCTCCATGTAGGTATAAGTCCCAAGCCCCTTTGTAAATACCTGTTTACATAGCTTTGAATAAATTCAAGTGGACTTCTCCCCGAGTACGAGTCCCGAGCCCTGTGTATACAAATGGATCATGCTTACAGGTATATTTCCTTCATAAACTCCATTATATACACACACTTTGTTATATATAACTGTTCATATTTGTTCATGTACTTGTTCATATTTGTTCGTACTTGTTCATACTTGTGATTGTGTTATATATGCTTGTTCAACTTAGTACAACACTAGGTTCCCCATAGCCTCCTATTGGGCTTTGTGCAAAGAATCTCCACTAGTTTAGGTTAGGACATAGAGTATGATTTCCCGGTGAAATCGCTCTAAGAGCTCAAACCAACTATACCATGCCTCCCCTTGGGCTTTGTACAAACGAGTGACCCTCCCATAGCCTCCTCTTGGGCTTACAATGCAAGGACCCTGGATTGTCCCTCCCATAGCCTCCTCTTGGGCTTACAATGCAAGGACCCTCGGATAGCCTCCTCTTGGGCTTCGTACAAGGACCCACGGGCTTCTTATAAGCATCCCCAATATCCAAATCAAATACCCTAGGAGATTAGACATTTTTCATCTCTATGCTAGGAGTATCTCTTATATATCATCACAAACAATCAATCAATCAAACTTTTTTGCCACAAGTCTGGCTAATCAATCAATCTTCTTTTGCCACAAGGCTGGCTAATCAATCAAACTGTTTTACCACCGTACTGGATGATTAATCAAAGTTTTTGTCACAAGGCTGACTTCATTGAAACTTTTGCCACAAGGCTGGCTGATTAATCAAAGTTTTTGTCACAAGGCTGACTTCATTGAAACTTTTGCCACAAGGCTGGTTAAACAAAAACATCTTTATCATTCTAAGCACCCTAAGTGGCATGGCCCCGGGCTTATAATGAAAAGATTTTCAAATAAAAACAAACAGATGTATGTGATGATATAGATTAGATACATCTAGCATTTAGACGACATTTGTCTATTTTCCTTTGCTTCCACTAGCATAAGTGGGAACTACGATTGCTCTGACTTTCTCAACATCCCTTTGAGAATACGTAGGCACAAGGTCGATCCTTGGCGAGCAAAACAAAACAAAACAAAACAAAAAAAACCATTCAAACCTTAGCACCCGTAGACCCCGAGCTACAGATGCTCTGATTCCCTTTAAGGGATATGTATGCAGAGGATCGCGATGATCTTTGCGAGCATAATCAAACAAACACCTTAGGTCCCACCTATTTCACAAGAACCTCTCAATAATATGGAATGAAAAACAAAGTAAAGAACCCTGTAGAGTACTACAGATACGTTGGGTGCTAATACCTTCCCTTCGTATAACCAACCCTCTTACCCAAGATCTCTCCCCCCACTTTTAGGTTATTGCAGCTTTTTTCCTTTTCCTCTTTTGGAAATAATAAAAAGTTTGGTCGAAACAAAGAAAAATCATTTTTTATGAGCACTCGAGCCCAAAGAAGGCATCAGGTGTCTCATCCCACAAAAAGAGGAATATTAAACGGTTTTTCGCCCGCGACAGTATGTGATTAGAAAATATTTTTGAATAAGGACTTTAGCTTGTAAATAAGCGTAGCCTTTTTGAATTGATTTGAAAAAGGGTGTGAAAAGTAATTTTGAATTTAAATCAGAGCAAGCAATTAGTAGCAACTACCCTAATTTTAAGATTTTGTTCTTTCAGCTTTTCAGTTTGAAAGGGCTATCCATACCATAAAGAGGGTAGGGAGTCCTTTCATTGGATGTTAAGGGTCATTGAGGAAATATCGTTCACCATAAAACTGTCCCTACCATGTAGAGGTAGGTAGTCTTTAGGGAAGGATATAATAGACATTTAGGCAACAGGCGAGGATACCTTAGTAATTGGGACAATCATCATTTAAACCGAGGCAACATCGAGGGACAAGATCATTTTCGTTAAGGCAACTTCGAAGGGACATATGATCTTATGATGATTATGAACTGAGGGCAACATTTTCTTTAGGTATCCTCGGAATCGAGGGACTTGACTATTTTAGAATCATAATAATAAAAAGGCAACAGGCAACAAGGCAACAAAAAGAGGTTACCCTAAAGGTGTGTGTGTGTGTGTGTGTGTGTCACAATCAGGTGATTCAATTCAGTTATATTTATCTTATAATTTAGGCAAACTAAATTTATTAGCAGGCTTGTCACTCCCTAGATTACTAACCACGCAGTATAAAAGCAGAATTAAAAGGTCCTATGCTATTACAATAAACACCTGTGGGCAGAAAAATAAAGGCAGGAAAATAAAATCCTAAATCTATTACAATAAACACATGCAGAGGCAAGATGATAGAAACCCTAAACTATTACAAGGCTTTGTGGCAGATACAGAAATTAGGCAAATGAATAAAATAAACATAATAAAAGGCAAACCCCAAATGGGGAACAAGTTAACCATAGTTAATAGAATAAATAAGGCAAGGCAAAAAGGCGAATGAAAATAAAAAGGCAAAAAATAAAGGTAAATTAAAAGGTTTTTGAAAACAACATGACGGACCGTGATTTTTAAAATATTTATAATAAAAAGGGTTAGTAAAAACACTGATTAATAGCCATGATGAAAATAGTTAGCCAAAACTAAAATCAGGGTTTGAAAACCTAAAAATAATTAATTAACCTAAAATTAAATTAATTAGCCTAAAAATAATTATTAGCCTAAAAATAAATTAATTAGCCTAAAATAATTATTAGCCTAAAAATAAATTAATTAGCCTAAAAATAAATTAATTAGCCTAAAAATAATTATTAGCCTAAAAATAATTATTAGCCTAAAAATAATTATTAGCCTAAAAATAAAGAATGTGATAAAATTCTAACCCTACTTCATGAAAATGGACAACATCTACCTATTATATATTTTAGGGTTAATGGTTAAAAAAGAGATTTTACCAAGGTTTTCAAGGGCAATGAAGCAAACAAATAAGTGTAAGGAAGAATTGACACTTGATCCCTTTGGCCAAAGGAGGTACCTGCAATAATAATAATAATAAGAATATTAGTAATAGTAATAATAATAACACAAGAAAAGAATTGGGGTTTAGAAAATTAAATTATGGACAAAATTACGAGTAACCTTGATTTTGCCAAATACCAAAAGGTTTTTGGCCAACTATGAATAACCTTGATTTGACCAAATACCAAAAGGTTTTTGGGCAAATATGAATAACCTTGATTTGACCAAATACCAAAAGGTTTTTGGCCAAATATGAATAACCTTGATTTGGGCAAATACCAAAAGGTTTTTGGCCAAAAAAGAAATTGGGGTACCATCCACTTGGTCAATCCATAGAAAACCTGTTCATAAACCAACGCAATGTTACGGTTAAGAAAACAAATGAAAAAATAGAAAAGTGATTAAAATAAAATCAAAAAAATATAAAAACCTGATTATAAATCAAATAAAATAAGAACACGAAACTACAATTTTTTTAGATTTTTTTGAAAATATGAAAATAGAAATTAAATCAAATAAAATAGAAAAAAGAGGAATTTGCGATTTTGAGGATCGAAATCCTTTAGAATTCTATTATAAAGGAGTATTGTTCTACGATTTTTTTCAGAACTTCTGGAAAAAATTCGGAGCAAATCGAAACAGTAGTTTCAGAATTCGACTGATAGGCTGGAAAACTTATTACTGTGCTGCAATCAGAATTACAACCCTGAAGAAGGAGAAGTAGGAGAAAATATTTTTTGTGTTTGTGAGAAGAGAGAGAGTCGGAGTAAGGGTTAGAATTGTTAGTCCCTAATGTATAAAAAATATTAGTATTTATAAGGAAAATATTAGGTTAAAAAACAATGGGCTTGGACTCTAAAAAAGATTTAATTAGTAATAAAAATAAAATTCTAATAACTATTAATTATAATACTAAATAATAATAATAGCTAACTAACTATAATATAATTAGAAATAAAAATATAAAATTAATAATAACTGAATTAAAACTATAATAATAATAATAAAAAAACATCTATCTGATTTAATGCTTAAATTAAAAAAAGTAACTTCTGAAAACGATATATATTTTTTGTAATTTTTGAATATATTTTACTAAAAGGAGTATAAAAATTAAGATTTAAAGAAAAAAGATGTTTTAAACTTTCTGATAAAAAAGAAGAAAATGATAACTAAAGAAGTTAAAAAAATGATAAAAAATGGAAAAAAAGTTAGAAAATAAAATAAAGGTTAGAAGTGAGATTCGAACCCGGGACCTTTCGGTCGTGCGTCTTTTGCCCTCAAATTCTTACCGATTGCGCTACGTCAATTATTTGAAATAAAATGACATAGACAATTATAAGAGGGCAAATTTTGGGGTATGACAGCTGCCCCTGTTCAATCTTCTTACACTTGGAGATGTAGATTGGCTTGTGTGCCTGTCGGAATATGAAGGTGAAAGAGGATTGAACACTAGAATACCAAGAAATTTGCCCTTGCTGATGGTGAAGGGAATTTCTCGGAGATGGGCTTAGAGATGCCATCCGGAAATTTGATGAAAGTTGTCAGGGATGGGCTTAAAGATGCCACCAGGATATTGAAATTTGATTGAGATGGGCTTAAAGATGCCATCCAGCTTGATAGACTTGAGAGTCAGAATACGTCGTACGTTAGACTGTATCTGAGGGATATACTTGTGATGAGTCGTACGTTAGACTGAATCCACTGTATTGATAAATTTCGAAGTAAGCCGTACGTTAGGCTATACTTTTAGGGTGAGTCGTACGCTAGACTGGATCCAGTTTGCATTGTTAGATGTCTGGAAAACCGTGCGTTAGGCTGAAGGATGGGTCGTACGTTAGATCGGATCCAATTTGCATTTGATAAATGTCTAGAAAGCCGTGCGTTAGGCTGAAGGATGGGTCGTACGTTAGACCGGATCCAATTTGCATTTGATAAATGTCTAGAAAGCCGTGCGTTAGGCTGAAGGATGAGTCGTGCGTTAGACCAGATCCAATTTGCATCGGTAGATGTCTGGAAAGCCGTGCATTAGGCTGAAGGATGGGTCGTGCGTTAGACCGGATCCAATTGCATGGGTAGATGTCTGGAAAGCCGTGCGTTAGGCTGGAGGATGGGTCGTGCGTTAGACCAAGTCCCCTGTGTTGATAGTTATCAGAATACACCGTACGTCAAGTTGTATCCTAGGATGAGTCGTACGTTAGACGGGATCCTTTGTATTGAGAAGTACCAGAATGAGCCATACGTTAGGCTGTATCTGAACCATACTGGTCTTCGAAGGTTTCTGGTTCTCCTTCATCTACTTCGACGTAAGTGACCCTTTCTTTCTTGTAACTTTTATTTGCTCTAGCCTTTTCTGCTTTTAATCTTTCAACCTGGCGAACCCTATCAGCCAATTGGGCCATATCTTGTAGATATTGAGTGTCTAAATTCTTCCTGATGGAGTAATCTAGACCTCCAGCTGCCATTTCGACTAATTCGTGTTCAGGTACCACTGTAAAACATCTAGCTTTTAGCAAACAAAACCTGTTTAGATAATTGTCTATAGGTTCAGTAAACTTCCTCTTAATACTAGCCAATTCTTTGAGACTTATCTTGGTTTGACCCATATAGAACTGTTCATGGAACAATCTTTCTAACTGAGACCAAGTGTCTATGGAGTTTGGTGGTAGTGTTGTGAACCATGTGAAGGCGTTTTTGGTCAAAGAATTGGGAAAATATTTCATCCTCAGATCTTCATTGTTCGCCAAATCTCCAGCCTCAGTCATATATTTGGATATGTGTTCTGTGGTAGATTCAGTAGTATCTCTTGAAAATTTAGTAAACTTATGGACCTTGCGCCCCCTAGGTATTTCAGTTTGCAAAACATAATCTGATAGAGGAGACGTATAATTTGGCCTTCGTAATCCTGTGTTCAAACCATTTTGTGTCATAATCCTCTCTATCATAGCAGTTAGATTTGTTTCCATCTGATTATTTTGCCTAACCCTGTGAATCATTTCGTCAGCATTTTGGTTTCTATTATTCACCACTACCCTTTCTGGCTGTTCCTCAGGGATATCTTGTTGAACTACCTGTTGATCTAAACCTGCCCTCAAGGGTTCTGTTTCAGGGGGTGGTCTTGGGGGTCGAATTTGGTTTATGGTGGGTTCATCATCTTGAATGACTATTTGATTTGTTCTTCGACGCGTCGAAGTTTCAGGAGCGCGTAAAAAGTCTGCCATTCGACCCATCTGCGCTGACAATTGTCGACATGTCTCAGAGTTGTCTCGGTTGGTTTTATCAATGTTCAGTATTAAAGGAGAAAAGATAACCCTCATTTCTCTGGCCAATAAACCTACCATATCTTGGTTACTAGCGTCCATTTATTGTCGGAACGCTGCTTGAGTATTCATTGTTAATGGGGGTATGAAATTTTGGCCTTGAACATTTTGTCCCACATTATTCATACCGGAACCAGAGTTTTAGAATGGGGAAAAAGTTGACACATTGGGTTGTGGATATACAGGTACACTACTACTTAATCATGTCATGTAAGAATATGGCATCCCGTAAGGTGGATCTCTCCATTGTCTCGGGTCTCTGAACCCTTGGTTCGGAGGGGGTGTCCCCTGAGTACCAAATTGTGACATTTGATTCACTTGCGCATTCGACGGGGGATTTGTAGCAGCAGCAGACGTCGAATTATTTGCCTGGATCGTTCCTATAGACCCAGGTATGGAACCAGTTACGGCCAGTGAGTGCGTTGGCACAGACATGGCCTGTGATTGGGCATTGGGATCTGTAGTGTTCGTTGCATTATCATTGCTATTTCCCAATCCCTGTGGAGGATCTTGTTGTCCCCCTCTGTTAGTGTTGTTAACCATTCTCTTGGTGTATTTTCTCTTAGGTATTGGTTGGTTACTATCGAAAGTTTTACCACTCCTAAGGTTCAAACAACGCAGAAGGCCACGAAAACACTAAATTTACAAATTGAAATGAAAACAATTGAAAATAACACTATGACACTCTCCCACTGGGCGTGTGTGGACCGTCCTTTCGGGCCATACCCCTCCGTGGGTGGGATACGTGAACTGACTCTTTTTTGTCGATCGGACGCTTTCGCGTCATCTTTTGAAAAAGTTTACAGAGTCGCCACCGACCTTTTATTTTATCCAATGAAGGAAAGGTTTATAAAAGAAACAGAAAAAAGACCTTTGAGAGATTCTGGGTAAGGGGGTAGGTTATACAAAGGGAAGGTGTTAGCACCCTTTGTATCCATGGTTATCCATGGGCTCTTTAGTTTGCTTAGCTCATTTGCTTTACTTTTCAATTGATTCGGAATGCTTTACCTGTGTTTTTGAAATACCTTTGCAAATAGAATTTGTAATGATCCTTGTGCGGATATATACAAATGCTTGTTTATCTTTCGAAAGATGTTTTGAAAAGATCGTTAATTTTGTAATGATCCGTGTTTGGATGTATACAAAATATTGTCTTTTGGAAAATTCGTTTTAAAAAAACAACAGTGTATGAGAATTTTGTTTGTTTTGATTTTGAGCAAGCAAACTAGGAGGTCTACCCTGATTTATAAGGTCTTTATCCTTGTTCCCTTTAAAAATCTATCCATTCGTCGGATATAAACAAAAGGTTCGATTTTGTACTCGAAACAGTAGAAATGTAACTTTGATTTTGAAAAGAGTGAAAAGGGATTTCCCTAAGAGGTGCAAATGTGATTGTGATTGAATTCAGATATTTATCTTTGAAATAGTGATCTAACAGTTCAGTTTTATCTTCGACATACACGCAGTTTATATGTGTGCTGGAAATTAAAATGCGGAAATGTAAAGTGCGGAAAGTAAATCTACGCTATTACATCGATTGTGCGGGAAATGTAAACTAGCCTAGTTACATGAATTTGACATCCTATACATTTATCTAGGAATTTTAAATTGCAAGAAATAAAAGGCATATTTTTTGGATTTTTATGATTTATTTTAAATATAATTAATGCATGATTAATTAATTTTAAAATAAAGAAAAGATGAAAAAATGATCAAACTTAGAAAATAAGTTTAGAATATGTACAAAATGTTTGTTAATTGATTTTAGAACAAAACTAATTTTTTTGGAATTTTTGAAATTGTTTTTGGATTTTTTAAGTTAATTAAAACATAATTATATAAATAATTACACAAATAATTAAGACTTAAAGATAAAATTATCCTAAATATGTACAAAATTAGTTTATGATATATAAACAATATTTAACACAAAGAACAATTTTTTTATGATTTTTTGACTAATTAAAATAATTAATAAGCAAATATATAAATACATACTAATTAATTATGAAAAATATTGAAATTTTGAAGAAAAATAAAATATTTTTATTTCAGAAAATAATATATTATTTTAGAAGTTTAAAATATTTTTTGTGGAATTTTTTGAATTTTTAAGCTATTTTAAATTAATTTTGCAAAGAAAATAAAATAAAATAGAAAATAAAATAAAAATAAAAAGGGATACTGATCTGGTGTAGTGATTGAGTGAGAGTCCATGGTGTGGCTGTGTGTTATGGTGCGTTGGATGGTAAGATTGATGAGATCAAGAGTCCAGATTTGTAGGTGCATGATATGATGGTAGGGAACATGTACTGAATTCAAGGAGAATTCAAACTTTCTGACTGGGGCCCACATGTGCACGCGTGGATGGGAGACTGGTTGACCTTCCAATGATGAAGAGCCACGTGAGCGGAGGGAAAAGTCAGCCTTGACTGACGAACCACGCTTGGACGCGTGGTCGTCTTCAACCTCCGTCTCATTCATTTTTTCAAACAGATAGCGGGGGTTTTAAACCCCCTCTATTTTTACGATAAATCGTGCAGTTTTTTATAGCTTCTGAACCTGCAAAAAATACACGTTAGCAACACATGAAAGCAACCCAGATCCACTAAACATGAGGCCCTGAGTTCATTGGTGGTATTAGTTTCTTTGTTTGATGCTTGTAGCTATAGATTCGAAGGTATTAAAGTTTAAGCATGCATGAACATCCATTAATGGTGTTGAGTGATTCTCACGTGGGAACTATTATGTCAAGGCCCAGATCACCCATATATGTCCCCATAAACATGTTAGGATGGTTAGTTTGTATGGAAATTAATTGCAAATATGAAAACGAAAGTTAATGCATATATACATGAAGAACACTTGTATGCACTATACGACTCTCATGGGCCTATATTTAGAGTTCAATCTTACTCTATGATGTTTGATAAGATGATTAGAAAGCTTGGTATGTATTAATATTGATTGGAGAATTGAATTTGAAATTTTACAAAGTTATGGAAATTTGAGAGAATTTTTGATATTTCTTGGCTATACTCTTGCTATATTTCGTGTCTCTCCCTATTGTGGATGTATGATGCTTCTTTTATAGCCCAAAGGCTGCTTGGAAGTGAAGCAAGAAGCCTTGTTGCCTTTGTTGAAAGTTTGGTTTTTAAAATATTAAAAACCTTGAATTTTTGACCAATCCTTGACTCCATTCAATGCTCCTGCCTTGGGCATCAATTTTCTGCAGAAAAATGAAGACTTTGGAGGTGTGTCATACTTGGAGATCAAGCCATCAATTATCCATGCAATTTCCTTTAATTTTAATCTTAAAATAAGATAAAATTATGTCAAAAATGGATAATATAGATGTGGGCTTTGTCTTGGTCGTGGGAGGCCCATAATATCATGGCAAAGATGTTTGGACCATAAAAACTTGGCATCTTTTGGAAAAAAAACATTTTTGAGCAATGTTGATTTCGTGCATTTTCCCAAAATTTAGCCAACTTCAACAAGGTGTAAATCCTTCAATTTTTGTCATATGAAGGAGATCTTGCACTTTTTGGAAACCTCAAAGAGTCCTCTAACCAATGTCTTTGGTTTCATGTCAAAATGATTTTTGGTTCTCCTTGTGTGTCCTTTTGAAAAAAGTGTCTTTTTGTTGACTTTGAAAATGACCTGTAATGTCTTTGGCCATATTTTTCAAATGGTGAATGCAATGACCATGGGATCAATTGCATTTGAAAGATAATTGAATTTCCTTCAAAATGAGCTTTGGTTGGCATTTTTTGGATGAAGGATGAGAGAGTTATGATCAGTCAAAGTTGAGTTGACTTTTCAGGCAAAAACCCTAATTTTGAATCTTAGGGTTTTGTTGATTTTTGATCTTTCCTTGATGAATTGTGATCATCCAATGATCAAATGTTGAATCCTTTGACAAAATATGGACTTTGGCAAAAAATTTCATTTTTGACTGTCAGTTGACTTTTTTGGTCAAACGGGTCGTCTGTTGACTGTTTGAGCTGCTGACGGTGCGTCTGAGTGAATTGAAGTTTGAAAATTTGTATGATGGTACTTTGAGATGTATGGATGTATATGAAATCCATTTGAGCTCTCAAAAACTTGTTGCTCCTGTTAAAACAAGAAAAACCCTGATTAGGGACTGTCTGTATAGGAGGCAGTTAAGCGTACCTGATTTTTGTGCAGTGTTGAGTTTCTGCTAATCATGTGATATTCAGAAGACTTCTAACACAAAAATCTTGGAAATTTGAATTGTGAATGATTGATTTGATTGATTGTACAAATCACTGAGAATTGTACTGTCAGCAGTTTTGTCTGTCAACTGACTGTTCGTGTACTGAAGCAGCAGTTAAAGTGAAAAAAATCAACTGTCAAAGTTAATTTTCTTTTTTTTGTTGTTATTTTTGTTTTTGTTATATGTGAAGCATGAAAAATTTATTTACATGACTTGTTAGAAAACAGAAACATAATAACAGATATTTACAGTATGCGGGTAAAATTACCGATAATAACCTGAAAATTGTTAAATGCACAGAAATAGAAATATTTGACTGGCAGAAACACACAAAATATTATCTTAGTAATTAAGCAATATTATGACAAATAGTACAACATTTAATACTGACAGTATAAATATTACATACTATTGAACAGTACGACGAATAGACGGTACGTTTAAGAAAATAAGAAACACGGCAAACTTTAAAAATGACGGTTGATGAACCATGCTATGATCAATAACATGTAGAGGATTGGGAATGCAACCATTGCAGGTCCACACTTCTCAGGACTGTGTAGGCAGAAGAAAGTCATGATCACCGTAGCAATGGTGATGACTGTAAGAAACAGTGTCTCTATCCATTTTGCCATTCTTGCTAGGAAAGAAGAAAGAAAATGGATGATGAAGTAGAAATTTGAAAGATGATTTAGAATTTGATGTGAGATTTGTGAAAAGAAGGAGAGGTATTTATAGAATGGAAAGATGATAGAGACGTTGGGGAATGATGTGATTCCGTACAAAAGGAAATTTGAGTGGTAGTGAGATTTGAAAGAAAGTGTAAGGTATTGTTGGGAAAAGAGAGATGGATAGAATAAAGTTGAGATTTGAATTTGAAAGGATAGATTTGAAAAGATTTTGAAAATAATGGAATATAGCACAAAAGTTAGTGGGAAAACAAAAACAATTGTTACCAGTACAGTGTGAGTTTCCTGCTTTTGCGCCTGCAAAAAGATTTAACCCTGCATGAACTGTGTTAGTACTATTTATCTGTAAAATAAATAAATAGTATTTGTGAAGTAAAGAACAGTATTTGGCGTTTGCGTAAGAATAAATTCCACTGTAAGCCAAGTTACTGTGTAAGAAAAATTCTGAAAACCAAGTTCTTCATATGTCAGGATATTTTGAAAAAATCCATGTTTATATGAGACTCTTAATTTTCATATTGAAACTTTCCTGAAAAAAGAAGTGGGCAAATTTTGGGGTATAACAGCGTGCCAATTTGTTTACCAGTAATTTCTGACAAACAACCGCTAGTCCTCCAAAGTGTTTAAACAATCTGGTTACTTGCAGGATCGACTAGATTGATCCTAGGACATTGTCGAATAGTGTTTTAGTGAATTGATTCATATTCAATAATCTCTATAGTTTGCAAGAATATACAACTTGCTAATGTAAATTGCGATGAGTAAATACCTTTAAGGAGAAATAAAGTAAATGTATAAACAAAGAACTTTTAAGTATAACTTTGCATTGAACAAATAACATAAAGTATGAAAATATGATGTTCTTCACACATACATTGTTTCAGCAAAGACTCTTTTCTCTCGCGCCGGTACTTCGAGAGTATTTTGTGAATTTTTATATATTTGATTCGAACATGCCAAGCTAAACAATAGTACTCCTATTTATACTACTTCGACCCTAACGATCATTACATAGATGTCTGCCACGTTCGACGTTTCGAACGTTTACTATCCTTCAGATGTCTCCACGCGTCTACTAGACGAAACCGCTTCCTTTTGAAATTCAAATCTTGTCGCTCTGCTGTTTCGACTAGACTAGCGCCTACGTCGAAGGATACTTGTCAAATTGCTACCACTACTCTTGGTTACATAACATCTCCTTCAAAGAGAAAATCCTTAAACAGCTCCATGAGAACTATTTATTCGTCATAATACAACAATCCAAGATATCACAAAACCTTAATCGAAATCTTCAGCTAACACATAGAAAGTCTGAGTTAAATGAAGGTTTAGAAAGTTAAAGAAACATTCATTTTTATCCTGGTTCACCTTCTCGATAAGGCTACCTCCAGTCCACCCTCTTCAGGTGATTTTGCCTCTCTCCATAGAGGACTTAATCCACTATAATCAATCCCTATTACAACTGCATAAGCAACCTTCTTGTGACTAACCATCCGCACAAGCTATCCGTGAGTGACTAACCCTAGATGATGAATCATTCAGTGATCTCAGCAAGATATAACATTCATCAACCTAGAAACTCCTGCACAAGCTACCTGCAAGTGACTAACCCTAGACAATGAACCGTTCAGTGATCTCAGCAAGATATAACGTTTATTGACCTAGACACCTTCAATAGTCTAACTAGACCTCTTAGAAATCTCAAGTATCCGAATAAGAAGGATACTCAAGGAACACCAATTCAAACTATAATTGTTCTTATGGAGATTACAAGAGTGCTTCTATCCAAGCAATTTTTTCTCCTATTCTAAGAGCATATTGTTTATGACACACTGACTAGAAGTCACTTTTGGTGCCTAAACAATCTATCAGAAGTTTCTTAAGAAATAACACAGTACGAGCAACAACTCTTGTGTTTTACATATTATTACAAGAATTAAAAATATCCTATAGTCTTTAACTTCTGGATGAGATCTTCTTCTTCTTCTGAAAGCAAATTAAGAGCAACAACTCTTGTTTCAAATTGCTTCTTTAACTTGGTCTTCACTTTCTTTGAATAAGGGGATTAGAGCTTCAACTCTTGAATGTAAATCCTTTTTGTAAGACCATCTTCCTTCCTTTGTAATAAGAAGATGTGGAGCAACAGCTCTTCATGTTGATAGCTTCTAGTGCATTGATCTTCATTTTCTTCTTCAATACTGATCGTGGAGCTTTTTACAGCTAGCAACACATTAATGAATTTAAGCACACATGAAACACTATAGAGAAACAACTCAGTGTATTCAATTTCTTTAGTCATTCAATGTGAAGATTCTATGGACCAATCATGTATTTGTTGATATCTCTTTACTCCTTTGAAGCATCCTGCATAACATGCAGATTTTTCTGTTTCTCTCTTAAGATTTCATCATAACAGGTTGATGTTGTGTTCTTCAACATACTTGTTTTCTCATCACACACTTCGTGTATGTTGCCTCTTATGGTGCAATTAATTTTCTTACACTTTCATGCTTGTGCACACATCTCTTCATTTTCACTTTCAAGGTTTTGCTCTTTATATACACTTCTGGTATATTACCGTTGGAGCATATCCGTTGAATCATATTTGAACATAGCATTTAATGCTTGGTATAGACTGAATCAAATATCTATTTCCAAGACGAATCTCATCATTGGTGTTTGATAGCACGTCTTCTTCAATTTTATTCTTCCAAGATAGTTTCTATTGGTGGCTTTATTGGTGGCGTGTCTTCTTTCACTCTTCCAAGATGTAGACCAAAATAGATGTCATAATTTTGTCTTTACTTTGAGTGCGGTGATTTCTTGCATGTGACTTAACTGGACCAATTTACGATGTTCTTAGAAGTTTCTGATCATTAGGTCAGAACATCTTTTGTTGGCATTGCTTGTTCTTCTGAGGAAGCTTATTGAGCTTTTGTTTGTTTGATAACTTCTGATCTTCTGACACTGATTGTTGAACTTGCTTTTAATCAGAACATCTGATTATTTAACGATGTTTCATTTATGTGATCTTCTTGTTGTTTTGAGACTTTAGGCATCTGATATTTCTGGTTTATTTCTTTGAGCTTGACTGATACTATTTCTGATCTGTTTCATTCCTCAGTCTTTAAGCCAGTTTCTGATACAATCAATATGCTTGTTTTGATGAATGTCGTATAAGACCTTTTAGCATAATATCTGCACACTCAATGAAATCATTAGTAATAAAATTGTTACTCATAAAACATATGCTTGTTATCATCAAAACCAGATTCTGAACATAGATCCCAATCTTGTTCTAACAATCTATAGGATTGGGTCAGTTAGGATATTTCATGATTTTAAGGGATTTACTGTTATTAAAGAGAATGAAGGATTGAGGGAATTCAAAAACTAATTTAGCATTTAATTAGGAGATTATTTGCTAGCCTAGGAGCTTCATGCTCTGGTTAGCAATTCTTGGAACTTTTTACATTTTCTATTTCTTTGTACAAACGAAGTACTGTCCCAAGTAAGATTTTTATTGAGCTATGTTTTTCATTAGCAGAGTTATTTGTGGGTTTATGCATACCACCCTGGACTAAACTACTTTATAATTTTGATTGCTGAGATATCGTATTTATAGTTAGTATCGTAGGAAATTACTGTATTGATTTTCTCATTCTTTTCTTAGCTCATTGTCCCCATAGTTAGTGGGATTTATTAGAAGACTTAGAACAATATATATGTATACATAGGTCTTACCCTTTATCGGTTAATGAAGCATCATTGGTTTGTTAGTTTTGGACTTGAAAGTCAAGGCATTTACAATGGAAGGAAAATTTGCTTTGTTGTTGGAAGCTTGAAAGTAGGAATAAACTTTTTTTTTACTTGGCACTCATACAGTTTACATGTTAATACAATCAAGTCTCCACATTCATTGGTCATGTTTTTATTTCCAGATGTCATTTCCATAGAGATGGCAATTGAATCCTTTAAGACAAAATCCATCCACCTCATAAAAATAAAGTTAACGGATTTGACAAAACCCGTCCATTAATATACATGGATTGATTAGATCCTTCCCACATATTTTAGTAATCCATTGGATTAGTTTTATCATATATTTTAAATCCAATAAATCAATTAAAAAATGTTTTTTCAAAAATAAAAAGTTTATTTTTACAAAAATACAAAAAAATCAAGTTTTTCAAAAATACAAAAAATTGAGTTTATACGGAACAAATTGAATTTTCCTAATAATAAAAAACTCGAGTTTTTTCGGAAAAAAGAAAAATTGAGTTTATTAGAAAAACTAAAGAAATTAAGTTTTTTAGAAAACGAAAATTTCTAGCTTTTTCAAAAATATGAAAAATTGAGTTTTTTAAAAAAAAGAAAAATTCGAGTTTTTTCCACAAAAACGGAAAATTCAGGTTTTTTCAGAAAAAGAAAATTCAAGTTTTTTCAGAAAAATAAATAAATCGAGTTTTTCGGTAAAACAAAAAATCAATTTTTTCCGAAAATATGAAACATTGAGTTTTTTAGAAAAAAAGAAACAATCGAGTTCTTTCAGAAAAACAAAAAACCGAGTTTTCTACGAAAACAAAAAATTTGAGTTTTTTTTTCGAAAAAAAAAACGATCTTGGAAGCTCTAAGTACATTCCACCATTGTTCTCGATATTTGAATAATTTTAAGGAGCTACACCCTTTTGGCCCTCTTGGTAAAGGAAACTTCATGAACTAGTGTTTTGAAAATTGACACGTGTCGGACACCCGTCACGCTTTTATTCAGTGGTTCCGGTGCTATAGAGGCCATTTGTGCCAATTTCATATAATTTTTTTATTGTTTACATGTATTGCATACTCTTCTTTTAATTGCTAACTTACTTTTTAATCCATCTCTATGGTGAATTCCTTTTTTTCACCATTTTATTATTCTTGGAAATCTAGTTCAAACTCAACCATTTGCATTAAATAATATACACATGCTGACTTGAAATTCTAGTTTCTATCACATGGTCTTTTGAATTTGCAACTCGATGTGAAAACTACTTTGATTATATTCAATGAGGGAGTGAAGGACACTCTTTTTTAAAGAGTTCATAAATAGAAATACAAACAAAATGTTCTTATCACGATAATATGTGCTCATATGATGGATTTAAATTTTTAGGAGTCAGGTGTAAAACTTCCAGGCATGGCCTGAAATTGGAGTTATAGATTCTTATGGTGATTGTGCTATAGATTCAAAAACTCCAACAAGCTCTACTTTCAGCTACAAAGCTGCAAGCTCCAATGGTGATATTGGACATGAGAATCAGCTTGAATCAAAGTATCTTTATACAAACGAAGTACTGTTCTAGATAAGATTTTCATTGAGCTGTGTTTTCATTCGCGGAGATATTTGCGGGTTTATTCATACCACAATGGACTAAATTATTTATATTTTGGATAGTTGAGATATCTATTTATAATTAGTATCTAGGATGTTAGTGTATTGATTTTCTCATTAATTTCTTAACTCAATCTTTCCATAGTTAATGGGGTTTATTAGAAAACTCAGAATAATATATATGTATACATAGGTCTTGCCTTTTATCGGTTAATCTAGCATCATTGTTTGTTAGTTTTTGATGTGAAAGTCAAGACATTTACAATGGAAGGAAATTTGCTTTGTTGTTGGAAGTCTTCATTAGCCATGTTTTTATTTCTAGATGTTATTTCCATAGAGGAAGCAATTGAATACATTAAGATAAAATCCATTAAAAAATTCATCCAATTCACCCACCATATAAAAATAAAGTTAATGGATTTGACAAAATCCATCCAAATTTTAATGATCCATTGGATTATTTTTATCATATACTTGAAATCCATTAAATCATTTTAAAAAATAAATAAAAGTTTTTCAAAGATAAAAAAATTCAATTTTTTCAAAAATAAAAAATAGATCTTTTCGAATATACAAAAAATTGAGTTTTTTTAAAATACCATAAAATTGAATTTTCCAAAAAAGGTAAAAGTCAGTTTTTTAGAAAATGGAAAAAATGAGGTTTTTTCGGTAAAAAGAAAAATCGAGTTTTTTAGAAAAACGGAAAAAAATTTAATTTTTCTAAAAACTAAAAAATTTAGAGTTTTTATGAAAACATGAAAATTTGAGTTTTTCGGAAAAACAAAAAATTCGAGTTTTTTTCCATAAAAACAACAGTTCAGGTTTTTCAGAAAAAGGAATAAATTGACTTTTTCAGAAAAACAAAGAAATTGGGTTTTTCACAAAAACGAAACAATCGAGTTTTTCACGAAAAGGAAAAAATTGAGTTCTTTAGAAAAAAACAAAAAAAACCGAGTTTTCCAGAAAAAAAAATGAGTTTTTAGAAAAATGAAAAAGAATCTTGTTTTTTTCGAAAAATATTTTTTTTTTCTTCTTATCTTGGAAGCTTTAAGTATATTTCACCCTAGTTCTCAATATTTGAATGATTTTGAGGAGCTACACCTTCTTCGCCCTCTTGGTAAGAGAACGTCATGAACTTGTGTTTTTAAAATTGATACGTGCCGGACACCTATCACGCTTTTGTTTAGAAATTCCGGTGCTACAGAGGCCATTTGTGCCCATTTCATATATTTTCTTACTGTTTACATGTATTGCATACTCTTCTTTTAATTGCTAACTTACTTTTTTAACCATCTCTCTATGGTGAAAAAATTAGGGAACATTCTCCCTTAAATCATCCACATTTTGCTCGATATTATCTAGTACAAAGGTCTATTATTTCTTGCACAAATTTTTTGTATTAATGTAACATTGGTATCTTGTATCAAATTTTATTTCATTATGTTTGTGTATATGCTTAAAACATTATGGTGTTGTTTGATCTATTGTTTTGACCATCCCATATGGTGATAGGACACCATGGCCTAATGGATTCTTAATCATTGGGTCCAAGTCACTCGCTTACAACATTTATAGGAATAGGTCAGCTGTGGTATTTTATGATTTTAAGGGATTTACCGTTATTAAAGAGAATGAAGGGTCGAGGGAATTCAAAAAATATGTTAGCATTCAGTTAGACGATTATTTGCTGGCGTAGGAGCTTCATGCTCTGGTTAGGAGTTCTCGAAACTTTTGTTTACATTTTCTATTTCTTTTTTTCACCATTTTAGTATTCTTGGAAATATACTTCAAGCTCAACCATTTGCATTAAATAATATACACATTCATACTTGAAATTATAGTTTCTATCACATGGTCTTTTGAATTTGCAACTCGTGAAAACTGCTTTAATTATATTCAATGAGGGAGTGAAGGACACTCTTTTTTAATGAGTTTATAAATAGAAATGCAACAAAATGTTCTTACCACAATAATATGCGTTCATACGAGGGATTTAAATTTAAATCGTCGGCTGTAAAACTTTCAAGCAAGGTCTAAAATTGGAATTACATATTCTTATGGTGATTGTGCTGGAGATTCAAAAACTCCAACAAGCTCTACTTTCAGCTACAAAGTTGCAAGCTCCAATGGTGCTACTGGACATGAGAATCAGCTTAAATCATAGTATCTTTATACAAACAGAGTACTGTTCCAGATAAGATTTTCATTGAGCTTTGTTTTACATTTGCAGAGTTATTTGTGCGTTAATGTATACCACAATAGACTAAACTATTTAATATTTTGGATTGGAAAGATATCGTATTTATAATTAGTATCCTAGGATACTATTGTATTTATTTACTCATTCTTTTCTTAGCTCAATTTCTCCATAGTTAATGGGGTTTATTAGAAGACTCAGAACAATATATATGTATACATAGGTTTTGCCCTTTATCGGTTAATGTAGCATTATTGTTTGTTAGTTTTGGACGTGAAAGTCAAGGTATTTACAATAGAAGGAAAATTTGCTTTGTTGTTGGAAGTTTGAAAGTATGAATAAACTTTTTTTTTACTTGGAAGTCATATAGTCTATATATTAATACAATCGAGTCTCAACCTTCATTGGCCATGTTTTTATTTCCAGATGTCATTTCCATTGAGGTGGCAATTGAATCCATTAAGACATAATCCATCCAATCCATTAAAAATTTCATCCTATTCACCCACCACATAAAATTAAGTTAACGGATTGGACAAAATCCATCCAAATTTTAATGATCCATTGGATTATTTTTATCATATACTTGAAATCCATTAAATCATTTTAAAAAATAAATAAATAAAAGTTTTTTCAAAAATAAAAAAAATACAATTTTTTAAAAAATTAAAAATTGATCTTTTCGAATATACAAAAAATCGAGTTTTTTGAAAATACCAAAAACTGAATTTTCCAAAAAAGAAAAAAGTCGAATTTTTCAGAAAATGGAAAAGGTGAGTTTTTTCAGAAAACAAATCAAGTTTTTTAAGAAAAACGGAAAAAATTAAATTTTTCAGAAAACAAAAAAAATTAGAGCTTTTTTGAAAATATGAAAATTTGAGTTTTTCAGAATAACAAAAAATTCGAGTTTTTTCCATAAAAATAAAAATTCATGTTTTTCTGAAAAACGAATAAATCGAGTTTTTCATAAAAAGGAAATTTGAGTGTTTTTAGAAAAACGAATACATTGTGTTTTTCAGAAAAACGAAACAATCGAGTTTTTCACGAAAAGGAAAAAATTGAATTCTTTCGGAAAAACAAAAAAAATTGAGTTTTCCAAAAAAACGAAAAAAGTTAGTTTTTAGAAAAGTGATTTCTTTTTTTGTTTTTTTTCAAAAAACAAAAAAAAAAGTTTTCCTATCTTGGAAGCTCTTTGTATATTTCACCATAGTTCTCGATATTAGAATGATTTTGAAGAGCTAAACCTTGTTGGCCCTCTTGGTAAAGGAACATCATGAACTTGTGTTTTAAAAATTGACACGTGTCGGACACCTATCACGCTTTTGTTTAGAGGTTTCGGGCCATTTGTGCCCATTTCATATATTTTCTTACTGCTTACATGTATTTCATACTCTTCATTTAATTGCTAACTTAATTTTTTATCCATCTCTCTATGGTGAGAAAATCAGGGAAGTGGCTACACATTCTCCCTTAGATCATCCACATGTTGTTCGATATTATCTGGTACAGAGGTCTATTATTTCTTGCACAAAATTTCCGTATTATTGTTACATTGATATCTTGTATCAAATATTATTTCCTTATGTTTGTGTATAAGCTTAAAACATTATGGCGTTGTTAGATCCATGTAGCCGATCCTACTTACTAGGAAAAGACATGGTTGTTTTGTATGTTTCTACACTAACTGTGTGCACTCTATTGTTTTGACCATACATATGGTGATAGGACACTATGGTCTATGGCCTAATGGATTCTTAATTAATAGGTCCAAGTCACTAGCTTACAACATCTATAAGGTTGGGTCAGTTAGGATATTTCATGATTTTAAGGGATTTACAATTATTAAAGAGAATGAAGGGTTGAGGGAATTTAAAAACTAAGTTAGCATTCAGTTAGGATATTATTTTTTGGCCTAGGAGCTTCATGCACTGGTTAGGAATTCTTGGAACTTTTGTCTATATTTTCTATTTCTTTTTTTCACTATTTTATTATTCTTTGAAATCTAGTCCAAACTCAACCATTTGCATTAAATAATATACACATGCTGACTTGAAATTCTAGTTTTTATCACATGGTCTTTTGAATTTGCAACTTGTGAAAACTGCTTTGATTATATTCAATGAGGGAGGACACTCTTTTTTAAAGAGTTTATAAATAGAAATGCAAACAAAATGTTCTTACCACAATAATATGTGCTCTTATGAAGGATTTAAATTTTAATAGTCGGCTGTAAAACTTCCAAGCATGGTCTGAAACTAGAGTTACATATTCTTATGGTGATTGTGCTGGAGATTCAAAAACTCCAACAAGCTCTTCTTTCAGCTACAAAGCTGCAAGCTCCAATGGTGATACTGGACATGAGAATCAGCTTGAATCAAAGTATCTTTATACAAACAGAGTATTGTTCCATATAAGATTTTCATTAAGCCATGTTTTTCATTTGCGGAGTTATATGCGGGTTTATTCATACCATAATGGACTGAACTATTTTATATTTTGTATTGTTGAGATATCTATTTATAATTAGTATCTAGGATATATGTATACATAGGTCTTGCCCTTTATCGGTTAATGTAGCATCATTGTTTGTTAGTTTTGGACGTGAAAGTCAAGACATTTACAATGGAAGGAAATTTGCTTTTGTTGTTGGAAATTTGCAAACTTACTTTTTTATCCATCTCTCTATGGTGAGAAAATTAGGGAAGTAGCTACACAGTCTCCGTTAGATCATCTACATGTTGCTCGACATTATTTGGTACAAAGGTCTATTATTTCTTGCACAAAATTTTCGTATTATTGTAACATTAATATCTTGTATCAAATTTTATTTTCTTATGTTTGTGTATAAGCTTAAAACATTATGGCGTTGTTTGATCCATGTAGCCAACCTTACTTAATAGGAAAAGACATGGTTGTTTTGTATGTATCTACACTAACTGTGTGCAATATATTGTTTTGACCACTATGTGGTGATAGGACACCATGGTCTAATGGATTCTTAATCATTGGGTCCAAGTCACTCGCTTACAACATCTATAAGGTTGGGTCAGTTAGGATATTTCATGATTTCAAGGGATTAACTGTTATTAAAGAGAATGAAGGGTTGAGGGAAATCAAAAACTAAGTTAGCATTCAGTTAGGAGATTATTTGCTGGCCTAGGAGCTTCATGCTCTAGTTAGGAGTTCTTGGAACTTTTGATTACATTTTCCATTTCTTTATTTCACCATTTTATTATTCTTGGAAATCTACTTCAAGCTCAACCATTTGCATTAAAAAATATACACATGCTGACTTGAAATTCTAGTTTCTATCACATGGTCTTTTGAATTTGCAACTCGGTGTGAAAACTGCTTTGATTATATTCAATGAGGAGTGAAGGACACTCTTTTTTAAAGAGTTTATAATTTGAAATGCAAACAAAATGTTCTTACCACAATAATATGTGCTCATATGATGGATTTAAATTTTAATAGTGGCCGTAAAACTTCCAGTCATGGTCTGAAACTGGAGTTACATATTCTTATGGTCATTAAGCTGTGTTTTTCATTTGTGGAGTTATTTGTGGGTTTATGCATACCACAATGGACTAAACTATTTTATATTTTGGATTGTTGAAATATCGTATTTATAATTAGTATCCTAGGATATTATTGTATTCATTTACTCATTCTTTTCTTAGCTCAATCTCTCCATAGTTAATGTGGTATATTAGAAGACTCAGAATAATATATATGTATACATAGGTCTTACCCTTTATCGATTAATGTAGCATCATATTTTGTTAGTTTTGGACGTGAAAGTCAAGGCGTTCACAATGTAAGGAAAAATTGCTTTGTTGTTGCATGTTTGGAAGTACGTATATACTTTTTTCATAAAAAAACAAAAAAAATCGAGTTTTATTCGAAAATAGGAAATATTGAGTTTTTGGAAGAAAAAAAAGGAAAAAAATCCAGTTTTCTCGTAAAAAATAAAAAATCGAATCTTTTCGGAAATATGAATAATCAAGTTTTTTTCTTCTGAAAAACGAAAAAAATTGGTTTTTTAGTTAAAGGAAAATACTGAGTTTTTCAAAAAAACGAAAAAAATCTAGTTTCTTAGAAAAACAAAAAAAAACGAGTTTTTTTCTTCAAAAATACAATATATTGATTTTATTTCTGAAAAACATAAAATATATTATATACAAAATATTATTTTAAATAAATAATAAAAAATAATTAAATTAATTTTTTGAATGGATGGATATCCATCCATTAAAATGACGTTAATGGATTGATTAGATGAATTTTATTCTTAATGGATAGATTAGATTGGATATTTTTAAAGAAGTTTTAGTGGATTGTTAATGGTTTAATGAATTATTTTAATCCATCCATTAACAATCTAGTTCATATCCATCCAATCCATCCATTTTCCACCCCTACATTTCCACTAGGGTTCCTTCTATTCACTGCCACACATCTCTAATTGTTGATGTCGGTCAGTCTCAGTTATTGTCTCGCCTTCACTAGGTCTAGTTTGCGGTCGTTACATTACATCAAACCATCTTCAACACTTTAGCCTGTTTGTATATCAAACTGGTGGGCCTTTTACACATGTGTATAAAAGGAGCTGTAAAGTAGAAAATTGACAAGGAAAACAGTTAGTAAGAATGGATATGAGGAATGATTAGTAAGTGGTGGGATTGGGATTACTTAGTCTAAGTAGGCATTGCCCTTCATTTTCTACTTCCTATATATAATTATTACTTGAAAATAATTGTTAACTTTTGTGAAAACCCAGCTCATCCCTGTTTTATCCAAACAAATTTTGATTTTGATATTGACTTTCAAAATTAAGAACGAAGAACTAAAAACTCACAATAAGATCCTCAGCCTAACAAAACAAGATATTAAATGTAGAGGAGAGAAGGTGTTTATATCTGAATTCTGAACTGTATATGATAGGAAAGAAAATGTCCTTGGCAGTTTTTGCACTACTTTCTCTATTATTTTAGCATAATGTTCAAAATCCGTATTTCTATGTATTTTTAACCATTATATAATTTGATTGTTACTTGCTTTGGTCCCTTGTTGTGTTATCAACTAATCATGCTTAAAGTCATTGGTCTGAGTATGATTAAGTTCTTATTGAATATGGTAGTTTGTCACTTGTGCTATCAATACTTTTTGTTATCTTTACGCTCAACATATTAGTGTCAGTTAACTTAACTGATGATATCAACATGTTTCTTTTGCATCTGCTTCAGCTGTTCAGGATGTTTTCTTCCTGCATGTAGCAATCTTAGACAACTTAAAGCTTCTTTTGACTAGGAATTTTACGTTGTTTCTAATAGCCTGTCTTTTCTGTTATGCAGAACGAAAATTCCCCCACTGGTGTGGGAACTAGCCCTGCCTTACCTTAGAGACAATAAATCGGAATTGTTCTGTA
The DNA here is from genome assembly GCF_029867415.1 of Vicia villosa. Lineage (NCBI taxonomy): Eukaryota > Viridiplantae > Streptophyta > Magnoliopsida > Fabales > Fabaceae > Vicia > Vicia villosa. The sequence goes on along the minus strand of NC_081184.1, from coordinate 113,985,113 downwards.
CTCAATCGGTTAGTATCCTTAAGGTCACATTTTTATTGGTTTTCTTATTTTTTACACTATAATATCCTTAGCATTGGCTTTTCAATTATACAGTAGTGCCCATGAGTGGTGTGCACGCTAACATGAACACAATAGCAGAAGTACTTAATAGAAGTTGGCTTAGTTGTTGATGGGTACATATATACACATTTGACTTTCTCAACTGTTTCAGAAATGAAGTTAGCATCAATATTCTTGTGTGCTCAAGAGGAGGTGGTATCCTTGTGTGCTCGAGAGGAGGTGGTGGTCTGTTGGTGGAGCGCATGGAGCTATTTTTTGAATTATGGCAAGAGAACTTTAAGGTTGAGATTTCTAAGCAATTTTGATTTGTATAATTTAGGATTATAATCTAAAGTTCCGCTATTCATTTTGTCCCCGTCCTTGATCCAAGTCTTAGCGAACAGTATGAGTACGCTAATGAATATGATATCAAATATCTTGTTATTATTACAGATGCATGTTTTTCCCTGATTGATTCAGTTAAAGTAATAATATACTTTTCTATAATTTCATTGTTCGGTTAAGACATAAGTTTGAGCTTGAGGTGAAGTGTTTTATATTTGGATTCTTGTTCTCTAAATGTTAAGCTAAAGCCAAAATTACCTTTTTATTACTTTTACTAAGAGAGGTTTAGAGGCAAAATCAATTCTATCTTAAAAAAACATGTATTGCACGAAAAATCATGTTTGGGATAGGTTGCAGTCAATTCCTTAATAATACAGAAAATGTCATAGGTTAATCTATTATGCTACATATACATAACTTTATCAATGTCAATATGGTTATTAGAGTTGTGGTATTTTTGTTGAATTTCTAATACAGTAAACTAATTGATGCTCGCAGAATCGTAGAAATGATCTAACAATTCTTTTTATATGAGAATTGGAATGCTTCATTTGTGCGTATGACCGTCTGTTAGACAATATTACATTAACTATTTAAAATGCCTCCAGGTTCGACATCTTGAACTTAAGAAGGAGAAAAATGTTGAGAGAGAGAACCTAGTCAAGTTTCTATCAGATGCTATGGCAACACAATTTTGAAACTCCTCCATATGAGTTTGATAGATGATGCTATGGCAACACAATTTAGAATCCCCTCCATATGGGGTAGATGGATTTTACTTCAAACATGAATAAATGGCTAGATAGATTTATCTACATGATTTTGGAAAAAAGAATTATATCAACAGGATGGTCTCTAATCCTTTCAAGATATAGAACAAAATTATGTACATCAATTTTGCAGCTTTAGTTGCAACATTATTCGACTCCCCACCCCTTATTTTTTAGGATTTTCCATAAATTTGTGAAAATGTGATAATGAAAATTGGATGGACAGTTTGATTTTTTTCGTAGGTTTGAGGGGTGGCATGTATAATTTGGGGGGTGACATGTTAATTCTTCGAGAGAACCTAGTCAAGTTTTTATCAGATACTATGGCAACACAATTTAGAGACCCCTCCATATGGATTTGATCGACTGTTCTTTAAAGCTAAGTTGTTTTTCCCTAAAACATGAATAGATGAAGTGTTCTTGGTTAAATATCACTGCTTTTGTTTCATTCAAAAGCTAGACAGATTATCTACGGGATTTGGAAAAAAGAATTCTATCAACAGGATGGTCTCCAATCCCTTCCAAAATATAGAACAAATTATGTACATCAATTTTGCAGCTTTATATGATTCCTCACCTCCTTATTTTTTTAGGATTTTGTTGTACAGTAATGTCATGATGTAAATATGTATATAGCTCTCGCAAAAACGAAATAATGTGTTTTTTCAGAAAAACAAAACAATCACGTTTATCAGGAAAAGGTAAAAATTGACTTTTTTTTTCCCGAAAAAACGAAGGAATCAATTTTCTTGTCTTCAGAATTGAAAAAAAATCAAGATTTTTGGAAAAACAGGAAATCAGGTTTTTCAACAAAAGGAAAAAAAATCGAGTTTTTAACAAAAAACGAATTTTAATCTGTGAGATATTGGATCGAACTCTAGTATGGCCGAAGGGTAGCTTCTTGGTTCGACAGGGTTAAGCATGAAGTCGAAGGTTGTTCACATGCTTGTGTCGAAGATGCTAGGGTTGTTAGCATGTTAAATTAGGTTTTAGTGTTTAAACCCTAATTTTTTAAGTTAGCTTGTTTATTAAGTTGGCTTGTGTAATGGGCCTTGTGGAAAAAGCCCATTAGTTAGTATGTTAGGTTTTATTATAAATAGCATACTAGTCTCTCATCATTGTTAAGCTGCAAATCCTAATTTAGGGTGAGAGAGGTTATTTGTTATTCTTGTAAACTTGTAATCTTATTTTAAGAGAAAGTAAAAGAATAGCAGTTATAACCAATTCTTGTGTTCTTATTCTCTTCCCTAATTCCCTATTATACTTTGTTATTGGTATCGTTTTTCACAACAACTTGGTGCGGTGAGCGTGGAGAAGATGCCTTCAACAAAGTATGAGATTGAAAAGTTCACCGGAGTGAATGATTTCGGTCTGTGGCGCTTGAAGATGAAAGCCCTACTGGTTCAGCAGGGTTGTTTGGAAGCGTTGAAGGGAGAGGCAGCCATGAATGCAGAATTGACGGCAGCGGAGAAGACAAATATGATCGAGAAAGCACACAGCGCAATTTTGTTGAGCCTTGGTGATAAGGTTCTCCGGCAGGTATCAAAGGAGACGACGACATCAGGGTTATGGGTGAAACTTGAAAGTTTGTATATGACCAAATCGCTGGTAAATCGACTCTACCTGAAGCAAGCTTTGTATTCATTCAAGATGATTGAAGACAAAATATTGGCTGAGCAGTTGGATATGTTCAACAAGTTGATTCTTGATCTTGAAAATATTGATGTGAAGATCGATGATGAAGATCAAGCGCTGTTACTATTGTGTTCTTTGCCTCGATCACATGCTCACTTCAAAGAAACTCTCTTGTATGGAAGGGAGTCCCTGACATTTGAAGAAGTTCAATCAGCCTTGTACTCTAAGGACTTGAATGAACGAAAGGAGCATAAACCTTCGACTCTTGGCGAAGGTTTGGCCGTTAAAGGAAAACTCTTACGAAAGGATGGTAAGTTCGACAAGAAGAAAGGCAAAAGCCAGTCGAAGACTTACAGTGGCGAAGCATCTGGCATTCGATGCTACCATTGTAAAAAGGAGGGTCACACAAGAAAGGTGTGCCCTGAACGCTTGAAATATCATGGAGGTAAGGATAATGGCAACGCTGCCATTGTTCAAGATGATTTCGAATCATCTGATGTTCTTGTGGTTTCAAGCAGTGACTCTAAGAAGGAGTGGATTATGGATTCAGGTTGCACTTGGCACATGACTCCAAACAAAGACTTGTTCGAGGAATTATGTGATCAAGATGGTGGATCAGTATTGCTGGGAAACAACAAGGCTTGCAAGATTGCAGGTGTTGGATCTGTGAGATTCAAGCTCCATGATGAGTCAATAAGGTTGTTGACTGAAGTCAGGTATGTTCCTGATTTGAAGAGAAATCTGCTTTCTCTTGGTGAATTCGACAAGAAAGGATATGTTTTCCAAGGAGAGAAAAGTATCCTAAGAGTCATGAAGGGTTCGAAGGAAGTCTTGAGAAGCGTGAAGAAACAAGGCTTGTATACCCTTGAGGCTGAAGTTGTAAGTGGTTCGACAAATGTTGCATCCACGAAACCTTTGTCGAAAATAGAAATCTGGCACATGAGATTGGGCCATGTCAGTGAAAGGGGTCTGGTCGAATTAGGGAAACAAAATCTGCTTGGTGGAGACAAAGTCGAAAAGCTGAAGTTTTGTGAACCCTGTGTACTTGGAAAATCTTGGAGAGTGAAGTTCAACAAAGGCAAACAAAGAACACATGGATCCCTTGATTACATCCATGCTGATCTTTGGGGGCCTGCAAGGTGTCCATCACATTCAGGAGCAAGGTATTTTCTATCCATAGTAGATGATTATTCCAGAAAATTATGGGTATTCATCCAGAAGACTAAGGATGAAACTTTTAAGAATTTCAAAAGTTGGAAGACTCTGGTTGAAAAACAGACTGGCAGAAAGGTCAAGAGGTTGAGAACCGACAATGGCCTTGAATTTTGCAATGAGGCATTCGACAGTTTTTGTGCTGCCTCTGGTATTGCAAGGCATAGAACTACTGCAGGTACTCCACAGCAAAATGGTTTGGCTGAAAGGTTTAATCGAACTATTTTGGAGAGAGTCAGATGCATGTTGACTAGTGCGGGGTTAACGAAGGTGTTCTGGGCTGAGGCTGTTTCGACAGCAACATATCTGATAAACAGATGTCCTTCGACAGCGTTAGATATGAAGACACCTGAAGAAGTTTGGTCGGGACATCCACCAGATCTCGACAAACTGAGAGTATTTGGCTGCGTAGCCTATGCTCACATTAGGCAAGACAAGGTCGAACCTAGAGCTCTGAAATGCATGTTCATGGGATACCCTGAAGGAGTCAAAGCTTATAGGCTATGGTGCCTAGAGCCAGGTCACAGGAGGTGTATCACCAGTCGAGATGTAGTTTTCAATGAAGCTGAAATGGCTTTTAAGAAAACTGATGATGTTGGTCGAAGTACAGAAACATCTGACGAAGAGCTGGAACAGGTAGAGATTCCTGTTGAGGTGGAGCATGTTGATGCTGAATTGCATATCCCAGATGAAGTCGAAGAAGAAGCAGAAGATGCTGAAGTTGAGGAAACTGACGATGACTACCTATTGTCGAGAGATAGGTCGAGAAGAGTCATCAAGCCACCTCAGAGACTTGGATATGCAGATCTTATAGCTTATGCCTTAATCTCTGCAAGTGAGGTTCTAGACGAAGAACCTAGAGACTATAAGGAAGTTATGAGGAGTCGAAATAAGACTGAATGGCTGAAGGCCATGGATGATGAGATGAAATCTCTTCATGATAATCATACTTGGGAACTGATCAAGAAACCTGTTGGGGCAAGGTTAGTCAGCTGTAAATGGATTTTCAAAGTTAAGGAAGGAATTGAAGGAGTGACGTCGAAAAGATACAAGGCAAGGTTAGTTGCAAGGGGTTTCACTCAGAAAGAAGGTGTCGACTTCAATGATGTGTTTTCTCCTGTTGTGAAGCATAGGTCCATTCGAATGTTGTTTGCTATGGTGGCACAGTTCGATCTTGAACTGGAACAGATGGATGTGAAGACTGCATTCTTGTATGGTGATCTAGATGAAACGATCCTGATGAGGCAACCTGAAGGGTATGTCGAAAAGGGGAAGGAAGATTATGTGTGCAAGTTAAAGAGATCTTTGTATGGGCTGAAACAATCTCCTCGACAGTGGAATAGGAGATTCGACAAGTTCATGGCACGCATAAGTTTCATTAGAAGTCAGTTCGACCACTGCGTTTACTTCAGATTTCGACCTGGTAATTCATTTGTTATTTTGTTGCTTTATGTGGATGATATTCTCATAGCAAGCAACAGTGTTGAAGATGTGATGAGGGTGAAGGCTGAACTCAATAAGGAGTTCGATATGAAGGATCTGGGAGCTGCTTCCAGGATTCTTGGAATTGACATTCGAAGAGATAAAAAGAAGTCGAAGTTATGCCTATCTCAAGAGGCATATCTACGGAAGATTCTTGAAAAGTTTGGTATGTCGAATTCGAAGCCAGTTGTGACTCCAACAAACCCTCAATTCAAGCTGAGTATTGATCAGTGTCCCAGTACTGATGTCGAAAGAGCCTATATGAATAGCATCCCATATGCTAATATAGTTGGTTCTTTGATGTATGCTATGGTCTGTACTAGACCCGACATAGCATACGCAGTAAGTCTTGTAAGCAGGTACATGGCGAATCCTGGAAAGGCTCACTGGCAAGCATTGAAGTGGATTTTAAGGTACATAAATGGGTCTCTGAATAGAGTCCTAATTTATGGTGGAGCCTTGGGTGAAGATAGTAAAGCAGTAATAGAAGGATATGTCGACTCTGATTATGCAGGTTGTATGGATTCCAAAAAATCTATTTCTGGATATGTTTTCACTATGTTTGGCACTGCAATTAGTTGGAAAGCAACACTTCAGAAGGTTGTTGCTCTATCAACCACCGAAGCGGAGTATATTTCCCTAACTGAAGCTGTGAAAGAAGCATTGTGGCTTGAAGGTTTTGCGAAGGAGCTAAAACTTCAAGGTCGAGGTATCACTGTTAAATGTGATAGTCAAAGTGCAATACACCTGTCGAAGAATTTAGCCTATCATGAGCGAACTAAGCACATTGATGTGAGGCTGCATTTTGTCAGAGGAGTAATCGAGCGTGGAGAAGTCCAAGTGCTGAAGGTTTCGACTGAAGACAATGCTGCTGATATGATCACCAAGACATTGCCGAGTTGCAAGTTTTTCCACTGTATGCAGTTGATAAAGCTGCATGAAGAAAGCTAGTTTGTTCCTTGACGTCGTAGAGTTAGGTCCAAGGTGGAGATTTGTGAGATATTGGATCGAACTCTAGTATGGCCGAAGGGTAGCTTCTTGGTTCGACAGGGTTAAGCATGAAGTCGAAGGTTGTTCACATGCTTGTGTCGAAGATGCTAGGGTTGTTAGCATGTTAAATTAGGTTTTAGTGTTTAAACCCTAATTTGTTAAGTTAGCTTGTTTATTAAGTTGGCTTGTGTAATGGGCCTTGTGGAAAAAGCCCATTAGTTAGTATGTTAGGTTTTATTATAAATAGCATACTAGTCTCTCATCATTGTTAAGCTGCAAATCCTAATTTAGGGTGAGAGAGGTTATTTGTTATTCTTGTAAACTTGTAATCTTATTTTAAGAGAAAGTAAAAGAATAGCAGTTATAACCAATTCTTGTGTTCTTATTCTCTTCCCTAATTCCCTATTATACTTTGTTATTGGTATCGTTTTTCACAACATAATCAAAAATATGAAATATTGGGTTTTTCGGAAAAACGAAACATTCGTGTTTTTCGCATATTCCGACAAGTTTTTGGTCAATATTTGTAGTGCCTGGTTTATACCCCACAGTTATGTGTTTCCACAATATTTGTGCTATTTATCATTTTTCGTTGCCGATTCACACCGAGTTCTAATTCTCTGAAGACTGATCCTTCCATTTTCACCAACTATATTAATGCTTTTCAAACTAAACTAGAATTACAACATCCATCAAGATTCACTATAATTTTTTTTAACATTTTAGAATGAGTTTGGTTTTAACTCAATCCTCCATAACAATTCGAAACCATCTTAAAATTTGGATTTTGGTCTAATTCAACTAATAGAATCGATTTATCTGGCGACGTATGGCTCTCATTATAAACACTTTTTCATCAAGTCATATCATATCTAATGCGTGACTCTCTAACAGAGCATAGTAAATTACATTTAAATGACATTATTTAGTCTAAGTAGGCATTATGCTCAACCAAAAAGTATATTTTTAGATGGCATTACTAAGTCTAAGTAGGCATTGCCCTTCATTTTCTACTTCCTATATATAATTATTACTTGAAAACAATTGTTAACTTTTGTGAAAATCCAGCTCATCCCTGTTTTATCCAAACAAATTTTGATTTTGATATTGACTTTCAAAATTAAGAATGAAGAACTAAAAACTCAAAATAAGATCCTCAGCCTAACAAAACAAGATATTAAATGTAGAGGAGAGAAGGTGTTTATATCGGAATTCTGAACTGTATATGATAGGAAAGAAAATGTCCTTGGCAGTTTTTGCACTACTTTCTCTATTATTTTAGCATAATGTTCAAAATCCGTATTTCTATGTATTTTTAACCATTATATAATTTGATTGTTACTTGCTTTGGTCCCTTGTTGGGTTATCAACTAATCATGCTTAAAGTCATTGGTCTGAGTATGATTAAGTTCTTATTGAATGTGGTAGTTTGTCACTTGTGCTATCAATACTTTTTGTTACCTTTACGCTCAACATATTAGTCTCAGTTAACTTAACTGATGATATCGGCATGTTTCTTTTGCATCTGCTTCAGTTGTTCAGGATGTTTTCTTCCTACATGTAGAAATCTTAGACAATTTAAAGCTTCTTTTGACTAGGAATTTTACGTTGTTTCTAATAGCCTGTCTTTTCTATTATGCAGAACGAAAATTCCCCCACGTGTGTGGGAACTAGCCTTGCCTTACCTTAGAGACAATAATTCGAAATTGTTCTGTACTCAATCGGTTAGTATCCTTAAGGTCACATTTTTTATTGGTTTTCTTATTTTTTACACTATAATCTCCTTAGCATTGGCTTTTTAATTATACAGTAGTGCCCAAGAGTGGTGTGCACGCTAACATGAACACAAATAGCAGAAGTACTTAATAGAAGTTGGCTTAGTTGTTGATGAGTACATATATACACATATGAGTTTCTCAACTGTTTCAGAAATGAAGTTAGCATCAATATTCTTGTGTGCTCAAGAGGAGGTGGTATCCTTGTGTGCTCGAGAGGAGGTAATGGTCTGTTGGTGGAGCGCATGGAGCTATTTTTTGAATTATGGCAAGAGAATTTTAAGGTTGAGTTTTCTAAGCAATTTTGATTTGTATAATTTAGGATTATAATCTAAAGTTTCGTTATTCATTTTTTCCCCGTCCTTGATCCAAGTCTTAGCGAGCAGTATGAGTACGCTAATGAATATGATATCAAATATCTTGTTATTATTACAGATGCAGGTTTTTCCCTTATTGATTCAGTTAAAGTAATAATATACTTTCCTATAATTTCATTGTTCGGTTAAGACATAAGATTGAGCTTGAGGTGAAGTGTTTTATATTTGGATTCTTGTTCTCTAAATGTTAAGCTAAAGCCAAAATTACCTTTTTATTACTTTTACTAAGAGAGGTTTAGAGGCAAAATCAATTCTATCTTAAATAAACATGTATTGCACGAAAAATCATGTTCGTGATAGGTTGCAATCAATTCCTTAATAATACAGAAAATGTCCTAGATTAATCTTTTATGCTCCATATACATAACTTTATCAATGTCAATATTGTTATTAGAATTGTGGTATTTTTATTGAATTTCTAATACAGTAAACTAATCGATGCTCGTAGAATCGTAGAAATGATCTAACAATTCTTTTTATATGTGAATTGGAATGCTTCATTTGTGCGTATGACCGTCTGTTAGACAATATTACATTAACTGGTCTAAATGCCTCCAGGTTCGACATCTTGAACTTAAGAAGGAGAAAAATGTTGAGAGGGAGAGAGAGAACCTAGTCAAGTTTCTATCAGATGCTATGGCAACACAATTTAGAAACTCCTCCATATGAGTTTGATAGATGATGCTATGACAACACAATTTAGAAACCCCTCCTTATGGGTTTGATAGATTTTACTTCAAACATGAATAGATGGCTAGATAGATTTATCTACATGATTTTGGCAAAAAGAATTATATCAACAGGATGGTCTCTAATCCTTTCAAGATATAGCACATAATTATTTACATCAATTTTGCAGCTTTAGTTGCAACATTATTCAATTCCCCACCCTTTATTTTTTAGGATTTTCCGTAAATTTGTTAAAATGTGATAATGAAAATTGGTTGGACAGTTTGATTTTTTTCGTAGGTTTGAGGGGTGGCATGTATAATTTGGGGGGAGACATGTTAATTCTTCGAGAGAACCTAGTCAAGTTTTTATCAGATACTATGGCAACACCATTTAGTGACCCCTCCATATGGATTTGATCGGCTGTTCTTTAAAGCTAAGTTGTTTTTACCTGAAACATGAATAATTGGATGTTCTTGGTTAAATATCATTGCTTTTGTTTTATTCAAAAGCTAGACAGATTATCTACGGGATTTGGAAAAAAGAATTCTATCAACGGGATGGTCTCCAATCCTTTCCAAGATATAGAACAGAATTATATACATCAATTTTGCAGCTTTATATGATTCCTCACCTCCTTATTTTTTTAGGATTTTGTTGTACAGTAATGTCATGATGTAAATATGTATATAGCTCTCGCAAAAACGAAATAATGTGTTTTTTTCAGAAAAACAAAACAATCACGTTTATCAGGAAAAGGTAAAAATTGAGTTTTTTTTTTCGAAAAAACGAAGGAATCAATTTTCTTGTCTTCAGGATTGAAAAAAAATCAAGATTTTTGGAAAAACAGGAAATCAGGTTTTTCAACAAAAGGAAAAAAATCGAGTTTTTAACAAAAAACGAATTTTATTCAAAAATATGAAATATTGAGTTTTTCGGAAAAACGAAACATTCGTGTTTTTCGCATATTCCGACAAGTTTTTGGTCAATATTTGTAGTGCCTGGTTTATACCCCACAGTTATGTGTTTCCACAATATTTGTGCTATTTATCATTTTTCGTTGCCGATTCACACCGAGTTCTAATTCTTTGAAGACTGATCCTTCAATTTTCACCAACTATATTAATGCTCTTCAAACTAAACTAGAATTACAACATCCGTCAAGATTCACTATAATTTTTTTTTAACATTTTAGAATGAGTTTGGATTTAACTCAATCCTACATAACAATTCGAAACCATCTTAAAATTTGGATTTTGGTCTAATTCAAATAACAGAACAGATTTATCTGTCGACGTATGGCTGCCATTATAAACACTTTTTCATCAAGTCATATCATATCTAATGCGTGACTCTTTAACAGAAAATAGTAAATTACATTTAAATGACATTACTTAGTCTAAGTAGGCATTATGCTCAACCAAAAAGTATATTTTTAGATGGCATTACTTAGTCTAAGTAGGCATTGCCCTTCATTTTCTAATTCCTATATATAATTATTACTTGAAAACAATTGTTAACTTTTGTGAAAACCCAACTCATCCCTGTTTTATCCAAACAAATTTTGATTTTGATATTGACTTTCAAAATTAAGAACGAAGAACTAAAAACTCACAATAAGATCCCCAGCCTAACAAAACAAGATATTAAATGTAGAGGAGAGAAGGTGTTTATATCTGAATTCTGAACTGTATATGATAGGAAAGAAAATGTCCTTGGCAGTTTTTGCACTACTTTCTCTATTATTTTAGCATAATGTTCAAAATCCGTATTTCTATGTATTTTTAACCATTATATAATTTGATTGTTACTTGCTTTGGTCCCTTGTTGTGTTATCAACTAATCATGCTTAAAGTCATTGGTCTGAGTATGATTAAGTTCTTATTGAATGTGGTAGTTTGTCACTTGTGCTATCAATACTTTTTGTAACCTTTACGCTCAACATATTAGTGTTAGTTAACTTAACTGATTATATCGGCATGTTTCTTTTGCATCTGCTTCAGTTGTTCAGGATGTTTTCTTCCTGCATGTAGTAATCTTAGACAACTTAAAGCTTCTTTTGACTAGGAGTTTTACGTTGTTTCTAATAGCCTGTCTTTTCTATTATGCAGAACGGAAATTCCCCCACTGGTGTGGGAACTAGCCCTGCCTTACCTTAGAGACAATAATTCGAAATTGTTCTGTACTCAATCAGTTAGTATCCTTGAGGTCACATTTTTTATTGGTTTTCTTATTTTTTACACTATAATCTCCTCTGCATTGGCTTTTCAATTATACAGTAGTGCCCATGAGTGGTGTGCACGCTAACATGAACACAAATAGCAGAAGTACTTAATAGAAGTTGGCTTAGTTGATGATGGGTTCATATATACACATTTGACTTTCTCAACTGTTTCAGAAATGAAGTTAGCATCAATATTCTTGTGTGCTCAAGAGGAGGTGGTATCCTTGTGTGCTTAGGAGGAGGTAATGGTCTGTTGGTGGAGCGCATGGAGCTATCACTACAACATGGAAGCCCTATAAGAGCGCTTTTTTTTGGCTTTAAAGCGCTGCCAAAGCTAGCGCTGGCGTAGGCAACGAAAGCGCTTTTAAAAGCGCTCTTGTAGCCCCCCCTATAAGAGCGCTTTTTCCAAAAAAGCGCTCTGGTAGCCCCCCCTATAAGAGCTCTTTTTCCAGAAAAGCGCTCTGGTAGACCCCCCTATAAGAGCTCTTTTTCCAGAAAAAGCGCTCTGGTAGACCCCCCTATAAGAGCGCTTTTTCTGGAAAAAGCGCTCTTGTAGCCCCCCCTATAAGAGCGCTTTTCCAAAAGCGCTTTCGTAGGTTGCGTTTTTTTTTGTTTTTTTTTCTTTTTTTTTAATCTTAGGCAGCGCTTTTAGTAATAAAGCGCTTTAGTAGGTGGCCCTTTAAGAGCGTTTTTTAAAAGCGCTGTCGTTGCTAAATGAGATATTTTAAAGTGGAACCTGTAATTTTAGCCTCCCAGTTCGACTTGTAATATTTTTGACCTGTAATATATTTTCAACCTGTAATATTTTCGACCTGTAATATATTTTCGACGATATATTTTCAACCATAGGTAGGACTATATATATACTAATATAATACCATTATAATATCCAAAATTATATATATACATCATTATAGTTCCTGTCAAACAAACTAAATCATGTAAAGTATGAATACAGAAAGTTTCACATGTAACTAACTCATGTCAAACAAACTAAATCTGTAACATCAACAATATTATACTTCAAATATTGGCAACAGTATGAACAAAGTTAGTAACCATATATCCTAGAGTACTATAATATTATACTTCAAATCAACACAAATCCTACTGCATGAATAGCTGATGAATATAAAATTGACACAAATCCTCTTTGATTTCTTCCAACTTAAGTCTCGTGTAAGAAGCAGCACGGAATTCGTCAAAGTACTACAGAACAAAAACATAATATGAATGATTTAGTTAAATGTAATAAATTATAAGAAGTTATCTAATTAAGTTATAAATCCATACCGTGATTGGAATCTCTAATTGATTCATTTGAAGGATTTCTTTCATAAACCTCAAAACATAGTAACCGCAATCTGAACTGTTTCGCTGTATCGGACACTACATAGAAAAACAAATAAGATTTTATAGTTGTCTTGTTTTATCAAGTAGCATAAATATTATAAGCAAAATTGTGAAAAATAATGTACATGCACTTTGATCCAAGTAATGTTGTTTGATTTAGTCCGGGATACCTGTGCGTCTCGTTGACTTCGGAACACTTGTATTGATCTAACAAAAATATAAAAGCATATATTTAGATCAATCTCACAAATAATGAAATATATAAATATACACGAATATTTAGAACGATCCCACTTACAAATCAATGATTTCCTTCATAGCCGGATAATTGCTCCATTCACCATCTACCAAATTCACAAAATATACCACTTCTCTTATAGGGTTGATAGCAAGCAACAACTAGTGTGCTCTATAAATTAAAACAATAGGTTATATGAAAATTTTGCTACGCAAAAGAAACAAAGATTAGATGAACCAAGAATGAGAAACTAACCCTACTGGTTGGGTATTATACGCCCAAAGAATCAGACTTTCTGTATTGCCGGAGGACAGGAATCTATCGACTAAGCGCTGTCTAACTGATTCCGGTTCCGAAGCAATTGTCATTCCGCTGCAATGGGCGGAAGACACGAAACGGAATCTGTTTGACAATGCAGTCCCGCGCAACACTCTGTCATACAACAACCTTAAATAAAAACATAATAAACATTAGATTATTTTCATTGAAATGTGTAAATAAATTGTTCGACTAATTAAATAATATATCGGATGAGTGAATATTACCGGATGTATGAGTGCATATTAGCGACACCTAGTTGTTCATACGTAAAAATCTCTTCCAAGTCATCTATTGCAATATGTGACATGAATTCAATACCAAAGATACCTTCATCCATATTGATTTCACGGAGAGCACCATCCTTCAAATCGGACATATCAACAAGTGTTCCGAGCGTCGTCCGGTATCGAGGCACAAAAGCACCACCTTTTTTTGCCGCTTGCTTCGGAGGACCCTTAGGTGGTACGCTACAAACTTGCTGTGTCACTTGTTGTGACCCCCGAGCAGATGCCTAAAAATCATATAACAATCGGTAAGACATAAAATCATGCAGTTTTAGATTCAAATTATATATTAACACCTTAAATGTACCTCTTTTAGTGATGCAACAGACTCCTCCTCCTGTAAAATCCCTTTACCCTTAATTGCGAGTTTTGTAGGAGCAGTCTAAAATTAAAATGTAAAAAATAATTAACGTAACGGTGCAGAATTGACATTCGAAAACTAAATGATTCATAATGGTTTTCAATATACCTCATCACCAATGATAATGAGCTCCGAGGGCCATGCAACAAATGACCCTATTGCATCTCGCATCAATGTTGTCTCTGAGACCATGTCAGGTACCGGTAGCACCGCATCATGATCTAATACACCATCAACTGATACTTTCAGGTGTCCATCCGGGAGCGGTCTATGGTGAAGTAAATCTCCTAAAGTGTTGTGCACTTTTCCCTTGCCAACTAGGCGATAATTTGGTAACGATAAGTATAGTTGGCAAGATGAAATGCCCTAAACCAATAGTAAATATAAAGTCATTATCTTTAATAAAATAGAACAATTTGTAAGGAAAAAAAATTTATAATTACCTCGGGAAGTTTTCTTTGACAGTTGATACTAGCTTTATCACTAGTTTCTTTCACCGATGAAGTATTGCACTTTTCTCTCATATACATATCTTTATCTCTTTACAATTCAGAGACTTGTGCTTGTAATTCCTGCAATTTTTGCAACACTTCTTCATTGGTAGGATTTCTTCTCCTAGAATGCTTGTAAAAAGAGGTTGGAGTCACACCATGACCTTTACCCCTCAATCGACTGGGATACTCAGGAGCATCTAGTGCTCTACTAAGTACGCTCCTATCATCCTGGTCCTCACCGGTGGATACCGATTGCGACAAGGTCTCCTGTAATTCATTTACATTTCAATAATTATTAGTGGAGATAAAAAATCATTTATATATTAAAAAACATTTGATTTAATTAAAGACACAGTGTTATACTTACACATTCAGCATAAACTCTTTGAACATCGGGATCGACAGCTCGATTCTTGCCCACACGAGCTTCCTTCCACAACACATGTACTGGAAGTGAGGTTTCCTCACTTTTCGTCTCCTCTAACTATGCATTGACACAAATGATAAAATCGTCAAATAAAACACATTTAGACAATTAATTAAAACACATTTCTATTTACTTACAATTTTTTCCTCTAAGCGTGCATATCCCAAACGCCCTTTTTTGTATGGATACGCGGCTTTTGATGCTCTCGCACTATTTGTGGCACTCCTTTTTCGAAAAGCTTCATCTCTTTGCTCTACAAACTTAGCCCAATCTTCGTCATCAATGAACATCTCATACTTTTTTGGACGTCCCGGGGCCTCTTCAAGAAAGTTTCCTTCTTTATCCTTAAGATAGTTGTTTGTTAGATAAGCTTTCCACCCTCTATATCTTTTTCCGGCCAAACTAAGAATGAAGCGTTTACGCTCATCTGGTATGGTAAAAGACCTCTGCAAACAAACATACGCATAGAGTGTGTTAGTATAAGTAATTTAATCAAATTATCGTCAAGATAATAATAACTATTGTAACACCCCTTACTAACCCCGCGGCAATTTTAAAACAATTATTCAGAGTACATGAATTAAGGGTGCCACAATTCATAATAAACAAACATCATTCAGTCATGTCATGCATTCGCTGAGGTAATCATCATAAATTAAAACGTTTCATGTTCACACAGCGGAAATTTATCAAAAACGAACTAAGTTTAACATCTTCAAAACTTATCCTTCAAAACATCAAAACATAACTAGAGTCATAATCATAAACTCTAAACAATTGCGTCCCCAGTGTTACAACTATCAGAGCATGACACCTGACGCTACTAAAACACTGACTCATGAGCTAATCCTCACCGAGTCGAACAACCGCTATCCTCAATCTGAAAATGACAACATGTAAGGGTGAGTCTCATCATAATTAACAAATGTTATAAGGTTATAAAGCCATAACACATCACAGTTGTATCATTCACCCAATTGTTTCATAAACAGACATTCACAACAATCAAATCAAAATCAATACATCATTAATATTTACAACACTGGAATACATCCAATCATGTTATAAATTATGCATATGTATGAACTGACACTATGCATGTGGTACCAATCATCATCAAATGGGGATAACCCATGACCGATCCAACATCGTCCAAGATACGGCCCTGCCAGCACAGATTCCACACGATGGGAATCATGCCCTTCACTGATCCAACACACCCTTATGGATACAGTATCATCAATGAGCATGAATGAATGCAACATATACAACATACTTCTACTATCATCATCATCAATCATCAACATCATCATCATCATTCAAGTATGTTCATATATATTAACATCATTCAATTACAATTCCATAATCATCATACACAAAACATACATGTATTTGCATCAATCATCATAATCAACAAGAATAGCATACATGTATTTTCATCATTCTAAAAACCAATCTATCATCATCATATAGGTTATCCTACAAGGTTCGTTTAGCTCAAAACGGCGCATCAAACGGACCAACGGTTAAAAAGTTATGCATCTTTGGACTTTTAAAATATCTCAAAACACCAACAGCACGCGGCGCCATCACCAGTTCGCGGCGCGCACTGAGCGTCCCAAAAATTCATTGGCTCTCTGCCAAGCTGTTCGCGGCGCAAACATCCACACGCGGCGCGAAACGAGAAAAAGTTACGCCTTCGCGGCGCGAACACAGGTACGCGGCGCGACCTGAGCGTATCACAACTTCCTGGCATTCTGCCCACCTGTTCGCGGCGCCACCCTGTGCACGCGGCGCGAACCGGCGATTTCAGAAACCCCAACCTGTAGAAAACAGCATTCTATGCATTCCAAACACACCCAAACCATACCAGTACGAACCTAGAGAAATAGAATGCACAAACAACACAAAATACGTCTCATAATACACCAATTACACATCAATTGAGACCATAACAACGCACACATCATAGATTCAAACATAGAGATCAAACATCCTACAATTGACTCAATCCCTAAACCTATCATATGACTCAATCGACCCGAATTCCACATCTATTCAGTATTATCAACCCCTAACCCTATAATAGATGATAATCAGATAAGTCCCCCCTTACCTTAGACAAATTTCTTGATTCTTGGTCTCTCCCTCTACCGTTCTCCTTCACGTTCCTCGTTCCTCAGACTTCTGTTCTTTCACGTTCTTTCTTTCTTCCTAATTCCAATTATTTTATGAAAATAATAATAATATTAGTAAAGAGCCTCCCTATATCACACTCCCCCCTTTTTCTATTTCTCACATGGCCCAAATGCCATAAACCATTATTTATTTATTATTTTCACAAAATCCTTAATAATTCTAATTATTAATTCAATATTCTTGATTAAATTAATATTAAAATTATACGGGCATTACAACTCTCCCCCACTAAAAGAGTTTTCGTCCTCGAAAACATACCTCAGGTAAAGAGCTCTGGATACGAATCCTTCATCTGGCTCTCTAGCTCCCAGGTAACATTTCCTTCAGCTGGTCCTCCTCAAGCTACTCTGACTAAAGCTATTTCCTTGCCCCGCAATTGCTTCAGTCTTCTATCTTCAATCCTCACAGGTAACGTTTCAACCGTTAAGTTGTCTTTCACCTGTACATCATCCACTTGGATCACGTGGGACGAATCCGAAATGTATTTCCTCAATTGAGACACATGAAATACATCATGCAAGTTGGCAAGCATTGGCGGTAACGCAATACGATACGCCACTTCTCCCACTCTTTCTGAAATTTGGAATGGTCCAATAAAACGCGGAGTCAACTTCTTTGACTTCAAAGCTCGACCAATACCCGTCATAGGAGTAACCTTCATAAACACATGATCTCCCTCTTGAAACTCAAGTGTCTTCCTCCTCTTATCATAATAACTCTTTTGACGACTCTGAGATGCTTTCATCTTCTCTTGAATCATCTTAATCTTCTCCGTAGTATGTTGTACAATTTCTGGTCCGATCACAACACTCTCACCAGCTTCGTACCAACACAATGGAGTTCTACATCTCCTACCATACAATGCCTCAAACGGAGCCATACCTATACTCGAATGAAAACTGTTGTTGTAGGTAAATTCAATCAAAGGCAGATAACTATCCCAAGCACCTCCTTTTTCTAATACACAAGCACGTAACAAATCTTCTAACGACTGAATTGTTCTCTCAGTCTGTCCATCCGTCTGCGGATGATAAGCAGAACTCAGTCTCAGCTTAGTACCCAAAGCCTTCTGCAAACCTTCCCAGAACTTAGACGTAAATCTCGGATCTCTGTCTGACACGATACTCGAAGGAATACCATGCAGACTGACTATTTTCTCAATGTATAATTGAGCCAGCTTTTCCATCGGATAATCCATTCTTACCGGTATGAAATGTGCAGACTTTGTCAATCTGTCCACCACAACCCAGATAGCTTCACAATTCTTAACAGTTCTTGGCAAACCCGAAACAAAATCCATCGATATGCTATCCCACTTCCACTCAGGAATAAACATCGGTTGCATAAATCCAGATGGCTTCTGATGTTCAACCTTTGACTTCTGACAAGTCAAAAAAATACACAAACTCGGCAATTTCTTTCTTCATTCCAGGCCACCAAAATAGCTTTCTCAAATCATGATACATCTTGGTAGCACCAGGATGAATACTTAATCCACTACGGTGTCCTTCTTCTAAAATATTTCTTCGGAGTTCAGCAACATCCGGAACACAAACTCTGTTTCCAAACCTCAGTATACCATTCTCGTCAACTCTGAATTCACCGCTCTTGCCTTGGTTAATCAAAGTCAACTTGTCGACTAATTCGACATCAGCCTTTTGGCCCTCTCTGATCTCTTCAAGAATACCACTGGTCAGCTTCAGCATCCCCAACTTAACACTAGTAGGAGTACCTTCACATACCAAACTCAAGTCTCTGAATTGTTCAATCAAATCCAATTCCTTCACCATTAGCATAGACATATGCAAAGTCTTCCTACTTAAAGCATCAGCAACTACGTTTGCCTTACCCGAATGGTAATTCAAACTAAAATCATAGTCTTTAAGGAATTCTAACCACCTTCTCTGCCTCATATTCAGTTCCTTCTGGTCAAATAGATATTTCAGACTCTTATGATCACTGAACACTTCAAATCTCGACCCATACAAATAATGTCGCCACAACTTCAAGACAAAAACCACTGCTGCCAACTCCAAATCATGAGTCGGATAATTCCTTTCATGCACTTTGAGTTGTCTCGACGCGTACGCGACCACTTGTCGGTTCTGCATCAATATTCCACCTAAACCCATCAGCGAAGCATCACAATAAACCACAAATGATTCTGTCGGATTCGGCAAAATCAAAATAGGAGCACTAGTCAACCTCTTCTTCAGCTCTTGGAATCCTTCCTCGCATTTTACATCCCAAATGAAAGCCTGACCCTTTCTGGTTAATTTAGTTAACGGCAATGCTAACTTTGAAAATCCTTCAATGAACTTCCTGTAGTAACCTGCAAGGCCAAGAAAACTACGAATCTCTGACACCGATTTCGGAGCTTCCCACTGGGATACAGCCTTTATCTTAGTAGGATCGACAGCAATACCATTCTTCGAAATTACATGTCCAAGAAAACTGACCTCTTCTAACCAAAATTCACACTTCGACAGTTTGGCAAAAAGTTGCTTCTCTTTTAACAACTCCAACACAAGTCTGAGATGTTCTGCATGTTCTTCCTTACTCTTAGAATATATTAGGATATCATCTATAAACACCACCACGAACTTATCGAGATAAGGATGAAATATCCTATTCATATACTCCATAAATACACCAGGTGCGTTAGTAACTCCAAACGGCATTACCGAATACTCGTAATGTCCATACCTTGTTCTGAAAGCGGTCTTCTGAATATCATCGTCTTTCACACGAATCTGGTGATACCCAGACCTCAGATCAATCTTACTAAACACACATGCTGCAACCAACTGATCCATCAAATCATCAATCCTCGGCAAGGGATACCGATTCTTGATAGTAACCTTGTTCAATTGTCTGTAATCCACACACAGCCTCATTGAACCCTCCTTCTTCTTCACTAGCAACACAGGTGCACCCCACGGAGAGACACTGGGACGATTGAATTTCTTCTCCAGCAATTCTTCCAACTGCTTCTTCAGTTCTGTCAGCTCAGACAGTGACATACGGTACGGTGCCATTGACACTAGGCTAGTTCCCGGAATTAAATCAATAGAAAACTCCACTTCTCTTTCCGGTGGTAATTCATTCACTTCTTCCGGAAAAACTTCTGGGAATTCACACACCACAGGTAATTCGCTACTCGTCACTTTTCCTTTCACATTCATCAATGCGAACAACATAAACACTGTTGCACCGTCCTTGATAGCTTCACCCACTTGTCTAGCCGTCATCTCCAGATCATCAGAATGAACTTCTTCAGGAAAGATTACTGTCTTCGAAAAACAGTTGATGTGAACACGGTTAAATTCTAACCAGTTCATCCCCAGGATTACATCGAGTTGTTTCAACGGAAGGCACACTAAGTCCATCCCGATTCCCTACCAAAAATATCAACCGGACAATTCAAGCATGCAGACGAAGTAGTTACTGACCCCGACGCTGGAGTATCAATAACCATACTTCCATTTATTTCAGATATTTCCAAATTCAACCTCTCAGCACAATCCAAAGAAATAAAAGAATGAGTTGCTCCAGTATCAATAATCGCAACTAAAGGTGTGCCATGAATAAAACACGTACCTTTAATTAGTCTATCCTCCGGAGTTGTTTTCGATCCAGACAAAGCAAAGACCTTCCCTCCAGCTTGGTTCTTCTTCGTTTTAGGACATTGTGGGCTAATGTGACCCTCCTCACCACAATTGTAACAGGTCACAATCTTCTTCTTACAATCAACGGCAATATGACCCACCTCTTCACACTTGGAAGATGGTCAAGGCAGAGTTTTACAATGCTTCTTAAAAGCTATAATCACAACAGTGATATTTCTCTTAACGTTTAAGCTTAATCTCACTAATATATTACAACAGCAATGTAGTGAGCTTTGATGAAGATGAAGTTTCTGAGCTTTGAATTTGAACAGCGTTTCAGCAAGTCTTTCAGAATAATTTCGTTCAGAATTGGTGTTTGTTTTTTTGCTTCTCATCAGAACTTCATATTTATAGGCGCTTGAGAAGATGACCGTTGGGTGCATTTAATGCTTTGCGTATTCCGTACAGCATTGCATTTAATGTTTCACGCTTTTGTCAACTACCTCGAGCCTTGTTCACGCTGTGTCTACTGACGTTGCCTTTAATAGCTTCCAACGTTCCTTTTGTCAGTCAGCGTAGCCTGCCACTTGTACTTTCTACTGATCTGATGTTTGTGAATAAAATATTTGAATATCATCAGAGTCAAACAGCTTGGTGCATAGCATCTTCTTGTCTTCTGACCTTAAAGTGCTTCTGAGCGTGATACCATGAGAACTTCAGTGCTTCTGCTTCTGATCTCAAGTTCTTATGATGCTTCCATAGACCCATGTTCTGATTCTGCCTTGACCATCTTCTGATGTCTTGCCAGACCATGTTATGATGTTGCATGCTGAACCTTCTGAGACAAAGCTTCTGAGCGCTGATTTGTGCATACTCTTTATATATTTCCTGAAAGGGAAATTGTAATGTATTAGAGTACCACATTATCTCACACAAAATTCATATCCTTGTTATCATCAAAACTAAGAATATTGATCAGAACAAATCTTGTTCTAACAATCTCCCCCTTTTTGATGATGACAAAAACATATATAAATGATATGAATTTGCGATCAGAAAGAGCAGACGGCTAAAGACAAATTACACAGCTATAGCATAAGCATGTGAATATGTCTCCCCCTGAGATTAACAATCTCCCCCTGAGATGAATAATCTCCCCCTGAAATAAATACTCGAAGAACTTTAATACTAAAAGACTTCCCTGATTATTTCGGTAGAGACGATCACATAAGCTTCTGTCTTCTGATAATTCATAGCTTCTGACTTCTGCTTCCATTGGACAGCTTCAGAACTTGAATTTCTTTAGATCCCTAGAACACTCACAGCTTCTGATTCCTGCTTCCATTTAGGACAGCTTCAAAACTTGAATTTCTTTGATCTTCAGAACATTCACAGCTTCTGATTCCTGCTTCCATTTAGGACAGCTTCAGAACTTGAATTTCTTTGATCTTCAGAACATTCACAGCTTCTGATTCATGCTTCCATTTAGGACAGCTTCAGAACTTGAGTTTTCTGGATCTTTAGAACATTCACAGCTTCTGATTTCTGCTTCCCTCGGATAGCTTCAGAGCTTTGAATTTCTTCTTACATCACTTCATGCTAGATTGTATCAGAACATTGTTGAATGTACCAGAGCATCATCAGAGCATCTCTACATCCTGAAATGTTACAGAACAAAACTAAACGACAAAAGTCAGCATGAATGAGTTAGAACATAAAATGTGTATCAGAACACGAAATATGTATCAGAGCCATATAAGCCATATAGAATATATCAGATCCAATAGACAATGTATCAGAGCAAATAGACAATGATTTGGATCATATTCTATTATCAGAATTTCTGATCATTCTTCCTTCTTGCTTCTGATTCTGAAGCTTCCTAGCACTCAGCTTGCTTCAAGAATCCAAGAGCTATTTCTGATCATTCTTCCTTCTTTCTTCTGACTCTGAAGCTTCCTAGCACTCAGCTTGCTTCAAGAATCCAAGAGCTTGATTCATTTTGTTGCTTCTTATGTTGATCTTGAATCTTTGATTCCTGCAACAACACAACTTAAAAACATAGAACTTTGCAAGTTCTGTTAGTAAATGTGGAGCCTTTTTACTCGGTAACTGATAATATTAATCAGATCATTTATCATATATTTTCTCCCCCTTTTTGTCATAACATCAAAAAGCATAAAAGATTCAGATGTAAAGCAAGAGACAAAAGGAAAGAAACATAAATAACTTTTCATTGATTTCAACAAGAAGGATTACAAAAGGTGTATGCAGAAAACAGATGCAACAAGGAAAGAAAACTACAAAGACTTAAAGCCTAAGACTCTATCCTACGCAAAGACTGCGCAAACAACTCAAGAACCCTCTGGTCTTCAGTTTGTTCAGCCATGAAAGCTTGAAAACTCTTCATGCCTGTCCAGACTAGAACCTCCACTGTAGGAGAGATCCAAGAGACCAAAGAGGAAGTGAGGGACAGTTCATAGACAGGGAGCTAATGTTGCAAACGGGCTCTAGTGACTCAAGAAGGTCTTCTTCCTTTGGATAAATGTTGATAACAGCATTGAAGAAGAGATCTGTCTTGAAAGAGACTTGGAGAGCCATCCCAAGATATGCTTCACATCCTGTAACTGATTAACCCTTCCATCCGTTCTCATTGAGTTGAAAGGATTCATGATGAACGTTAGGTTGAAGATGAATGAACTAGGGTTTATGCCAAAGAAAAACTTTGTTGGACAAGAGAGAAAAAGAAAGAGAAAGAGAGCCAAGACTTATTGAAAAAAAATGCAACGAAATGAAGGAATAAATAGAGGGAAAAAGAATAGGGAAACGTTCGAGGAATATAAAAAAGAAAAGAAGGACTATAAAAGAAATGATGAATGGCATTTAATGTAACATGACGTGAGGAGAGATAATAATGACAAAAGACGAGATTTGCACAGTTACCTAAGTAGACGTCCCCTCAACTGCACGCACGCTTGTCCAGAAATAGTGAACACGTGTTTACCATTTGGATAGCCAGTTACAGCTGTTTTGCTTTTAAAGAGATTCTGAATCAACTTAGACAATGAAACGTTAGTAATAACTGAATCACAATTTCTAATTGATTTCAATCAGAACTTCTTTAAAAAAAATTCAATTTCATTTCAGAAGATACTCACACATAAGATCTTCTCATCTTCTCATTCTGGGCATAAATCCATACTGATATTCTTCAGAATGAACTTAAACCTATCTTCAGCAAGGGGTTTTGTAAAGATATCAGCCCATTGATGGTCTGTATCCACAAAGTTTAAAGATATAACACCCTTCTGAACATAGTCCCTTATGAAATGATGTTTAATCTCAATATGTTTAGCTTTTGAATGTAAAATAGGATTCTTAGATAAACATATAGCAGAAGTATTATCACAGAAAATAGGAATGTTACTCTCATATATCTGATAATCTTCCAGCTGACTTCTCATCCAGAGCATTTGTGTGCTACAACCAACAACAGCAACATATTCTGCTTCTGTTGTTGAGAGGGCAATAGTAGCTTGCTTCTTGCTGTACCATGAGATCAGATGACTTCCAAGAAATTGACAACTTCCAGAAGTGCTCTTTCTTTCTATTCTATCTCCAGCATAGTCAGCATCACAGAATCCTACTAAGTTGTAATCTTTAGATCTTCTGTAAACTAAACCAACATTAGTAGTACCTTTCAGATACCTTATAATTCTCTTAACCGCTGTTAAATGAGATTCTCTTGGATCTGATTGGAATCGAGCACACAAACAAACACTAAAGAGAATGTCAGGTCTAGAAGCAGTTAGATATAGAAGAGATCCAATCATACCTCTGTACAACTTCTGATCTACCTTCTTACTTACCTCATCCTTACCCAGTACACATGTTGGATGCATAGGAGTTTTGGCTTCTTTGCTTTCAGAAAGATTAAACTTCTTCAGAAGTTCTTTCACATACTTCGTTTGATGAACATAGGTTCCATCGGAAGTTTGGTTGATTTGAATCCCAAGGAAATACTTGAGTTCTCCCATCATGCTCATTTCAAATTCAGCCTGCATAGACTCAGCAAACTTCTTTCCAAGTGTAGCATTAGATGTTCCAAAGATAATATCATCAACATATATTTGACAAATTAAAATATCCTCTTTAAATGTTTTACAAAAGAGAGTAGTGTCCACTTTTCCTCTAGTGAAATCATTTTCCAGAAGGAAAGAACTCAAACGTTCATACCAAGCTCTGGGAGCTTGTTTCAATCCGTATAATGATTTCTTTAATTTGAAAACATGATTTGGAGACATGGAGTCTTCAAAACCAGGAGGTTGGTGAACATAAACTTCTTCATCTATATAACCATTTAAGAAGGCACTCTTGACATCCATCTGATAAAGAGTGATGTTGTGTTGAGTGGCAAAAGAAATTAATAGACGAATAGATTCTAACCTGGCCACTGGTGCAAAGGTTTCTGTATAATCAATCCCTTCTTGCTGACTATAACCCTGAGCAACCAGTCTGGCTTTGTTTCTTACCACTTCACCTTTCTCACTTAGCTTGTTTCTGAAAACCCACTTAGTACCGATGATGTTAAATCCTTTTGGTCTAGGAACCAAGTCCCATACATTATTCCTTGTAAACTGATTTAGTTCTTCTTGCATGGCAATTATCCAGTCTGGATCTTCTAGAGCTTGATCAACAGAAGTTGGCTCGATCAAAGAAACAAGACCTAATTGACATTCTGCATTATTCTTAAGGAATGCCCTTGTTCTGATGGGATCATCTTTCTTTCCAAGGATCACATCTTCTGAATGAGCTGATGCAAGTCTAGGTGATCTTCTGACTGTTGGTTCTTCAGAGATTCTCAGATTCTCTAAAGATGCAGCAACTTGATCTTCTGATCCATTGCTTCTGAGACTGCCAGCTTCTGCAGCTTTGCTTCTTGATTCTTCAACTTCTGATATATCAATATCATAATCTGCAAAATTCTCAAACTGCTTTGGTTTTTCAAGACCAAGCTTATCATCAAACCTGATATTGATTGATTCTTCTACAATCAATGTTTCAGTATTGTATACTCTGTAGCCTTTAGAGCGTTCAGAATATCCAAGAAGGAAACACTTTTGTGCTTTAGAATCAAACTTACCAAGATGATCTTTAGTATTCAGAATAAAACATACACATCCAAAAGGATGGAAATATGAAATGTTGGGCTTTCTGTTCTTCCACAATTCATAAGGAGTCTTATTTAGAATAGGTCTGATAGAGATTCTATTCTGAATATAGCATGCAGTGTTAATTGCTTCTGCCCAGAAATGCTTAGCCATATTGGTTTCATTGATCATGGTTCTGGCCATTTCTTGTAGAGTCCTATTCTTTCGCTCTACAACTCCATTTTGCTGTGGAGTTCTGGGGCAAGAGAAATCATGGGCAATACCATTTTCTTTGAAGAACTCCTCAAAGAATCTGTTCTCAAATTCGCCACCATGATCACTTCTGACCTTTATGATTATACACTCTTTCTCAGATTGAATCTGAGTGCAGAATTCAAAGAACACTGAATGAGACTCATCCTTGTGTTTCAAGAACTTTACCCACGTCCAGCGGCTATAATCATCAACGATGACTAATCCATATTTCTTCCCTCTGACAGATGCTGTTTTGACTGGGCCAAACAGATCAATGTGCAAGAGTTCTAACGGCCTTGAGGTAGAAACAGCATTCTTAGACTTGAATGCAGGTCTGGAGAACTTGCCCTTCTGACATGCTTCACAAAGAGCATCTGATTTGTATTTCAGATTTGGGAGTCCTCTGACCAGATTTAGTTTGTTAATCTGAGAAATCTTTCTCAAACTAGCATGTCCTAATCTTCTGTGCCAGACCCATTGCTCCTCAGAAACAGACATAAGACAAGTCACCTTCTGCTTCTCAAGATCAGAAAGATCAATCTTATAAATGTTGTTCTTCCTCTTGCCTGTAAATAGGATTGAGCCATCCTTCTGACTTACAGCCTTGCAAGACTTTTGATTGAAGATTATATCATAACCATTGTCACTTAATTGACTTATGGACAATAAGTTATGCGTTAATCCTTCAACAAGAAGTACATTAGTTATGGAAGGAGAGTTACCAAGACTTATGGTTCCAGAGCCAATGATTTTGCCCTTCTGATCTCCTCCAAACTTGACTTCTCCACCTGGTTTAAGCACCAGGTCTTGGAATGTAGACCTTCTTCCCGTCATGTGTCGCGAGCACCCAGAGTCCAGGTACCATGACATTTTGCTTTCTGTCCTCTTTGCCGCCAAGGATATCTGCAACAGAAATTATCTTCTCCTTAGGTACCCACAATTTCTTGGGTCCTTTCTTGTTAGTTCTCCTCAAGTTCTGATTGAACTTGGGTTTAGCAAAATATTTAACAGGAGGAACAGTATGATACTTCTTATTCTGAGTTCCATGATATTTCTTAGGTTGTGTCACATGCTTCTTGGTGTGTGTTATGTGAAAACTTTGTGCATGTGATGTGTGCTTAATATCATGGGAGTGGCCAAATTTAAATTGGTTATACAGAGGCTTGTATGATATTTTCATATCATCCACAGATTCAAGCTTGTATGGGATTTCACCCTCATAACCAATGCCAACTCTCTTGTTCCCAGACACAACATATATCATAGAAGCTAGCTGACTTCTGCCAATACTTCTAGATAAGAACTTCCTGAAACTTAAATCATATTCTTTCAGAATATGATTCAGACTGGGAGTGGATTTTTCTGAATCAGAAGGAGATCCAACATTATTGGATAATTTAAAAACTTTTAATTCAGAATTTTCCAACTCAAGCTTCTTAGTTTCAAATTCAAATTGCTTTTTCAGCTTTTTGTATTTGATACTAAGATGAGCTTTTAATTCAAGAAGCTCTGTTAGACTGGAAACTAACTCTTCTCTAGATAGTTCAGAAAATACCTCTTCAGAATCTGATTCTGATGTAGATTCTGATCCATCATCTTCTGTCGCCATCAGCGCAAAGTTTGCCTGCTCTCCTTCAGAGTCTGATCCTGATTCTGATTCAGAATCATCCCATGTTGCCATAAGACCTTTCTTCTTATGAAACTTCTTCTTGGGATTCTCCTTCTGAAGTTTCGGACACTCATTCTTGTAATGCCCAGGCTCATTGCACTCATAGCAGACAGCCTTCTTCTTGTCAGATCTTCTGTCACCAGAAGATTCTTCTCGTTCAAATTTCTTTGAACTTCTGAAGCCTCTGAACTTCCTTTGCTTGCTCTTCCAGAGTTGGTTTACCCTTCTGGAGATCATGGACAGTTCATCTCCTTCTTCAGATTCTGATTCTTCAGGATCTTCTTCTCTAGCCTGAAAAGCGTTAGTGCATTTTTTAACATAGATTTTAATGCAATAGACTTACCTTTCTTCTGAGGCTCGTTTGCGTCCAGCTCTATTTCATGGCTTCTCAAGCCACTGATAAGCTCTTCCAAAGAAACTTCATTCAGATTCTTGGCAATCTTGAATGCTGTTACCATTGGACCCCATCTTCTGGGTAAGCTTCTGATAATCTTCTTTACATGATCAGCCTTGGTGTAGCCTTTATCCAGAACTCTCAATCCAGCAGTTAGAGTTTGAAATCTTGAGAACATCTTCTCAATATCTTCATCATCCTCCATCTTGAAGGCTTCATATTTCTGGATTAGAGCAAGAGCTTTAGTCTCCTTGACTTGAGCATTTCCTTCATGAGTCATTTTCAATGACTCATATATGTCATGGGCCGTTTCCCTGTTAGATATCTTCTCATACTCAGCATGAGAGATAGCATTCAGCAAAACAGTCCTGCATTTGTGATGATTTTTGAAATCTTTCTTTTGATCATCAGTCATTTCGCTTCTCGTGAGCCTTACACCAGTAGCTTTAACAGGATGTTTGTAACCATCCAACAGAAGATCCCATAGATCAGCATCCAGACCAAGAAAGTAACTTTCCAATTTATCTTTCCAGTATTCAAAGTTTTCACCATCAAATACTGGTGGTCTAGTATAACCATTGTTACCGTTGTATTGCTCAGCAGAGCCAGATGTAGATGCAGTTGGATTTGTATGAACTTCACCAACCATCTTTTACTGAAGCGTTTTTCTCTTCCTGAATCTTTTCTAAACATGGTTAAGTGCTTGCACCTTAGAACCAGGCTCTGATACCAATTGAAGGATAGAAAAACACTTAGAAAGGGGGGGGGGGGGTTTGAATAAGTGTAGTCTTAAAAACTTGAACGATAAAAATAAATTGCACAGTTATTTTTATCCTGGTTCGTTGTTAACTAAACTACTCCAGTCCACCCCCGCGGAGTGATTTACCTCACCTGAGGATTTAATCCAATAATCGTAACAGATTACAATGGTTTTCCACTTAGCCCACGACTAAGTCTTCTAGAGTATCTTGATCACAACCTGATCACTCTAGGAACAAATGCTTAGACACAAGCTAAGACTTTCTTAGAGTATCCTGACCACCACGTGATCACTCTAATTACAACTGCTTAGACACAAGCTAAGACTTCCTAGAGTATCCTGATCAACACTTGATCACTCTAGTTACTTACAAATTAATGTAATCAAATAAGAGTTTTACAATGCTTCTTAAAAGCTATAATCACAACAGTGATATTTCTCTTAACATTTAAGCTTAATCTCACTAATATATTACAACAGCAATGTAGTGAGCTTTGATGAAGATGAAGTTTCTGAGCTTTGAATTTGAACAGCGTTTCAGCAAGTCTTTCAGAATAATTTCGTTCAGAATTGGTGTTTGTTTTTTTGCTTCTCATCATAACTTCATATTTATAGGCGCTTGAGAAGATGACCGTTGGGTGCATTTAATGCTTTGCGTATTCCGTACAGCATTGCATTTAATGTTTCACGCTTTTGTCAACTACCTTGAGCCTTGTTCACGCTGTGTCTACTGACGTTGCCTTTAATAGCTTCCAACGTTCCTTTTGTCAGTCAGCGTAGCCTGCCACTTGTACTTTCTACTGATCTGATGTTTGTGAATAAAATATTTGAATATCACCAGAGTCAAACAGCTTGGTGCATAGCATCTTCTTGTCTTCTGACCTTGAAGTGCTCCTGAGCGTGATACCATGAGAACTTCAGTGCTTCTGCTTCTGATCTCAAGTTCTTCTGATGCTTCCATAGACCCATGTTCTGATTCTGCCTTGACCATCTTCTGATGTCTTGCCAGACCATGTTCTGATGTTGCATGCTGAACCTTCTGAGACAAAGCTTCTGAGCGCTGATTTGTGCATACTCTTTATATATTTCCTGAAAGGGAAATTGCAATGTATTAGAGTACCACATTATCTCACACAAAATTCATATCCTTGTTATCATCAAAACTAAGAATATTGATCAGAACAAATCTTGTTCTAACAACCTCTTCACACTTGAAGCACTTCTTCTGATTCAGCTTGCACTCATTCCTACGGTGCCCGACCTCACCACAGTTATAGCACCTGACAAAAGCACTGGAGTCTCCCCCACTAGGCTTCTTCCAACCACCAGTCTTTGGATTACCTCTACCTTATGGCTTACCCTTATCCATAGGCTTCTTCCCTTTCCTGTCAACTAACTCGCGAGAGTGAGATGACTTCAGCTTGAGATTATCTTCCTCGAAGATCTTACTACAGTCCACCAGGTCTACAAATCTCCGGATTCTCTGATATCTGATACCCTACTTAATCTCATCACGGAGACCGTTCTCGAACTTGACGCATTTCGAGAATTCACTAGCTTCATCATTGTTGTAGTGGACGTAGTACTTTGCCAACTCAATGAACTTCGAAGCATACTCTGGTACTGTCATACTACCTTGAACTAGTTCCAGAAATTCAATTTCCTTTCGACCTCTCACGTCTTCAGGAAAGTACCTTCTCAAAAACTCTCTCTTGAACACAGCCCAAGAAATAGCCACACCATCAGCTTCCAGTTCAGTCCTGGTAGTAAGCCACCAGTCGTCAGCCTCTTCAGACAACATGTGAGTACCATACCTCACCTTCAGATCCTCAGCACAATCGATGACTCTGAAGATTCTCTCGATCTCCTTAAGCCACTTCTGAGCACCTTCAGGATCATGCGTGCCCTTGAACAATGGAGGATTGTTCCTCTGAAAACTGTTCAGCTGCCTGTCAGCACCGATCGCAGCTCCATTGGCATTTCCTCCCAGCACACCAGCAATCATGCCCAGAGCCTCAGTGATAGCATCATCGTTTCTTCCTCCTCTTCCAGCCATTGTTCTGCTTAAATCACAACCAATTTAATCAGAACAGAAGTATCGACAGTTAACTCTTACTAGTCGCATACACAGGAAAGAAAAACTTACACTAAGACTCTGGTCATAACGACCGACTATGCTCTGATACCACTATTGTAACACCCCTTACTAACCCCGCGGCAATTTTAAAACAATTATTCAGAGTACATGAATTAAGGGTGCCACAATTCATAATAAACAAACATCATTCAGTCATGTCATGCATTCGCTGAGGTAATCATCATAAATTAAAACGTTTCATGTTCACACAGCGGAAATTTATCAAAAACGGACTAAGTTTAACATATTCAAAACTTATCCTTCAAAACATCAAAACATAACTAGAGTCATAATCATAAACTCTAAACAATTGCGTCCCCAGTGTTACAACTATCAGAGCATGACACCTGACGCTACTAAAACACTGACTCATGAGCTAATCCTCACCGAGTCGAACAGCCGCTATCCTCAATCTGAAAATGACAACATGTAAGGGTGAGTCTCATCATAATTAACAAATGTTATAAGGTTATAAAGCCATAACACATCACAGTTGTATCATTCACCCAATTGTTTCATAAACAGACATTCACAACAATCAAATCAAAATCAATACATCATTAATATTTACAACACTGGAATACATCCAATCATGTTATAAATTATGCATATGTATGAACTGACACTATGCATGTGGTACCAATCATCATCAAATGGGGATAACCCATGACCGATCCAACATCGTCCAAGATACGGCCCTGCCAGCACAGATTCCACACGATGGGAATCATGCCCTTCACTGATCCAACACACCCTTATGGATACAGTATCATCAATGAGCATGAATGAATGCAACATATACAACATACTTCTACTATCATCATCATCAATCATCAACATCATCATCATCATTCAAGTATGTTCATATATATTAACATCATTCAATTACAATTCCATAATCATCATACACAAAACATACATGTATTTGCATCAATCATCATACTCAACAAGAATAGTATACATGTATTTTCATCATTCTAAAAACCAATCAATCATCATCATATAGGTTATCCTACAAGGTTCGTTTAGCTCAAAACGGCGCATCAAACGGACCAACGGTTAAAAAGTTATGCATCTTTGGACTTTTAAAATATCTCAAAACACCAACAGCACGCGGCGCCATCACCAGTTCGCGGCGCGCACTGAGCGTCCCAAAAATTCATTGGCTCTCTGCCAAGCTGTTCGCGGCGCAAACATCCACACGCAGCGCGAAACGAGAAAAAGTTACGCCTTCGCGGCGCGAACACAGGTACGCGGCGCGACCTGAGCGTATCACAACTTCCTGGCATTCTGCCCACCTGTTCGCGGCGCCACCCTGTGCACGCGGCGCGAACCGGCAATTTCAGAAACCCCAACCTGTAGAAAACAGCATTCTATGCATTCCAAACACACCCAAACCATACTAGTACGAACCTAGAGAAATAGAATGCACAAACAACACAAAATACGTCTCATAATACACCAATTACACATCAATTGAGACCATAACAACGCAGACATCATAGATTCAAACATAGAGATCAAACATCCTACAATTGACTCAATCCCTAAACCTATCATATGACTCAATCGACCCGAATTCCACATCTATTCAGTATTATCAACCCCTAACCCTATAATAGATGATAATCAGATAAGTCCCCCCTTACCTTAGACAAATTTCTTGATTCTTGGTCTCTCCCTCTACCGTTCTCCTTCACGTTCCTCGTTCCTCAGACTTCTGTTCTTTCACGTTCTTTCTTTCTTCCTAATTCCAATTATTTTATGAAAATAATAATAATATTAGTAAAGGGCCTCCCTATATCACACTCCCCCCTTTTACTATTTCTCACATGGCCCAAATGCCATAAACCATTATTTATTTATTATTTTCACAAAATCCTTAATAATTCTAATTATTAATTCAATATTCTTGATTAAATTAATATTAAAATTATACGGGCATTACAACTCTCCCCCACTAAAAGAGTTTTCGTCCTCGAAAACATACCTCAGGTAAAGAGCTCTGGATACGAATCCTTCATCTGGCTCTCTAGCTCCCAGGTAACATTTCCTTCAGCTGGTCCTCCTCAAGCTACTCTGACTAAAGCTATTTCCTTGCCCCGCAATTGCTTCAGTCTTCTATCTTCAATCCTCACAGGTAACGTTTCAACCGTTAAGTTGTCTTTCACCTGTACATCATCCACTTGGATCACGTGGGACGAATCCGAAATGTATTTCCTCAATTGAGACACATGAAATACATCATGCAAGTTGGCAAGCATTGGCGGTAACGCAATACGATACGCCACTTCTCCCACTCTTTCTGAAATTTGGAATGGTCCAATGAAACGCGGAGTCAACTTCTTTGACTTCAAAGCTCGACCAATACCCGTCATAGGAGTAACCTTTATAAACACATGATCTCCCTCTTGAAACTCAAGTGTCTTCCTCCTCTTATCATAATAACTCTTTTGACGACTCTGAGAAGCTTTCATCTTCTCTTGAATCATCTTAATCTTCTCCGTAGTATGTTGTACAATTTCTGGTCCGATCACAACACTCTCACCAGCTTCGTACCAACACAATGGAGTTCTACATCTCCTACCATACAATGCCTCAAACGGAGCCATACCTATACTCGAATGAAAACTGTTGTTGTAGGTAAATTCAATCAAAGGCAGATAACTATCCCAAGCACCTCCTATTTCTAATACACAAGCACGTAACAAATCTTCTAACGACTGAATTGTTCTCTCAGTCTGTCCATCAGTCTGCGGATGATAAGCAGAACTCAGTCTCAGCTTAGTACCCAAAGCCTTCTGCAAACCTTCCCAGAACTTAGACGTAAATCTCGGATCTCTGTCTGACACGATACTCGAAGGAATACCATGCAGACTGACTATTTTCTCAATGTATAATTGAGCCAGCTTTTCCATCGGATAATCCATTCTTACCGGTATGAAATGTGCAGACTTTGTCAATCTGTCCACCACAACCCAGATAGCTTCACAATTCTTAACAGTTCTCGGCAAACCCGAAACAAAATCCATCGATATGCTATCCCACTTCCACTCAGGAATAAACATCAGTTGCATAAATCCAGATGGCTTCTGATGTTCAACCTTTGACTTATGACAAGTCAAACAAGAATACACAAACTCAGCAATTTCTTTCTTCATTCCAGGCCACCAAAATAGCTTTCTCAAATCATGATACATCTTGGTAGCACCAGGATGAATACTTAATCCACTACGGTGTCCTTCTTCTAAAATATTTCTTCGGAGTTCAGCAACATGCGGAACACAAACTCTGTTTCCAAACCTCAGTATACCATTCTCGTCAACTCTGAATTCACCGCTCTTGCCTTGGTTAATCAAAGTCAACTTGTCGACTAATTCGACATCAGCCTTTTGGCCCTCTCTGATCTCTTCAAGAATACCACTGGTCAGCTTCAGCATCCCCAACTTAACACTAGTAGGAGTACCTTCACATACCAAACTCAAGTCTCTGAATTGTTCAATCAAATCCAATTCCTTCACCATTAGCATAGACATATGCAAAGTCTTCCTACTTAAAGCATCAGCAACTACGTTTGCCTTACCCGGATGGTAATTCAAACTAAAATCATAGTCTTTAAGGAATTCTAACCACCTTCTCTGCCTCATATTCAGTTCCTTCTGGTCAAATAGATATTTCATACTCTTATGATCACTGAACACTTCAAATCTCGACCCATACAAATAATGTCGCCACAACTTCAAGACAAAAACCACTGCTGCCAACTCCAAATCATGAGTCGGATAATTCCTTTCATGCACTTTGAGTTGTCTCGACGCGTACGCGACCACTTGTCGGTTCTGCATCAATACTCCACCTAAACCCATTAGCGAAGCATCACAATAAACCACAAATGATTCTGTCGGATTCGGCAAAATCAAAATAGGAGCACTAGTCAACCTCTTCTTCAGCTCTTGGAATCCTTCCTCGCATTTTACATCCCAAATGAAAGCCTGACCCTTTCTGGTTAATTTAGTTAACGGCAATGCTAACTTTGAAAATCCTTCAATGAACTTCCTGTAGTAACCTGCAAGGCCAAGAAAACTACGAATCTCTGACACCGATTTCGGAGCTTCCCACTGGGATACAGCCTCTATCTTAGTAGGATCGACAGCAATACCATTCTTCGAAATTACATGTCCAAGAAAACTGACCTCTTCTAACCAAAATTCACACTTCGACAGTTTGGCAAAAAGTTGCTTCTCTTTTAACAACTCCAACACAAGTCTGAGATGTTCTGCATGTTCTTCCTTACTCTTAGAATATATTAGGATATCATCTATAAACACCACCACGAACTTATCGAGATAAGGATGAAATATCCTATTCATATACTCCATAAATACACCAGGTGCGTTAGTAACTCCAAACGGCATTACCGAATACTCGTAATGTCCATACCTTGTTCTGAAAGCGGTCTTCTGAATATCATCGTCTTTCACACGAATCTGGTGATACCCAGACCTCAGATCAATCTTACTAAACACACATGCTGCAACCAACTGATCCATCAAATCATCAATCCTCGGCAAGGGATACCGATTCTTGATAGTAACCTTGTTCAATTGTCTGTAATCCACACACAGCCTCATTGAACCCTCCTTCTTCTTCACTAGCAACACAGGTGCACCCCACGGAGAGACACTGGGACGATTGAATTTCTTCTCCAGCAATTCTTCCAACTGCTTCTTCAGTTCTGTCAGCTCAGACGGTGACATACGGTACGGTGCCATTGACACTGGGCTAGTTCCCGGAATTAAATCAATAGAAAACTCCACTTCTCTTTCCGGTGGTAATTCATTCACTTCTTCCGGAAAAACTTCTGGGAATTCACACACCACAGGTAATTCGCTACTCGTCACTTTTCCTTTCACATTCATCAATGCGAACAACATAAACACTGTTGCACCGTCCTTGATAGCTTCACCCACTTGTCTAGCCGTCATCTCCAGATCATCAGAATGAACTTCTTCAGGAAAGATTACTGTCTTCGAAAAACAGTTGATGTGAACACGGTTAAATTCTAACCAGTTCATCCCCAGGATTACATCGAGTTGTTTCAACGGAAGGCACACTAAGTCCATCCCGAATTCCCTACCAAAAATATCAACCGGACAATTCAAGCATGCAGACGAAGTAGTTACTGACCCCGACGCTGGAGTATCAATAACCATACTTCCATTTATTTCAGATATTTCCAAATTCAACCTCTCAGCACAATCCAAAGAAATAAAAGAATGAGTTGCTCCAGTATCAATAATCGCAACTAAAGGTGTGCCATGAATAAAACACGTACCTTTAATTAGTCTATCCTCCGGAGTTGTTTCCGATCCAGACAAAGCAAAGACCTTCCCTCCAGCTTGGTTCTTCTTCGGTTTAGGACATTGTGGGCTAATGTGACCCTCCTCACCACAATTGTAACAGGTCACAATCTTCTTCTTACAATCAGCGGCAATATGACCCACCTCTTCACACTTGGAAGATGGTCAAGGAAGAGTTTTACAATGCTTCTTAAAAGCTATAATCACAACAGTGATATTTCTCTTAACGTTTAAGCTTAATCTCACTAATATATTACAACAGCAATGTAGTGAGCTTTGATGAAGATGAAGTTTCTGAGCTTTGAATTTGAACAGCGTTTCAGCAAGTCTTTCAGAATAATTTCGTTCAGAATTGGTGTTTGTTTTTTTGCTTCTCATCAGAACTTCATATTTATAGGCGCTTGAGAAGATGACCGTTGGGTGCATTTAATGCTTTGCGTATTCCGTACAACATTGCATTTAATGTTTCACGCTTTTGTCAACTACCTCGAGCCTTGTTCACGCTGTGTCTACTGACGTTGCCTTTAATAGCTTCCAACGTTCCTTTTGTCAGTCAGCGTAGCCTGCCACTTGTACTTTCTACTGATCTGATGTTTGTGAATAAAATATTTGAATATCATCAGAGTCAAACAGCTTGGTGCATAGCATCTTCTTGTCTTCTGACCTTGAAGTGCTTCTGAGCGTGATACCATGAGAACTTCAGTGCTTCTGCTTCTGATCTCAAGTTCTTCTGATGCTTCCATAGACCCATGTTCTGATTCTGCCTTGACCATCTTCTGATGTCTTGCCAGACCATGTTCTGATGTTGCATGCTGAACCTTCTGAGACAAAGCTTCTGAGCGCTGATTTGTGCATACTCTTTATATATTTCCTGAAAGGGAAATTGCAATGTATTAGAGTACCACATTATCTCACACAAAATTCATATCCTTGTTATCATCAAAACTAAGAATATTGATCAGAACAAATCTTGTTCTAACAATCTCCCCCTTTTTGATGATGACAAAAACATATATAAATGATATGAATTTGCGATCAGAAAGAGCAGACGGCTAAAGACAAATTACACAGCTATAGCATAAGCATGTGAATATGTCTCCCCCTGAGATTAACAATCTCCCCCTGAGATGAATAATCTCCCCCTGAAATAAATACTCGAAGAACTTTAATACTAAAAGACTTCCCTGATTATTTCGGTAGAGACTATCACATAAGCTTCTGTCTTCTGATAATTCATAGCTTCTGACTTCTGCTTCCATTGGACAGCTTCAGAACTTGAATTTCTTTAGATCCCTAGAACACTCACAGCTTCTGATTCCTGCTTCCATCTAGGACAGCTTCTAAACTTGAATTTCTTTGATCTTCAGAACATTCACAGCTTCTGATTCCTGCTTCCATTTAGGACAGCTTCAGAACTTGAATTTCTTTGATCTTCAGAACATTCACAGCTTCTGATTCATGCTTCCATTTAGGACAGCTTCAGAACTTGAGTTTTCTGGATCTTTAGAACATTCACAGCTTCTGATTTCTGCTTCCCTCGGATAGCTTCAGAGCTTTGAATTTCTTCTTACATCACTTCATGCTAGATTGTATCAGAACATTGTTGAATGTACCAGAGCATCATCAGAGCATCTCTACATCCTGAAATGTTACAGAACAAAACTAAACGACAAAAGTCAGCATGAATGAGTTAGAACATAAAATGTGTATCAGAACACAAAATATGTATCAGAGCCATATAAGCCATATAGAATATATCAGATCCAATAGACAATGTATCAGAGCAAATAGACAATGATTTGGATCATATTCTATTATCAGAATTTCTGATCATTCTTCCTTCTTGCTTCTGATTCTGAAGCTTCCTAGCACTCAGCTTGCTTCAAGAATCCAAGAGCTATTTCTGATCATTCTTCCTTCTTGCTTCTGACTCTGAAGCTTCCTAGCACTCAGCTTGCTTCAAGAATCCAAGAGCTTGATTCATTTTGTTGCTTCTTATGTTGATCTTGAATCTTTGATTCCTGCAACAACACAACTTAAAAACATAGAACTTTGCAAGTTCTGTTAGTAAATGTGGAGCCTTTTTACTCGGTAACTGATAATATTAATCAGATCATTTATCATATATTTTCTCCCCCTTTTTGTCATAACATCAAAAAGCATAAAAGATTCAGATGTAAAGCAAGAGACAAAAGGAAAGAAACATAAATAACTTTTCATTGATTTCAACAAGAAGGATTACAAAAGGTGTATGCAGAAAACAGATGCAACAAGGAAAGAAAACTACAAAGACTTAAAGCCTAAGACTCTATCCTACGCAAAGACTGCGCAAACAACTCAAGAACCCTCTGGTCTTCAGTTTGTTCAGCCATGAAAGCTTGAAAACTCTTCATGCCTGTCCAGACTAGAACCTCCACTGTAGGAGAGATCCAAGAGACCAAAGAGGAAGTGAGGGACAGTTCATAGACAGGGAGCTAATGTTGCAAACGGGCTCTAGTGACTCAAGAAGGTCTTCTTCCTTTGGATAAATGTTGATAACAGCATTGAAGAAGAGATCTGTCTTGAAAGAGACTTGGAGAGCCATCCCAAGATATGCTTCACATCCTGTAACTGATTAACCCTTCCATCCGTTCTCATTGAGTTGAAAGGATTCATGATGAACGTTAGGTTGAAGATGAATGAACTAGGGTTTATGCCAAAGAAAAACTTTGTTGGACAAGAGAGAAAAAGAAAGAGAAAGAGAGCCAAGACTTATTGAAAAAAAATGCAACGAAATGAAGGAATAAATAGAGGGAAAAAGAATAGGGAAACGTTCGAGGAATATGAAAAAGAAAAGAAGGACAATAAAAGAAATGATGAATGGCATTTAATGTAACATGACGTGAGGAGAGCTAATAATGACAAAAGACGAGATTTGCACAGTTACCTAAGTAGACGTCCCCTCAACTGCACGCACGCTTGTCCAGAAATAGTGAACACGTGTTTACCATCTGGATAGCCAGTTACAGCTGTTTTGCTTTTAAAGAGATTCTGAATCAACTTAGACAATGAAACGTTAGTAATAACTGAATCACAATTTCTAATTGATTTCAATCAGAACTTCTTAAAAAAAAATTCAATTTCATTTCAGAAGATACTCACACATAAGATCTTCTCATCTTCTCATTCTGGGCATAAATCCATACTGATATTCTTCAGAATGAACTTAAACCTATCTTCAGCAAGGGGTTTTGTAAAGATATCAGCCCATTGATGGTCTGTATCCAAAAAGTTTAAAGATATAACACCCTTCTGAACATAGTCCCTTATGAAATGATGTTTAATCTCAATATGTTTAGCTTTTGAATGTAAAATAGGATTCTTAGATAAACATATAGCAGAAGTATTATC
The DNA here is from genome assembly GCF_029867415.1 of Vicia villosa. Taxonomy (NCBI): domain Eukaryota; kingdom Viridiplantae; phylum Streptophyta; class Magnoliopsida; order Fabales; family Fabaceae; genus Vicia; species Vicia villosa. Next base: position 113,945,195 of record NC_081184.1, on the reverse strand, counting down.
ACAGAAAATAGGAATGTTACTCTCATATATCTGATAATCTTCCAGCTGACTTCTCATCCAGAGCATTTGTGTGCTACAACCAGCAGCAGCAACATATTCTGCTTCTGTTGTTGAGAGGGCAATAGTAGCTTGCTTCTTGCTGTACCATGAGATCAGATGACTTCCAAGAAATTGACAACTTCCAGAAGTGCTCTTTCTTTCTATTCTATCTCCAGCATAGTCAGCATCACAGAATCCTACTAAGTTGTAATCTTTAGATCTTCTGTAAACTAAACCAACATTAGTAGTACCTTTCAGATACCTTATAATTCTCTTAACCGCTGTTAAATGAGATTCTCTTGGATCTGATTGGAATCGAGCACACAAACAAACACTAAAGAGAATGTCAGGTCTAGAAGCAGTTAGATATAGAAGAGATCCAATCATACCTCTGTACAACTTCTGATCTACCTTCTTACTTACCTCATCCTTACCCAGTACACATGTTGGATGCATAGGAGTTTTGGCTTCTTTGCTTTCAGAAAGATTAAACTTCTTCAGAAGTTCTTTCACATACTTCGTTTGATGAACATAGGTTCCATCGGAAGTTTGGTTGATTTGAATCCCAAGGAAATACTTGAGTTCTCCCATCATGCTCATTTCAAATTCAGCCTGCATAGACTCAGCAAACTTCTTTCCAAGTGTAGCATTAGATGTTCCAAAGATAATATCATCAACATATATTTGACAAATTAAAATATCCTCTTTAAATGTTTTACAAAAGAGAGTAGTGTCCACTTTTCCTCTAGTGAAATCATTTTCCAGAAGGAAAGAACTCAAACGTTCATACCAAGCTCTGGGAGCTTGTTTCAATCCGTATAATGATTTCTTTAATTTGAAAACATGATTTGGAGACATGGAGTCTTCAAAACCAGGAGGTTGGTGAACATAAACTTCTTCATCTATATAACCATTTAAGAAGGCACTCTTGACATCCATCTGATAAAGAGTGATGTTGTGTTGAGTGGCAAAAGAAATTAATAGACGAATAGATTCTAACCTGGCCACTGGTGCAAAGGTTTCTGTATAATCAATCCCTTCTTGCTGACTATAACCCTGAGCAACCAGTCTGGCTTTGTTTCTTACCACTTCACCTTTCTCACTTAGCTTGTTTCTGAAAACCCACTTAGTACCGATGATGTTAAATCCTTTTGGTCTAGGAACCAAGTCCCATACATTATTCCTTGTAAACTGATTTAGTTCTTCTTGCATGGCAATTATCCAGTCTGGATCTTCTAGAGCTTGATCAACAGAAGTTGGCTCGATCAAAGAAACAAGACCTAATTGACATTCTGCATTATTCTTAAGGAATGCCCTTGTTCTGATGGGATCATCTTTCTTTCCAAGGATCACATCTTCTGAATGAGCTGATGCAAGTCTAGGTGATCTTCTGACTGTTGGTTCTTCAGAGATTCTCAGATTCTCTAAAGATGCAGCAACTTGATCTTCTGATCCATTGCTTCTGAGACTGCCAGCTTCTGCAGCTTTGCTTCTTGATTCTTCAACTTCTGATATATCAATATCATAATCTGCAAAATTCTCAAACTGCTTTGGTTTTTCAAGACCAAGCTTATCATCAAACCTGATATTGATTGATTCTTCTACAATCAATGTTTCAGTATTGTATACTCTGTAGCCTTTAGAGCGTTCAGAATATCCAAGAAGGAAACACTTTTGTGCTTTAGAATCAAACTTACCAAGATGATCTTTAGTATTCAGAATAAAACATACACATCCAAAAGGATGGAAATATGAAATGTTGGGCTTTCTGTTCTTCCACAATTCATAAGGAGTCTTATTTAGAATAGGTCTGATAGAGATTCTATTCTGAATATAGCATGCAGTGTTAATTGCTTCTGCCCAGAAATGCTTAGCCATATTGGTTTCATTGATCATGGTTCTGGCCATTTCTTGTAGAGTCCTATTCTTTCGCTCTACAACTCCATTTTGCTGTGGAGTTTTGGGGCAAGAGAAATCATGGGCAATACCATTTTCTTTGAAGAACTCCTCAAAGAATCTGTTCTCAAATTCGCCACCATGATCACTTCTGACCTTTATGATTATACACTCTTTCTCAGATTGAATCTGAGTGCATAATTCAAAGAACACTGAATGAGACTCATCCTTGTGTTTCAAGAACTTTACCCACGTCCAGCGGCTATAATCATCAACGATGACTAATCCATATTTCTTCCCTCTGACAGATGCTGTTTTGACTGGGCCAAACAGATCAATGTGCAAGAGTTCTAACGGCCTTGAGGTAGAAACAGCATTCTTAGACTTGAATGCAGGTCTGGAGAACTTGCCCTTCTGACATGCTTCACAAAGAGCATCTGATTTGTATTTCAGATTTGGGAGTCCTCTGACCAGATTTAGTTTGTTAATCTGAGAAATCTTTCTCAAACTAGCATGTCCTAATCTTCTGTGCCAGACCCATTGCTCCTCAGAAACAGACATAAGACAAGTCACCTTCTGCTTCTCAAGATCAGAAAGATCAATCTTATAAATGTTGTTCTTCCTCTTGCCTGTAAATAGGATTGAGCCATCCTTCTGACTTACAGCCTTGCAAGACTTTTGATTGAAGATTATATCATAACCATTGTCACTTAATTGACTTATGGATAATAAGTTATGCGTTAATCCTTCAACAAGAAGTACATTAGTTATGGAAGGAGAGTTACCAAGACTTATGGTTCCAGAGCCAATGATTTTGCCCTTCTGATCTCCTCCAAACTTGACTTCTCCACCTGGTTTAAGCACCAGGTCTTGGAATGTAGACCTTCTTCCCGTCATGTGTCGCGAGCACCCAGAGTCCAGGTACCATGACATTTTGCTTTCTGTCCTCTTTGCCGCCAAGGATATCTGCAACAGAAATTATCTTCTCCTTAGGTACCCACAATTTCTTGGGTCCTTTCTTGTTAGTTCTCCTCAAGTTCTGATTGAACTTGGGTTTAGCAAAATATTTAATAGGAGGAACAGTATGATACTTCTTATTCTGAGTTCCATGATATTTCTTAGGTTGTGTCACATGCTTCTTGGTGTGTGTTATGTGAAAACTTTGTGCATGTGATGTGTGCTTAATATCATGGGAGTGGCCAAATTTAAATTGGTTATATAGAGGCTTGTATGATATTTTCATATCATCCACAGATTCAAGCATGTATGGGATTTCACCCTCATAACCAATGCCAACTCTCTTGTTCCCAGACACAACATATATCATAGAAGCTAGCTGACTTCTGCCAATACTTCTAGATAAGAACTTCCTGAAACTTAAATCATATTCTTTCAGAATATGATTCAGACTGGGAGTGGATTTTTCTGAATCAGAAGGAGATCCAACATTATTGGATAATTTAAAAACTTTTTCTTTTAATTCAGAATTTTCCAACTCAAGCTTCTTAGTTTCAAATTCAAATTGCTTTTTCAGCTTTTTGTATTTGATACTTGTCATACCCCAAATTTGTCCTACCCTTATTTATATGGCTTTCCGCTCATGAACATACATCCATTTAGGTCATGGCCCAATTCATGCATTCATGTCATGGTTACTGTTTCAAAAAGGAGCTCCTGGCACAAAGAACTTCTGATTAAATATAGAGATTCGAGGTCTGGTCTTGTGGCATCATTCTTCTGAGGGCACTATTGAATCAGGGTTTCCTCACCTTCAAGTTAGAGCATTGGTTGGAAAATACAAGCTTACTGTTCATCTGATCATCCAAAATTAGGGTTTCTTGACCAAAGTCAACACAGTTGACTTTTGGGTCAACACATTGATCAAAAGTTGATTTTATGAGGAATGACGGTATTAGGACTTTGTGGAAGTGTTCAGATTGATTGCCATTGGTCAGAAACGGATTAATCGGGAATTTGATTGAAATCGGAGGAAAATCAGAACGGTTGACTTTTGGGTCAAAATCGAAAGAATTATTCGAATGTCGTCTTTTGGTGGAAAATCGGTCAAAGAAAAGTCAAAGAAGTGAATAAAATCAAAAATATTCAAAACTGCCATTTTTGGAAAATAGTTGAAATTTGAAATTTCTAAAAAAGGGTAAGTTCTACACTTAGAAAAAAATCTTGAGGGTTTTGGAATGAATGAACAACCAACTTTGCAGCTTGATTACATGTGGATTTAGGTGTCATTTCAAGAAATGGTCAACATCAATATTGTCCATCTCATGGAGATGAACAAGATTGTAGTTGAGTGTTTTTTCATTGGAGCCATGGATCAAGAGTTATAGAGAGGAAAAGTATGAAAAATAACACTGAATGCAAGGCAGGCTGCTAGGCAAATTTCTGGGCATGCGCAAGCAATCTATCAAGCAGGTGGTGTGCCATAATGGAAGTCAGTTTCAGAGCAATACGAAGGTCCATTGATTGCAAACTTGGTACTAGTCCTTTCCTCTCCATTTGCTCTTTCTATTGGTACCAAAGTCATGGAAAGTGGACCCGTATCGAGTGAGCTACAAATGCTCAAAGTAATGCCCTCGCGAAGTCACGCGTCGCAAAAGACCAAGGCCAGAATGTAGGGCCAGTACGCAGCAATTGATCGAGCATGTGGCGTGCCGACTTTGAATCCGATTTTAAGGAGCTGTAGGCATCCCTTGAATCTCCTACAAATTGAATTTTGATCATTCCCATGCCCTCTTCCAATTGGCACCAAAATCATGGAGATTGAGCAAGTATTGAACAAATTAGGGAGACTCAAAGTCATGCCCTGGTCCGGTTGCGTTTCTGCCAAGGTCATAGGCTAAAGCTAGGTCACGCATGCGCCCCAAGTCCACTGCGTGCCTACCATGTTTCTGGCAGCTTTCCTCATCCCTCCAAGTGTTATTTCTAGAGATTTTCAACACCATAACTCCTATATGCCATGTACTCTATCCCTTGAGAATATATTGATGTCAAATAGTGGCTCATAAGCAAGGATATAATCATGCAAACTGGCTCCTCGGGACTGTTTTGAACACAAGGGTGAGCATGGAATTGTTGCTGCATGGGCATGAGTGTGTTACGCAAGCAGTCAGCTTTTTGTCTTATCAAGCCATGCACAAGTTCTGAATAGAGAAATCTCACCAAAGAGTTTACTACAACTACACAACCCTTTGTTCAGTAAGAGTGAGAAAAAAGGATACACTGCATTGCACTCTACCATGGGCCATACACCAGCATATAAGTATCAAAACTCTTCACAAACTCACACACGCATTCTCATTTTCCCTCACTTTCTCTCAAAAAAACACCTTCATCTCTCTCACTTTCTCTCTCGGCTCTCTCTTCCCAGCTTCCTCCAAAGTTTGTTACAAGGTGTAACAAACTCCAACCACCTAAAAACTCTTCCATCATCCATCTTCACTTTCCACCTTCGACCTCCCTCTTCTACCACCGTCACCACCGTAACCACTTTCACCATCAACCTTTGAGAATCTCCATCGAACACCATCATCATTCTTCCACCATCATCAGTAGCACTCATCCTTCACCATTATCAAACCAACTCCAAACAATCACTATCAACCGCCATAATCAAAGAAAGCAAAACGAAACGGTTCGCATCGACTGGAATCATCGCTATTCACATCAAGAACAATAGAGCTTAGAGGAGCTTTCTGGAAACGTTAAAATTCGATCAGGTATGGCTCCTGAATCCCTCCAAACTCTCAGCTTCCATGTTAGGTCCGTATAGTGTTTGCTAGTTGTGTTGTTCGTTCAGATCTCGATCGCCATTGATGTATAGCACATGCGCATGTTTCCTTGCATATATTCGTTGCATCTTGATTATGTGAATTGCACTAGTCATTTAGGATAGTTCGGATCGTCTCGTGAAAGCCGTTGAGTTGTGGCATAATCTTGTGGTTTATGTTCGTAATATTAGAGTGTGATTCGGACAAAACTGAGATCGGATCTAGAATCTACGCGAAAATCCGAGCAAGTTAATACTTTTAGTTTCAATTTCTGGAAAAGTGATGAAATCGCCGCCGTGGGACACCGGAGAAGACGACCGGAGCTTTACTCCGGCGTCTGAGTCTTTCCTTTTATTTTTCTTGCATGGCTGGCATACGTGTGGCGTCGGGATTGGCTTGTTCTCCTTTCAGTTTGGATATTTTGTCTTCTCTCAATGATTAGTGTGATGTGTTGGCATGAGGTAATTGGCTTGTGAATCATTTTTGTCTTTATCCACTTAAAATCTATTTGACCAATTGATGCCATGGTTCATCGTACTGTCACGTTACATCTAAATAGTACATGCTGAGATAAATAATTGAAAATAAATTGAGTCAAAGCTGAATTGAGGAGTAGGTAGAATGGGCCGCGAACAGTCTGGGCCCTTCTTGTTTCTGGTTTCTGAATCACATCCTTGAACTGCTAATACACCACCACGTTTCTAAGATTGGGCCATGGGCGCCCCACTATTCGCACCCCTGCTTTAGGCCCAGTTCTGGGCTATTAACTTGGTTATAGTTCACACTAGCATTACTGTTACACCCCCTGGTAGTGTAGATTTTACTTTACATAAATTCTTGTTTTCATCCCTTTTTATTTTATAAACCCCTTTTTAATTCAAATAAAAACTAATAAAAATGCACTTTTAGATATTTTATGCCATGTGAATAATAGATTCGATTTTTGTTAATTTTTCTTAATCAATCCAATACCTTTAATTCCTTTTTTGCAACCCTTGATTTTGTTTTAACATTCCCTTGTAAATAAGTGTTAATAGATTTAGGAGTTTTAGTCCTTTCGTTTTTGGCCAAGTGATGCATATGTTCGTGAAACAAATGACATAGAAACAATAATAAAAGTATTAGTTTAGGCTACTTCCTTGATTCTTTTTTTGCTTAATTAGAAATTAATTTTTTTATAAAAAGGTCATAAAAAAGTAGTAGTTTTCTAGCTTGATTTTGCATTGATCCTTGGATTGTTTTCATACTAGTTCCATGTTATCTTTGTATGACACTTGTGTGATATTATTGCTTGTATTTTTGGCCTTATTTTTGGCCTACCTTGTTAATATCATTAGTATGCTCCTATTAGAATTTACCATGTTAACATTAGGATTTAGACTTGTATAGACAACTTAGACTAGAATTTAGGATTAGTTCCCTATTGCATTCTTTTTCTTTTCAACTCTTTAAAACATTAATAAAAGGAAGATGCGAATCACAATAAGAAAGTGATAGAGAAATGAGTGGGATTCATTCCCTAATCTGTTTCTCAATCGCTTAGTGACATAGAAACGAGTGGGATTCATTCCCTAATCTGTTTCTCGGTCACTACCTAATGGGAGAGAAATGAGTAGGATTCATTCCCTAATCTGTTTCTCAAACATTAATTAATGGGAGAAAAATGAGTGGGATTCATTCCCTAATCTGTTTCTCAAACATTACATAATGGGATGGAAGTGAGTGGGATTCATTCCCTAATATGCTTCTCGATCATTATACATTTTATGTGATTCGAATCGTGAAGTAAATTCCCTTAAAAAAATACACAACCAAAAACACTTAAAACACCTAACAATGGTTCAAACTAAAGCAAAGTAGAGAAAGTGGTGAGTGGCCCGGTATTGGGAACCGTTCATCACTTATCTACCCTAAAAGACACAAACCAATCTCTCTCTTTCTTCTTTCTAAGGGCATTGTTAATTCCGCTTGTACGCATCCTAGGTCGATCCCTTATGCAAAAGCGCGAACGTTGACTCCGCCCAATAAAAAACACAAAAACAAACAGAAAATCTTTAGCCGAGCTACGGTAACTCTGATTCCTGAAAAGGATACGTAGGTAGCGGGGTAGGGCCCGTGCGAGTACAATTCTTTATTTTCCCTACATTTTGCATTCATTTCGCATTTAGACATAGACATAGATATACACCCTTTAGATAGAAACAAACATAGGTGGATACCATCGAGTACGATGGGCGTGAGGGGTGCTAGTACCTTCCCCTCGCGTAACCGACTCCCGCACCTAGATTCTCTGGTCGCAAGACCCTGTTCCTTTGTAGGTTTTCTGATATTCCTTTCCCTTATGGGATAAATATATTGGTGGAGACTCTGTTCATTTTTCGCGAGCGTGCGACAGCTGGCGACTCTGCTGGGGATGTTGCTAGACCTATTGCGGGTCCGTCCTTAGTGAGTCGATCCTAGCCTATCCGTTTGTTTGTTTATTTACTGGGTGTGCTATGTTTTGTCTATACGTGCCTTTATTTATTTTATGTATTTATTTTATGTTTCGCATGTCCTGTTTACTTTCCCGCTTGCATATCATGTTTATTTTCCGCATGCATCTGGACTGGATTGGGATCCCCTTCGGGACCATATATTTTCACTGTTTGCAGGTTGGGTGGGATGTTCTATGAGGTAAAAGGCCCAATACCCAGGCCAGAGTTGACACATAGGATACCTAGGATAGAGTGGATAGTCATGACGCCAACAGAATGTCAGGTTCTGTTGATTGCGATCATGAGACCCACGACCAGCCGAGGTTCAAATGAGATACCGTTGTTGGCATGTATTTGCGACAATGATGGTGTTTCAGGAGAACTGATAACGCTGGAAGCCATTGACCTACCTTGACTTAGATTCACCTGTGAGTGGGGTGGGATATACATGACAGGTACCGTTGGTGACTATTCTGTTCTGTTGGTGACTATTGGTTTTCCTGGTATTCAAAAAGGTGTCGGACCTTTGATCCTGTGACATTTGACCTGTATCAGTTATTCAGAGGATTGTATAGTGGTTACTAAGATTATATGGACCGTTGATCCCATGCTTTTGCATTGCATAACATCATTGCTTTGTCCACTCCATTTATGAAAGATCCTAAAGTCTATTTCCAAAAAAAAAGAGAAAAGAAAAGATATGTAAAAGAAAAGGAAATAGAAAAGCAAAAAGAAAAGAAAAGATATTCTATACAAAAAAGAAGCTTTAACTCCAAAAAAGAAGAATGAAAGTGTGTGAAAAGACTTTAGGATCTCTCATAAATGAAACATGCATTCATACTATCATGCATTTCATGGTTCTACCAGAAGCTTGTGGGGGCCTTTTCTACTCAGACTTTGACATCAACAAGACAATTGGCTTCTTACCGCTATGTGCTCAAAAGTTAACATTGGAACAACTCCGTGGGATTTTGACGGAGATGAGAACAGAAATGAGGACTAACATGAATCAATGTATGGAGGTTATTCAAGCCTTTTCTCTTTGACAAGAAGAATTGAGACAAGTTCCTCAAAGGCCAAATGCAAATGTTAATCTCACCCATGAGAAGGTCTTATGAATCAAAATGTTGGAAATAATGTTGAGATTCCTATTCTTGGTAAGGAGCATTCACATAAATGACAAAAGGTTCCACCTCTTGGAAGAAAGTTTGGAATCCATAAAAGGTTGTGGCTTCATTGATTCATACTTTGTTGGTTTGTGCCTGATGTCAAAAAACCGCAAAGGTCATTCATGCTCATTTAGAATGGTTTGGATATTGAAGCTAAAGTGGTAATCCTCTCTAGTACATGTGTGGAAGTTGCGTGGGGCTCCCGATCGAGGGATAAGCAAGACGTATTCTTATCTTGAGCTTTGCACCATTTGCATTGCTCGAATCCCTTAAAGCGTTACAAATTCCTATGTGACTTCGTCAGAATCTTCTTCCGTGTGGCAATCAAGAGTGTTCTTCATAATGCTTCTCATCCTCAAGGTTCTACTTCATATCTCAGTTGCCTTTTCTCATGATTTCCTTCTCAGTGGCCCTTGCTTGTTAACACAGAGAAAAATATAAGAAACAAATTGATTGCCTTGTGCCCAGTTGCTTCCTCGTTTGTCAGAATTTCAGTTGGTTAAGATTCGTGTTTTGGGGTCTTCTTCACCACAAATAGATCTCCTCAATCTGATGACGATACAAGGTTATTCCATTTTATGAAGGCGAATACTTCTCCAACATCTATACTTGGGGCTCCCGCACGAGGGATAAGCAAGACATACTCTTATCTTGAGCATTGCATCACTCGCATTGCTCGAATCCCTAAAGTAAGGCAAAAGTTTACAACTCTTGGGTGACTTTGTCGAATTTTCTTTTAAAGTAATCTAAAGTTTTTGGAAGGAACTGCAAAAAGTATTCAAGATCAACAAGTCCAGACGGAGTCAAGTCTCCTCAACAACGACATTCATTTAGTTTCTTACTCCATTCTCCTTGTAATTTTTCCTTTGTGTGTTTAAGCATCAATAGCATGTAAAAACTTGTCAATTTCTGAATGAAAATCATAATACATTGTTTATGTTTGTCTTGAAGAAATCCATCCGTTTTCACTCATAAAATGTTTTTGGCATTACGATACCAACTTTACTAATTGCTTGCTTATGCAAAAAGCTGAGGGAGAATGATGAAAGATAAAAATGAAAAATCTCTAATCATGTGTTTTCGAATAAAAACCCTACTGAGGATGTACAGGCATTGTTTCAAATCCCCAAACACCGGAGATATAAGGGAGATAGACCCTCGTTAACCCCTTTGAGCCTTGGAGAAGGAGTTTCTTTTCTAATCATAAAAACCCTTATTTTAACTTTGGGGCAGGGTAGTGTTCATTTAACTTGATCTAGTGTTCAGAACTCACCAAAAAGGTATGAATCTAAGGATACAACAAGGGTTATCCTTCAAAGGGCTGAGGAATGTCAAAACCGCAATGATTATCCTTATTCCATCAAGAGGTCAAAAGAGGACGATGCCACAATGGTTATCCCTCATCAATCAGAGAATAAGGCAGTCACAATATTTCAAACAAATCGAGAGCAACGCAAGGTCACACGACTTGTTCAAAAAGTGAATAAAAAAAAAGAAAGCCCGCTAAGTCAAAAACTTGAAATAAGTGACTTAGGCAAAAGTTAGGGCATCCCGCTGGACTCCAAAATAAAATTCAAGAGAATTTGTCCAGGCAAAAGTTAGGGAAAGCAGAAGCGAAAAACAAGAATTACAAAATAAAAATCCTCCTCAAAGGAACAAAGTCGTGTGATGATCAATCAGAAGAATAAGAAAGTGAGTGACTGCCATGTCCGAAAAACCTCATTGATTCCTCAACCATCCCAAATTCCTTGTGAGGAATGAACACTCATGTCGAGTTAATTGAACCTAGGAATGGAGAACATCACGAAGGGGGTGGGTACCAAATAATTTTGAGCCTAAAATCCTTTGTTTTCTGAAAACTGTGAACTTGGCCAAGTTACAACCCTCAAAAGTCCTAATTGAAGTAGGGTTATTTTGAAAGCACACTCCTATGAGATAGCGTTTAACTGACTCCCAATGAAGCGAGACTCATTTCCATGTTGGTATCGTATGCTTGCTTTATCTTCTATATGCAAAAATCGAGGTTGTGTCAACTAGTGATTCAGTCACAAGAGGTCGCAACCTCATTTCAATAAAAAGTTTCTTTAAACTTCAAGACTAACGTACACTTTGCATTAGAATTATCATTCCTAGAATTAACATTCTTTTGCATACAAACATCTGCTTAAACATCAAAGAAATTTCAGGATGAGAATCAGTGAGCAACTTGATCATGTCAAAGCACAAGAGATTTGAGAACTCCGTGGAGTAAAAAGCTAATCGTTTCAGAGACTGATTATCAAGGGGCAAGTTATCCAAAGAACTCCGTTGGGCATGAACAGTTAATGCTTTCCTCGATTACTCCGAGGGGAAGAGTTTGAAGACTCCGTTGAGCGTGGTAAAGTTGTTTCCATGTTTGTTTGACTTCAAAACAAAGAAAGCTTGGGGATTCTAGTAAGATGTACTTAATCAGGGGCAATTAAGTCGAGGAATCTCTCAAATTTGACCAATCTGGGGCAGTTACGTCGAGATTCGACAAATCTCTCCAAGGATCCTTTGGGGCAAATTCCTCCATAAGTCACGAAGCTTGGGGCACAATTCTGAGTTTTTGTCGCTCCATGACCATAGGAGTTTATTTCTCCTAGAATCTTGGTCTCTCCCCAAGCATGGAGTTTATTTCTCCCGAGAGTTTGTTCCATTCCACAAGCATAGGAGTTTATTTCTCCTAGGAGTTGTCCTACTTCCCTAATCAAGGCTCCTTACCTGAATTTCTCATCCCCGACGTGGTGAATCGAGGGAATCTCCTCAAGTTGAAAATCCTCCAAGCAGTGGCACATGGTGAGAAGTCAGAAATTATTCTTCAAGTCAAAGAAGGTGCATCTTACAAATCAAAGTCCAATATCTATTGGCACCTCCACATGGTCCTTAACACTAAGGGGATTCTCCCTGGTGTTTACCTCACTAATGCCTTTATTTGGCATTCTGCATATAGCGTTCACTGCATATAACATTGCATCCTCAAAAGCGTAGCATATCCATCAAAATGGAGCATTACGCCGTAGAAAAATTCAAACATGCATACAAAGCATAAGCCAGATAATACAAATCAGCACTCAATCAAGACGACGATACTTCCCCATATAAAATATTGTCCTTACAAACTCCGATTGATATCTGCTAATACGTTACAAATCTCCTCAAGCCACGGTGCCGATACCTGGTATCCTTAATCCCCAAAAAGAAGTCTCATTTTCTCTCTCCAACATGGATCGGATGCAATGTCTTTCTTCGTCAGAATCGTTGTCTCCGAGGTTATTTCCCGCATGCTGCATGCATATTAGAGCGTGAATGAGGGTGGGCATTCAACCCATCTCATTTTTCAATCATTTGGATAACCATACTTGGTGTGTGGCAATTCGAACGATTGCCTCTCTTGAAGAGTTACACCCCGCCTTTGGCCTGAGGGATCAATGTAATTCTTATGCTTCGCAAGCATCAATATCTCCGTAATCTCCAATGGTTACTATCATCTTCTTATCGAGTCTAGTCGTCACTAGTCTTGTCGTGGTTATTTCCCGTGTGCTGCGTGCAAACTAGAGTGCGAATGAGGGTGGGCATTCAACCCATCTCATTTTCCAAGCGTTTGAATAAACCATACTTGGTGTGTGGCAATTCGAACGATTGCCACTCTTGAAGAGCTACACCCCGCCTTTGGCCTGAGGGATTAATGTAATTCTTATGCTTCGCAAGCATCAATATCTTCGTGATTACGTCTTTTGATCGAGTCTAGTCGTCACTAGTCTCCGTGGTCCCTTCCCCCGTACGGGAAAACTTTTCAAGTCCAACCACCGTGTTGTCAAAGCCCAGTTCCTAACCTGGCAAACCCTTTCAAAGCCCAGTTCCTAACCTGGCAAACCCTTTCAAAGCCCAATGTTCAACTTGGCAAACCATTTCAAAACTGAACCCCGATGTTGAGTCTTAGATCGTACGAGGTATATTCTGTCCTGAAGATCATACGAGGTCTTCTCCCGATGTTGAGTCTTAGATCGTACGAGGTCTATTCTGTCCTGAAGATCGTACGAGGTTTTCTCCCGATGTTGAGTCGTAGGTCGCACGAGATCTTTTCCTTTCAGTTTTGAAGATCGTACGAGGTTTTCTCCCGATGTTGAGTCGTAGGTCGCACGAGATCTTTTCCTTTCAGTTTTGAAGATCGTACGAGGTTTTCTCCCGATGTTGAGTCGTAGGTCGCACGAGATCTTTTCCTTTCTGTCTTGAAGATCGTACGAGGTTTTCTCCCGATGTTGAGTCGTAGGTCGCACGAGATCTTTTCCTTTCAGTTTTGAAGATCGTACGAGGTTTTCTCCCGATGTTGAGTCGTAGGTCGCACGAGATCTTTTCCTTTCAGTTTTGAAGATCGTACGAGGTTTTCTCCCGATGTTGAGTCGTAGGTCGCACGAGATCTTTTCCTTTCAGTTTTGAAGATCGTACGAGGTTTTCTCCCGATGTTGAGTCGTAGATCGCACGAGGTCTATTCTACCCTGGAGGTCGCACGAGGTCTTCTCCCGATGTCGAGTCTTAGGTCGCACGAGATCCTTTTCTGTTTTTGTCCTGAAGGTCGCACGAGATCTTTCCTTTCCTCTTTTGTTGTCGAGTCGATGTTGAGTCGTGGATCGCACGAGATCTATTTCCTTTCAGTCATTGTTTCACGAAACATTTCTTTTGGGAACCTTGTATTGGCACCTTGGGCTACGTTACAAGCTATCACCCTTCTTCCAATTACTCACTGTAAATATTTCCATCAGAAAAACAAAATTTCTCTTTCCCCAGCAGATATCAAAACAAAAATAAAGAATAAGGATCATACCATCTTTTCAGGACAAATTTCAGGTCTTGGTATTTAATCCTCTTCTACCTCGAAGGTTCGAAAGGCTAACGCCAATCTCACCCTCGGGTCTAAGACGATTAAATAGGGGCAGCTGTCATACCCCAAATTTGTCCTACCCTTATTTATATGGCTTGCCGCTCATGAACATACATCCATTTAGGTCATGGCCCAATTCATGCATTCATGTCATGGTTACTGTTTCAAAAAGGAGCTCCTGGCACAAAGAACTTCTGATTAAATATAGAGATCCGAGGTCTGGTCTTGTGGCATCATTCTTCTGAGGGCACTATTGAATCAGGGTTTCCTCACCTTCAAGTCAGAGCATTGGTTGGAAAATACAAGCTTACTGTTCATCTGATCATCCAAAATTAGGGTTTCTTGACCAAAGTCAACACAGTTGACTTTTGGGTCAACACATTGATCAAAAGTTGATTTTATGAGGAATGACGGTATTAGGACTTTGTGGAAGTGTTCAGATTGATTGCCATTGGTCAGAAACGGATTAATCGGGAATTTCATTGAAATCGGAGGAAAATCAGAACGGTTGACTTTTGGGTCAAAATCAGAAGAATTATTCGAATGTCGTCTTTTGGTGGAAAATCGGTCAAAGAAAAGTCAAAGAAGTGAATAAAATCAAAAATATTCAAAACTGCCATTTTTGGAAAATAGTTGAAATTTGAAATTTCTAAAAAAGGGTAAGTTCTACACTTAGAAAAAAATCTTGAGGGTTTTGGAATGAATGAACAACCAACTTTGCAGCTTGATTACATGTGGATTTAGGTGTCATTTCAAGAAATGGTCAACATCAATATTGTCCATCTCATGGAGATGAACAAGATTGTAGTTGAGTGTTTTTTCATTGGAGCCATGGATCAAGAGTTATAGAGAGGAAAAGTATGAAAAATAACACTGAATGCAAGGCAGGCTCCTAGGCAAATTTCTGGGCATGCGCAAGCAATCTATTAAGCAGGTGGTGTGCCATAATGGAAGTCAGTTTCAGAGCAATACGAAGGTCCATTGATTGCAAACTTGGTACTAGTCCCTTCCTCTCCATGTGCTCTTTCTATTGGTACCAAAGTCATGGAAAGTGGACCCGTATCGAGTGAGCTACAAATGCTCAAAGTAATGCCCTCGCGAAGTCACGCGTCGCAAAAGACCAAGGCCAGAATGTAGGGCCAGTACGCAGCAATTGATCAAGCATGTGGCGTGCCGACTTTGAATCCGATTTTAAGGAGCTGTAGGCATCCCTTGAATCTCCTACAAATTGAATTTTGATCATTCCCATGCCCTCTTCCAATTGGCACCAAAATCATGGAGATTGAGCAAGTATTGAACAAATTAGGGAGACTCAAAGTCATGCCCTGGTCCGGTTGCGTTTCTGCCAAGGTCATAGGCTAAAGCTAGGTCACGCATGCGCCCCAAGTCCACTGCGTGCCTACCATGTTTCTGGCAGCTTTCCTCATCCCTCCAAGTTTTATTTCTAGAGATTTTCAACACCATAACTCCTATATGCCATGAACTCTATCCCTTGAGCATATATTGATGTCAAATAGTGGCTCATAAGCAAGGATATAATCATGCAAACTGGCTCCTCGGGACTGTTTTGAACACAAGGGTGAGCATGGAATTGTTGCTGCATGGGCATGAGTGTGTTACGCAAGCAGTCAACTTTTTGTCTTATCAAGCCATGCACAAGTTCTGAATAGAGAAAGCTCACCAAAGAGTTTACTACAACTACACAACCCTTTGTTCAGTAAGAGTGAGAAAAAAGGATACACTGCATTGCACTCTACCATGGGCCATACACCAGCATATAAGTATCAAAACTCTTCACAAACTCACACACGCATTCTCATTTTCCCTCACTTTCTCTCAAAAAAACACCTTCATCTCTCTCACTTTCTCTCTCGGCTCCTCTTCCCAGCTTCCTCCAAAGTTTGTTACAAGGTGTAACAAACTCCAACCACCTAAAAACTCTTCCATCATCCATCTTCACTTTCCACCTTCGACCTCCCTCTTCTACCACCGTCACCACCGTAACCACTTTCACCATCAACCTTCGAGAATCTCCATCGAACACCATCATCATTCTTCCACCATCATCAGTAGCACTCATCCTTCACCATTATCAAACCAACTCCAAACAATCACTATCAACCGCCATAATCAAAGAAAGCAAAACGAAACGGTTCGCATCGACTGGAATCATCGCTATTCACATCAAGAACAACAGAGCTTAGAGGAGCTTTCTGGAAACGTTAAAATTCGATCAGGTATGGCTCC
The DNA here is from genome assembly GCF_029867415.1 of Vicia villosa. Lineage (NCBI taxonomy): Eukaryota > Viridiplantae > Streptophyta > Magnoliopsida > Fabales > Fabaceae > Vicia > Vicia villosa. The sequence continues at coordinate 113,928,685 of NC_081184.1, read as the reverse complement.
TGAATCCCTCCAAACTCTCAGCTTCCATGTTAGGTCCGTATAGTGTTTGCTAGTTGTGTTGTTCGTTCAGATCTCGATCGCCATTGATGTATAGCACATGTGCATGTTTCCTTGCATATATTCGTTGCATCTTGATTCTGTGAATTGCACTAGTCATTTAGGATAGTTCGGGATCATCTCGTGTAAGCCGTTGAGTTGTGGCATAATCTTGTGGTTTATGTTCGTAATATTAGAGTGTGATTCGGACAAAACTGAGATCGGATCTAGAATCTACGCGAAAATCCGAGCAAGTTAATACTTTTAGTTTCAATTTCTGGAAAAGTGATGAAATCGCCGCCGTGGGACACCGGAGAAGACGACCGGAGCTTTACTCCGGCGTCTGAGTCTTTCCTTTTATTTTTCTTGCATGGCTGGCATACGTGTGGCGTCGGGATTGGCTTGTTCTCCTTTCAGTTTGGATATTTTGTCTTCTCTCAATGATTAGTGTGATGTGTTGGCGTGAGGTAATTGGCTTGTGAATCATTTTTGTCTTTATCCACTTAAAATCTATTTGACCAATTGATGCCATGGTTCATCGTACTGTCACGTTACATCTAAATAGTACATGCTGAGATAAATAATTGAAAATAAATTGAGTCAAAGCTGAATTGAGGAGTAGGTAGAATGGGCCACGAACAGTCTGGGCCCTTCTTGTTTCTGGTTTCTGAATCACATCCTTGAACTGCTAATACACCATCACGTTTCTAAGATTGGGCCATGGGCGCCCCACTATTCGCACCCCTGCTTTAGGCCCAGTTCTGGGCTATTAACTTGGTTATAGTTCACACTAGCATTACTGTTACACCCCCCTGGTAGTGTAGATTTTACTTTACATAAATTCTTGTTTTCATCCCTTTTTATTTTATAAACCCCTTTTTAATTCAAATAAAAACTAATAAAAATGCACTTTTAGATATTTTATGCCATGTGAATAATAGATTCGATTTTTGTTAATTTTTCTTAATCAATCTAATACCTTTAATTCCTTTTTTGCAACCCTTGATTTTGTTTTAACATTCCCTTGTAAATAAGTGTTAATAGATTTAGGAGTTTTAGTCCTTTCGTTTTTGGCCAAGTGATGCATATGTTCGTGAAACAAATGACATAGAAACAATAATAAAAGTATTAGTTTAGGCTACTTCCTTGATTCTTTTTTTGCTTAATTAGAAATTAATTTTTTTATAAAAAGGTCATAAAAAAGTAGTAGTTTTCTAGCTTGATTTTGCATTGATCCTTGGATTGTTTTCATACTAGTTCCATGTTATCTTTGTATGACACTTGTGTGATATTATTGCTTGTATTTTTGGCCTTATGTTTGGCCTACCTTGTTAATATCATTAGTATGCTCCTATTAGAATTTACCATGTTAACATTAGGATTTAGACTTGTATAGACAACTTAGACTAGAATTTAGGATTAGTTCCCTATTGCATTCTTTTTCTTTTCAACTCTTTAAAACATTAATAAAAGGAAGATGCGAATCACAATAAGAAAGTGATAGAGAAATGAGTGGGATTAATTCCCTAATCTGTTTCTCAATCGCTTAGTGACATAGAAACGAGTGGGATTCATTCCCTAATCTGTTTCTCGGTCACTACCTAATGGGAGAGAAATGAGTGGGATTCATTCCCTAATCTGTTTCTCAAACATTAATTAATGGGAGAAAAATGAGTGGGATTCATTCCCTAATCTGTTTCTCAAACATTACATAATGGGATGGAAGTGAGTGGGATTCATTCCCTAATATGCTTCTCGATCATTATACATTTTATGTGATTCGAATCGTGAAGTAAATTCCCTTAAAAAAATACACAACCAAAAACACTTAAAACACCTAACAATGGTTCAAACTAAAGCAAAGTAGAGAAAGTGGTGAGTGGCCCGGTATTGGGAACCGTTCATCACTTATCTACCCTAAAAGACACAAACCAATCTCTCTCTTTCTTCTTTCTAAGGGCATTGTTATTTCCGCTTGTACGCATCCTAGGTCGATCCCTTATGCAAAAGCGCGAACGTTGACTCCGTCCAATAAAAAACACAAAAACAAACAGAAAATCTTTAGCCGAGCTACGGTAACTCTGATTCCTGAAAAGGATACGTAGGCAGCGGGGTAGGGCCCGTGCGAGTACAATTCTTTATTTTCCCTACATTTTGCATTCATTTCGCATTTAGACATAGACATAGATATACACCCTTTAGATAGAAACAAACATAGGTGGATACCATCGAGTACGATGGGCGTGAGGGGTGCTAGTACCTTCCCCTCGCGTAACCGACTCCCGCACCTAGATTCTCTGGTCGCAAGACCCTGTTCCTTTGTAGGTTTTCTGATATTCCTTTCCCTTATGGGATAAATATATTGGTGGCGACTCTGTTCATTTTTTGCGAGCGTGCGACAATACTAAGATGAGCTTTTAATTCAAGAAGCTCTGTTAGACTGGAAACTAACTCTTCTCTAGATAGTTCAGAAAATACCTCTTCAGAATCTGATTCTGATGTAGATTCTGATCCATCATCTTCTGTCGCCATCAGCGCAAAGTTTGCCTGCTCTCCTTCAGAGTCTGATCCTGATTCTGATTCAGAATCATCCCATGTTGCCATAAGACCTTTCTTCTTATGAAACTTCTTCTTGGGATTCTCCTTCTGAAGTTTCGGACACTCATTCTTGTAATGCCCAGGCTCATTGCACTCATAGCAGACAGCCTTCTTCTTGTCAGATCTTCTGTCACCAGAAGATTCTTCTCGTTCAAATTTCTTTGAACTTCTGAAGCCTCTGAACTTCCTTTGCTTGCTCTTCTAGAGTTGGTTTACCCTTCTGGAGATCATGGACAGTTCATCTCCTTCTTCAGATTCTGATTCTTCAGGATCTTCTTCTCTAGCCTGAAAAGCGTTAGTGCATTTTTTAACATTAGATTTTAATGCAATAGACTTACCTTTCTTCTGAGGCTCGTTTGCGTCCAGCTCTATTTCATGGCTTCTCAAGGCACTGATAAGCTCTTCCAAAGAAACTTCATTCAGATTCTTGGCAATCTTGAATGCTGTTACCATTGGACCCCATCTTCTGGGTAAGCTTCTGATAATCTTCTTTACATGATCAACCTTGGTGTAGCCTTTATCTAGAACTCTCAATCCAGCAGTTAGAGTTTGAAATCTTGAGAACATCTTCTCAATATCTTCATCATCCTCCATCTTGAAGGCTTCATATTTCTGGATTAGAGCAAGAGCTTTAGTCTCCTTGACTTGAGCATTTCCTTCATGAGTCATTTTCAATGACTCATATATGTCATGGGCCGTTTCCCTGTTAGATATCTTCTCATACTCAGCATGAGAGATAGCATTCAGCAAAACAGTCCTGCATTTGTGATGATTTTTGAAATCTTTCTTTTGATCATCAGTCATTTCGCTTCTCGTGAGCCTTACACCAGTAGCTTTAACAGGATGTTTGTAACCATCCAACAGAAGATCCCATAGATCAGCATCCAGACCAAGAAAGTAACTTTCCAGTTTATCTTTCCAGTATTCAAAGTTTTCACCATCAAATACTGGTGGTCTAGTATAACCATTGTTACCGTTGTATTGCTCAGCAGAGCCAGATGTAGATGCAGTTGGATTTGTATGAACTTCACCAGCCATCTTTTACTGAAGCGTTTTTCTCTTCCTGAATCTTTTCTAAACACGGTTAAGTGCTTGCACCTTAGAACCAGGCTCTGATACCAATTGAAGGATAGAAAAACACTTAGAAAGGGGGGGGGGGGTTTGAATAAGTGTAGTCTTAAAAACTTGAACGATAAAAATAAATTGCACAGTTATTTTTATCCTGGTTCGTTGTTAACTAAACTACTCCAGTCCACCCCCGCAGAGTGATTTACCTCACCCGAGGATTTAATCCAATAATCGTAACAGATTACAATGGTTTTCCACTTAGCCCACGACTAAGTCTTCTAGAGTATCTTGATCACAACCTGATCACTCTAGGAACAAATGCTTAGACACAAGCTAAGACTTTCTTAGAGTATCCTGACCACCACGTGATCACTCTAATTACAACTGCTTAGACACAAGCTAAGACTTCCTAGAGTATCCTGATCAACACTTGATCACTCTAGTTACTTACAAATTAATGTAATCAAATAAGAGTTTTACAATGCTTCTTAAAAGCTATAATCACAACAGTGATATTTCTCTTAACGTATAAGCTTAATCTCACTAATATATTACAAAAGCAATGTAGTGAGCTTTGATGAAGATGAAGTTTCTGAGCTTTGAATTTGAACAGCGTTTCAGCAAGTCTTTCAGAATAATTTCGTTCAGAATTGGTGTTTGTTTTTTTGCTTCTCATCAGAACTTCATATTTATAGGCGCTTGAGAAGATGACCGTTGGGTGCATTTAATGCTTTGCGTATTCCGTACAGCATTGCATTTAATGTTTCACGCTTTTGTCAACTACCTCGAGCCTTGTTCACGCTGTGTCTACTGACGTTGCCTTTAATAGCTTCCAACGTTCCTTTTGTCAGTCAGCGTAGCCTGCCACTTGTACTTTCTACTGATCTGATGTTTGTGAATAAAATATTTGAATATCATCAGAGTCAAACAGCTTGGTGCATAGCATCTTCTTGTCTTCTGACCTTGAAGTGCTTCTGAGCGTGATACCATGAGAACTTCAGTGCTTCTGCTTCTGATCTCAAGTTCTTCTGATGCTTCCATAGACCCATTTTCTGATTCTGCCTTGACCATCTTCTGATGTCTTTCCAGACCATGTTCTGATGTTGCATGCTGAACCTTCTGAGACAAAGCTTCTGAGCGCTGATTTGTGCATACTCTTTATATATTTCCTGAAAGGGAAATTGCAATGTATTAGAGTACCACATTATCTCACACAAAATTCATATCCTTGTTATCATCAAAACTAAGAATATTGATCAGAACAAATCTTGTTCTAACAACCTCTTCACACTTGAAGCACTTCTTCTGATTCAGCTTGCACTCATTCCTACGGTGCCCGACCTCACCACAGTTATAGCACCTGACAAAAGCACTGGAGTCTCCCCACTAGGCTTCTTCCAACCACCAGTCTTTGGATTACCTCTACCATATGGCTTACCCTTATCCATAGGCTTCTTCCCTTTCCTGTCAACTAACTCGCGAGAGTGAGATGACTTCAGCTTGAGATTATCTTCCTCGAAGATCCTACTACAGTCCACCAGGTCTACAAATCTCCGGATTCTCTGATATCTGATACCCTACTTAATCTCATCACGGAGACCGTTCTCGAACTTGACGCATTTCGAGAATTCACTAGCTTCATCATTGTTGTAGTGGACGTAGTACTTTGCCAACTCAATGAACTTCGAAGCATACTCTGGTACTGTCATACTACCTTGAACTAGTTCCAGAAATTCAATTTCCTTTCGACCTCTCACGTCTTCAGGAAAGTACCTTCTCAAAAACTCTCTCTTGAACACAGCCCAAGAAATAGCCACACCATCAGCTTCCAGTTCAGTCCTGGTAGTAAGCCACCAGTCGTCAGCCTCTTCAGACAACATGTGAGTACCATACCTCACCTTCAGATCCTCAGCACAATCGATGACTCTGAAGATTCTCTCGATCTCCTTAAGCCACTTCTGAGCACCTTCAGGATCATGCGTGCCCTTGAACAATGGAGGATTGTTCCTCTGAAAACTGTTCAGCTGCCTGTCAGCACCGATCGCAGCTCCATTGGCATTTCCTCCCAGCACACCAGCAATCATGCCCAGAGCCTCAGCGATAGCATCATCGTTTCTTCCTCCTCTTCCAGCCATTGTTCTGCTTAAATCACAACCAATTTAATCAGAACAGAAGTATCGACAGTTAACTCTTACTAGTCGCATACACAGGAAAGCAAAACTTACACTAAGACTCTGGTCATAACGACCGACTATGCTCTGATACCACTATTGTAACACCCCTTACTAACCCCGCGGCAATTTTAAAACAATTATTCAGAGTACATGAATTAAGGGTGCCACAATTCATAATAAACAAACATCATTCAGTCATGTCATGCATTCACTGAGGTAATCATCATAAATTAAAACGTTTCATGTTCACACAGCGGAAATTTATCAAAAACGGACTAAGTTTAACATCTTCAAAACTTATCCTTCAAAACATCAAAACATAACTAGAGTCATAATCATAAACTCTAAACAATTGCGTCCCCAGTGTTACAACTATCAGAGCATGACACCTGACGCTACTAAAACACTGACTCATGAGCTAATCCTCACCGAGTCGAACAGCCGCTATCCTCAATCTGAAAATGACAACATGTAAGGGTGAGTCTCATCATAATTAACAAATGTTATAAGGTTATAAAGCCATAACACATCACAGTTGTATCATTCACCCAATTGTTTCATAAACAGACATTCACAACAATCAAATCAAAATCAATACATCATTAATATTTACAACACTGGAATACATCCAATCATGTTATAAATTATGCATATGTATGAACTGACACTATGCATGTGGTACCAATCATCATCAAATGGGGATAACCCATGACCGATCCAACATCGTCCAAGATACGGCCCTGCTAGCACAGATTCCACACGATGGGAATCATGCCCTTCACTGATCCAACACACCCTTATGGATACAGTATCATTAATGAGCATGAATGAATGCAACATATACAACATACTTCTACTATCATCATCATCAATCATCAACATCATCATCATCATTCAAGTATGTTCATATATATTAACATCATTCAATTACAATTCCATAATCATCATACACAAAACATACATGTATTTGCATCAATCATCATACTCAACAAGAATAGCATACATGTATTTTCATCATTCTAAAAACCAATCAATCATCATCATATAGGTTATCCTACAAGGTTCGTTTAGCTCAAAACGGCGCATCAAACGGACCAACGGTTAAAAAGTTATGCATCTTTGGACTTTTAAAATATCTCAAAACACCAACAGCACGCGGCGCCATCACCAGTTCGCGGCGCGCACTGAGCGTCCCAAAAATTCATTGGCTCTCTGCCAAGCTGTTCGCGGCGCAAACATCCACACGCGGCGCGAAACGAGAAAAAGTTACGCCTTCGCGGCGCGAACACAGGTACGCGGCGCGACCTGAGCGTATCACAACTTCCTGGCATTCTGCCCACCTGTTCGCGGCGCCACCCTGTGCACGCGGCGCGAACCGGCGATTTCAGAAACCCCAACCTGTAGAAAACAGCATTCTATGCATTCCAAACACACCCAAACCATACCAGTACGAACCTAGAGAAATAGAATGCACAAACAACACAAAATACGTCTCATAATACACCAATTACACATCAATTGAGACCATAACAACGCAGACATCATAGATTCAAACATAGAGATCAAACATCCTACAATTGACTCAATCCCTAAACCTATCATACGACTCAATCGACCCGAATTCCACATCTATTCAGTATTATCAACCCCTAACCCTATAATAGATGATAATCAGACAAGTCCCCCCTTACCTTAGACAAATTTCTTGATTCTTGGTCTCTCCCTCTACCGTTCTCCTTCACGTTCCTCGTTCCTCAGACTTCTGTTCTTTCACGTTCTTTCTTTCTTCCTAATTCCAATTATTTTATGAAAATAATAATAATATTAGTAAAGGGCCTCCCTATATCACACTCCCCCCTTTTACTATTTCTCACATGGCCCAAATGCCATAAACCATTATTTATTTATTATTTTCACAAAATCCTTAATAATTCTAATTATTAATTCAATATTCTTGATTAAATTAATATTAAAATTATACGGGCATTACAACTCTCCCCCACTAAAAGAATTTTCGTCCTCGAAAACATACCTCAGGTAAAGAGCTCTGGATACGAATCCTTCATCTGGCTCTCTAGCTCCCAGGTAACATTTCCTTCAGCTGGTCCTCCCCAAGCTACTCTGACTAAAGCTATTTCCTTGCCCCACAATTGCTTCAGTCTTCTATCTTCAATCCTCACAGGTAACGTTTCAACCGTTAAGTTGTCTTTCACCTGTACATCATCCACTTGGATCACGTGGGACGGATCCGAAATGTATTTCCTCAATTGAGACACATGAAATACATCATGCAAGTTGGCAAGCATTGGCGGTAACGCAATACGATATGCCACTTCTCCCACTCTTTCTGAAATTTGGAATGATCCAATAAAACGCGGAGTCAACTTCTTTGACTTCAAAGCTCGACCAATACCCGTCATAGGAGTAACCTTCATAAACACGTGATCTCCCTCTTGAAACTCAAGTGTCTTCCTCCTCTTATCATAATAACTCTTTTGACGACTCTGAGAAGCTTTCATCTTCTCTTGAATCATCTTGATCGTTTCTTGTACAAGATTCAATGCCAACACCAATATCACCTTGATCTCCAATGTTTTCATCAACTATTTTGTTTGATAAAAGCACTATAGACCATTTCGTACTTGTCAGATCATTGACATAGAACACTTGTTTAGCTTGAGAGGCTAGAATGAAAGGCTCATCTTTGTACCCCACCCTGTTGAGATCCACTTGCAAAAATCCTGACTTATCCATTCGTATGCCATTATTATTTTCAACCCACTTGCAACCAAATACAGGAATTTGAAACTTTGCGTAATCAAACACCAAAATGCGCTTGATAACCCTAAAATATGACAAATTTGCAAATTTTGGATTTAAGTCATTCGCACTTGATATGTGCATTGCTTCAACTACCAAGGTAACACCACTATTTTGCATAGTACTTTTATCATCCTGTTCTTTGGTATAAAATGTGTATCCATTAATTGCGTATGCGCTGTAAGAAAACACAATTATACTTGGACCATAGGCTAAACATCTCAACCTTTATGTTACTGAAGCAGGATCTGAACGATATTTTGAATAAATATGTTCCCTAAACCACGGTATGAAACTTCGATTGTGCTCTCGTACTATCCAATTCTCATTTCTATTCGGATTTAAATCTCAGAGAACAACCTTGTGCATTTCAACATACGGCTCAACCTCAATCTCATTGTGCAGAACATACAAGTGCGCTTGATCCCGTTCGACCATTGATACTGTCACAACTTTATTTCCAATTAGCCTTTTTCCTTCTTTTTTTTCGATAATATGAGATTTGGGGAGTCCAATTGATTGAACATTTGACAGATATTCAGTACAAAACTCAACCGCTTCTTCAACAACGTATCGTTCGACAATACAACCCTCCGGTCGACTTCTGTTTTTCACGTACCCTTTTAATATTTTCATATAACGTTCAGCAGGGTACATCCATCTCATATAAGCTGGTCCGCACAATTGTGTCTCTTTCACAAGATGAACGACTAGATGAACCATTATGTCAAAAAACGAGGGAGGAAAATACATTTCAAGATCACATAAAGTAACAACTATCTCTTTTTGCAATGTTGGTAAGATCGCGGGATCGATCACCTTACTGCAAATTGACCTGAAGAAAAAACACAGTTTAGTTATTGCGCTTCTTACTTTTTCTGGCAGAATAGAACGTATACCTATTGGTAAAAAATGTTCCATTATAACATGGCAATCATGCGTCTTCAAACTCTTTAACTTAAGGTCTTTCATGTACACAAGTCTTCTAATATCTGATGAGTAGCCTTCTGGAACTTTAACTTCACTGAGGAACTTACACAATGTTTTCTTCTCCTTTCTAGATAGAGTGTAAACAGCAGGTGGCAGATATGTTCGTCTTCCTTTCGTCACGGGTCCCAATTCAATTCTCATTCCCATGTTTACCATGTCCTTCCTTATGTTAATGCCATCCTTAGACTTTCCTTGTATATTGAGTAACGTACCCATAACGCTGTCAAATACATTTTTTTCAATATGCATAACATCGAGGAAATGTCTTACGTACAACGACTTCCAATATGGAAGTTCAAAAAAAATTGACTTCTTCTTCCACCCACCCTTGACAAGTGAATGTGCAAAAGGCTTGCCAAACTGAGTGCTCACATCTTTCACCTTTTCAAAAATTTGATCACCTGACAAAAAAGGCGGGGCTGTACGATGTTCGGCCTTTCCATTGAATGCTTTTCTCCACCCACGGTAGTGATGATTAGAATTTAAGAATCTACGATGGCCGAGAAAGACATTCTTCTGACAAAGATCTAATCGTGTCGTATCGGTTTCATCTTCACAAACAGGACACGCTTTTTGACCTTTATTGCTGTACCTGGATAAATTTCTGTATGCTGGAAAATCATTAATTGTTCCAAACAACATCGCCCTCAAGTTGAAACTTTCTTTCCTATACCCATCGTAAACCTCCACACCGTTCTCCCACAAAAACTTTAAATCTTCGATTAAGGGTGCCAAGTATACGTCTATGTCATTCCCTGGTTGTTTAGGCCCAGAAATTAGCATAGATAACATCATGTACTTACGCTTCATACATAGCCACGGAGGTAGGTTATAAATCATAAGAATCACAGGCCATGTGCTATGCGAGATACTTTGAATACCATGCGGGCTCATTCCATCAGTAGACAATGACAAGCGAAGGTTTCTTGCTTCTTTTCCAAATTTAGGATAATCAGTATCAACTTTCATCCATTGAGGTGAGTCTGCCGGATGTCGCAACTTTCCATCAATAATTCTTTCATCTGCATGCCAAGTCAAGTGTCTGGAATCGGTTTCACTACGATACATGCATCTAAATCTCGGAATTATAGGAAAATACCATAAGACTTTGGCCGGAGACAACTTTTTCTTATATCGAGGGGCACCGCATTTAGGACACTCATTCAACGCTGCATACTCATTTCGAAACAAAACGCAATCTTTTGGACATGCATGTATCTTATCATAGCTCATGCCAATAGAGGACAACATCTTTTTGGCTTCATACGTTCGATTGGGAAGAACATTATCCTCTGGTAGCATATCTTTCATAAGGGCTAATAACTCTGTGAAACTTTTATCCGACCATCCATTGTCCGCCTTTAAGTTGTACAACTTTAACACCGCAGACAATCTTGTGAATTTTGAACAACCATCATACAACGGTTTCTCTGCATCGCTTACCAACCTCTCAAACATTTTGGGACAATCCTCAAGATCTTCTTCAAGCGCTTCTGCAATCTCTTCGACTCGATCGAAATCGTATGTGTCTGTGCAATCGTCGTTTGAAGCATACATCGTATTACACCTCGACTCAACATTCCTGTTACTTTTCTCACCATGCAAACTCCAAACTATATAACTTCTATCAATTCCAAACCGTAGTAAATGCGATGCCAACTGTTTCCCGTCAACCTTATCCCCATAATGTTAGAACAAGATTTGTTCTGATCAATATTCTTAGTTTTGATGATAACAAGTATATGAATTTTGTATGAGATAATGTGGTACTCTAATACTATGTAATTTCCGTTTCAGGAATTATATAAAGAGTATGCACAAAATCAGCGCAAGAAGCACTGACTCAGAAGGTTCAACATGCAACATCAGAACATGGTCTGGCAAGACATCAGTGTTAGAACAAGATTTGTTCTGATCAATATTCTTAGTTTTGATGATAACAAGGATATGAATTTTGTGTGAGATAATGTGGTACTCTAATACATTGTAAATTCCCTTTTAGGAAATATATAAAGAGTATGCACAAATCAGCGCTCAGAAGCTTTGTCTCAGAAGGTTCAGCATGCAACATCAGAACATGGTCTGGCAAGACATCAGAAGATGGTCAAGGCAGAATCAGAACATGGGTCTATGGAAGCATCAGAAGAACTTGAGATCAGAAGCAGAAGCACTGAATCTCTCATGGTATCACGCTCAGAAGCACTTCAAGGTCAGAAGACAAGAAGATGCTATGCACCAAGCTGTTTGACTCTGATGATATTCAAACGTTTTATTCACAAACATCAGATTAGAAGAAATTACAGGTGGCAGGCTACGCTGACTGACAAAAGGAACGTTGGAAGCTATTAAAGGCAACGTCAGTAGACACAGCGTGAACAAGGCTCGAGGTAGTTGACAAAAGCGTGAAACATTAAATGCAATGCTGTACGGAACACGCAAAGCATTAAATGCTCCCAACGGTCATCTTCTCAAGTGCCTATAAATATGAAGTTCTGATGAGAAGCAAGGTTGACGATTTTGAAAAGAACCAATTCTGAAAAACTTGCTGAAACGCTGTTCAAACTCAAAGCTCAAAAACTTCATCTTCATCAAAGCTCACTACATTGCTGTTGTAATATATTAGTGGGATTAAGCTTAAACGTTAAGAGAAATATCACTGTTGTGATTATAGCTTTTCAGAAGCATTGTAAAACTCTTATTTGATTACATTAATTTGTAAGTAACTAGAGTGATCAAGTGTTGATCAGGATACTCTAGGAAGTCTTAGCTTGTGTCTAAGCAGTTGTAATTAGAGTGATCACGTGGTGGTCAGGATACTCTAAGAAAGTCTTAGCTTGTGTCTAAGCATTTGTTCCTAGAGTGATCAGGTTGTGATCAGGATACTCTAGAAGATTTAGTCGTGGGCTAAGTGGAAAACCATTGTAATCTGTTGCGATTAGTGGATTAAATCCTCAGGTGAGGTAAATCACTCCGTGGGGGTGGACTGGAGTAGTTTAGTTAACAACGAACCAGGATAAAAATAACTGTGCAAATTGTTTTTATCATTCAAGTTTTTAAACTACACTTATTCAAACCCCCCCTTTCTAAGTGTTTTTCTATCCTTCAATTGGCATCAGAGCGCCGGTTCTAAGGTGCGAGCACTTAACCTTGTTTAGAAAAGATTCAGGAAGAGAAAAACGCTTAAGTAAAAGATGGCTGGTGAATCTCAATCAAATCCAACTGCATCTACATCTGGCTCTGTTGAGCAATACAATGGTAACAATGGTTATACTAGACCACCAATATTCGATGGTGAAAACTTTGAATATTGGAAAGATAAACTGGAAAGTTACTTTCTTGGTCTGGATGCTGATCTATGGGATCTTCTGCTGGATGGTTACAAACATCCTGTTAAAGCTACTGGTGTAAGGCTCACGAGAAGCGAAATGACTGATGATCAAAAGAAAGATTTCAAGAATCATCATAAATGTAGGACTGTTTTGCTGAATGTTATCTCTCATGCTGAGTATGAGAAGATATCTAACAGGGAAACTGCCCATGATATATATGAGTCATTGAAAATGACCCATGAGGGAATTGCTCAAGTCAAGGGAACCAAAGCTCTTGCTCTAATCCAGAAATATGAAGCCTTCAAGATGGAGGATGATGAAGACATTGAGAAGATGTTTTCAAGATTTCAAACTCTGACTGCTGGATTAAGAGTTCTGGACAAAGGCTACACCAAGGCTGATCATGTAAAGAAGATCATCAGAAGCTTACCCAGAAGATGGGGTCCAATGGTGACTGCATTCAAGATTGCGAAGAATCTGAATGAAGTTTCTTTGGAAGAGCTTATCAGTGCCTTGAGAAGCCATGAAATAGAGCTGGATGCAAACGAGCCTCAGAAGAAAGGTAAGTCTATTGCATTAAAATCTAATGTTAAAAAATGCACTAACGCTTTTCAGGCTAGAGAAGAAGATCCTGAAGAATCAGAATCTGAAGAAGAAGATGAACTGTCCATGATCTCCAGAAGGGTGAACCAACTCTGGAAGAGCAAGCAAAGGAAGTTCAGAGGCTTCAGAAGTTCAAAGAGATTTGAACGTGGAGAATCTTCTGGTGACAGAAGATCTGACAAGAAGAAGGCTGTCTGCTATGAGTGCAATGAGCCTGGACATTACAAGAACGAGTGTCCAAAACTTCAGAAGGAGAATCCCAAGAAGAAGTTTCATAAGAAGAAAGGTCTTATGGCAACATGGGATGATTCTGAATCAGAATCAGAATCAGACTCTGAAGGAGAGCAGGCCAACTTCGCGCTGATGGCTACAGAAGATGATGGATCAGAATCTACATCAGAATCAGATTCTGAAGAGGTATTTTCTGAACTATCTAGAGAAGAGTTAGTTTCCAGTTTAACAGAACTTCTGGAACTCAAGGCTCATCTTAGTATCAAAAACAAAAAGCTGAAAAAGCTGTTTGAACTTGAAACTAAGAAGCTGGAATTGGAAAATTCTGAACTTAAGGAAAAAGTTTTAAATCTATCCAAATATAGTGGATCTCCTTCTGAAACAGAAAAATCCATTCCTAGCATGAATCATATTCTGAAAGAATATGACTCGAGCTTCAGAAAGTTCTTATCTAGAAGTATTGGCAGAAGTCATCTTGCTTCTATGATATATGGTGTTTCTGGAAACAGAAGGTTTGGTTTTGGCTATGAGGGTGATACCTCACATAAATTTGAACCTATTGATGATCTGAAGATCACATACAAGCCATTGTATGATCAGTTCAAATATGGCCATGCACATGATATTAGGCTCACTTCACATGCACAGAAGTTTAACACTGTTCACACCAAGAAGCTTGTGACACATCCTAAGAAATATCATGCTGACAAACCTAAAGAATATCATGTTGTTCCTCCTGTTAAATATTTTGCTAAACCCAAGTTCAATCAGAACTTGAGGAGAACTAACAAGAAAGGACCCAAGAAGTTGTGGGTACCTAAGGAGAAGATAATTTCTGTTGCAGATATCCTTGGCGGCAAAGAGGACAAAAAGCAAAATGTCATGGTACCTGGACTCTGGGTGCTCGCGACACATGACGGGAATAAGGTCTACATTCCAAGACCTGGTGCTTAAACCAGGTGGAGAAGTCAAGTTTGGAGGAGACCAGAAGGGCAAAATCATTGGCTCTGGAACCATTAGTCTTGGTAACTCTCCTTCCATAACTAATGTACTTCTTATTGAAGGATTAACGCATAACTTATTGTCCATAAGTCAATTAAGTGACAATGGTTATGATATAATCTTCAATCAAAAGTCTTGCAAGGCTGTAAGTCAGAAGGATGGCTCAATCCTATTTACAAGCAAGAGGAAGAACAACATTTATAAGATTGATCTTTCTGATCTTGAGAAGCAGAAGGTGACTTGTCTTATGTCTGTTTCTGAGGAGCAATGGGTCTGGCACAGAAGATTAGGTCATGCTAGTTTGAGAAAGATTTCTCTGATTAACAAACTAAATCTGGTCAGAGGTCTCCCAAATCTAAAATTCAAATCAGATGCTCTTTGTGAAGCATGTCAGAAGGGCAAGTTCTCCAGACCTGCATTCAAGTCTAAGAATGTTGTTTCTACCTCAAGGCTATTAGAACTCTTGCACAGTGATCTGTTTGGCCCAGTCAAAACAGCATCTGTCAGAGGGAAGAAATATGGATTAGTCATCGTTGATGATTATAGCCGCTGGACATGGGTAAAGTTCTTGAAACACAAGGATGAGTCTCATTCAGTGTTCTTTGAATTCTGCACTCAGATCCAATCTGAGAAAGAGTGTAAAATCATAAAGGTCAGAAGTGATCATGGTGGTGAATTTGAGAACAAATTCTTTGAGGAGTTCTTCGAAGAAAATGGTATTGCCCATGATTTCTCTTGCCCTAGAACTCCACAGCAAAATGGAGTTGTAGAGCGAAAGAATAGGACTCTACAAGAAATGGCCAGAACCATGATCAATGAAACCAATATGGCTAAGCATTTCTGGGCAGAAGCAATAAACACTGCGTGTTATATTCAGAATAGAATCTCTATAAGACCTATTCTAAATAAGACTCCTTATGAATTGTGGAAGAACAGAAAGCCCAACATTTCATATTTCCATCCTTTTGGATGTGTATGTTTTATTCTGAATACTAAAGATCATCTTGGTAAGTTTGATTCTAAAGCTCAAAAGTGTGTCCTTCTTGGATATTATGAACGCTCTAAAGGCTACAGAGTATACAATACTGAAACATTGATTGTAGAAGAATCAATCAATATCAGGTTTGATGATAAGCTTGGTCTTGAAAAACCAAAGCAGTTTGAGAATTTTGCAGATTTTGATATTGATATATCAGAAGCAGTAGAACCAAGAAGCAAAGCTGCAGAAGCTGGCAGTCTCAGAAGCAATGAATCAAAAGATCAAGTTGCTGCATCTTTAGAGAATCTCAGGATTTTTGAAGAACCAACAATCAGAAGATCACCTAGACTTGCTTCAGCTCATTCAGAAGATGTGATCCTTGGAAAGAAAGATGATCCTATCAGAACCAGATCCTTTCTTAAAAATGACAATCAGAAGCAGTGATCAGAATCAGAAGGCGTAAAGTCTTTTAAAAATTTTTACAGCTGTCATCTATTATCTGATGGTGAACACGTGTATGTACGGTTTATACAAAGCGTGCAGTTGAAAAGACGCCGACCTAGGTAGCTGTGTTAAATCATTTCATTTACTGTGCTCTCTCTCTCCTAATGTCATTTCTCATTAAATGCATAATGATTTCTTTATTTTCAAATCATTTAAATAACCCACTTCATCTTCATTCCCTCTTTTTCTCTCTTTCTCTCTCTCTTGTGCATCCCCTTCGTTGCATTTTTTTTCAAACCCTAGTTTTTAATTTGATCTCAAAGCATAATCATCATGAACTCATCTTCTTGTTCATCGAATTCAAAAGAAAGGCTCACTTCTACACAGATCCTTCTACGCAAATATGAGTATGCTCCTTTGAAAACATGCTTAATACCCACGAAAGAACTGGAAGTTCTATGTGAATCTGCTGTGGACATCAACAATCTAAAAGCAAATGGCTTTAAGTGTGATGCAAGAATCTTTGAGCAAGGATGGTCTAAGTATCTTGATAGATTGGTTGGTCCAATTTATCCTAAACTTGTGAAGGATTTCTGGGTACATGCAACGGTTACCCCAACTGCCATCATTTCATTCGTGCTAGGGCATGAAGTGGTTATCACTGAAAAGCTCATCAGGAAGCTGTACAATCTGAATGATGAAGAAGGTTGGTATGGTTTTCGACATGCATCAGTTGATTGGTCTAAAGTTGAACAACAAATCTCTCAGACTTTTGGAATTGACTCTAATAACACAGGCACCTTAAGGCCGTTTTATAAAGTATGGGCTGAGATTATTCTGGGTTCCCTTCACCATAGAAAGAGGATGCTCTCCTCCTCCTACATCAGTCCGGATCACAAGTATACTCTTTTCTGCATTGGCAAAAAGACTGAGATCAACATCTCCCATATTTTGTTTGAGAATCTGAAGACTTCTATCTTTGAGTCAAGAGAAGACGAAAGGGCGAAGTACCCTCATATTTCAAGAACGACTATTCCGTTTGGAAGAATGATTTCAGACATTCTAATTGAAAGCAAAGTGCTGGACTCCATCAGAAAACTCAAGGCGTCCCACTTTCTTGGAGTAGTTCAAGGTCCCATTTTCAATGGTGTGGATTTGTTCAGACTGGAACTCATTCAAAATGTACCTTCTGTGTGCACAAGCTTTCCTGACATTCTGTCAAGAAGAGTTGCTGTTGAAGGTTTTGCCTCTTTGTTTCATAAAGAACTGCATCAGGTTGTCAAGCTTTACCTGGAAGATTGTGTTAGGAAGCAATCAGATATTGATCCTGCTTGGATCCGTGGCAGAGTACTTCCGTCCAAGGCTGATCTTCTGAAGAAGGATCAGAAGGAACTAAAGGCTAGGCTAAAAAGAAAAGCCCGAGAAGATGAGGCTAAGAAAGCCAAGAAGTTGAGAGTCACCTATGATCCTGACAAGGTGGACTCTGAAGAACGAAGGGATAAAAGGATTAGAGATTCCTTTCGCAGAATCAGATCTTCTTCTTCTGTACAAATCTCCAGGCAGGTTTTTACTCCACCTCCTTCTGTCCCTAAACCATCTCTCCAATCACCTCCATCTGAACCAAAAGTAAACTTCACTTTACCAAATCCTTCTCCATCATCCTTCTCCTCTCCCATTCTAAACCCCACACCTCTAAGTATTCTTCCCCCAACTCCTTCTGATAAATCTTTCTCACCAATTCCCTTTACAAATACTCCATCCTCTTCTCTACCTATCCTTTCTGATATTCCATCCTCATCAATCATTCTCTCAGATATCCCTTCTTCCTCATCCATCGCACATCCACCTTCTATATCCCATCCCTTACCTACCAGAAAATCCAAACCCTACTGTCTTCTCTACCCTGACTACAAATTCACCTTCAATCCGCCTGAACCTGAACCCTATACCCACCTGGAACTTTTCAGACATGAGGTGATCAGCAGTCTAGATCTTCTGAAGGTTGCATTTCTAAATGGTCTGGATGATGTTTCTACAAGAAATCTCTGGAGAAGATTTCGCAAGGATTTTCAAGTAGAAGCAATGGGAGTACAGAAAAGACTAGTGGCTGCTGCCCCTAGTTACCCTGGTTACCTTCTGGAGGGTGATAATGGTATATACTACCATCCTCTCAGAAATTGTGTTGCTGCTGAGGAGAAGCCCTTTGTGGATGAATTGGAAGAAGAAAGACTTGCTGCAGCAATGGAAGCTAACCCTTGCAGGGAGATTGTGGTCTGGATACCTCAATATCCAGTTCTGCTCGGGGATTTCAAGACCCTCTTTGACTTTCTGAGGGAAAACCCTTCTAAGAAAGACCCAAGCTTGGTCATTCCAGAAGTTATTGACCCACCAGAAGTTGAAGGTCCTTCTGCCCCCAGGAATCTAGCTTCCATTCTTCAGGCTCTTGAGAATGGAGATTCTGAGATTCCAGCTGCAGATTATGGAGATGCTTCTATGCAAGAAGCAGATGTAGAAGATCATGTTGATGAAACAATTCCTGTTGAGGAAAATCCTGCAAATGATCTGACTATGGAAGCCGCGGATCAGAATGCCATCCCTGTGGATAGAAGCTGTGAAGCTTCTTCTGATGAACCCTCCCGTCTTGCAAGGACTCTGGAAGTTCTTCAGAAGAACCAGGATGAGCAAAGCTCAGTCAATGCTGAGTTTAGAGCTTTCATAGAGAAGCAGATTGAGCACAACAACGAGGTTCAAGTGATGCTGGCCAAGATCTTGTCAAGGCTAGGGTCATCCTAGATTGAGTCTTAGGTGTTTTGTTTTTGCTTTTGCTGCATCTGGTTTGTGCATCTTGTCTTCCTTCTCTTCGTGTACTTCTGAACTTGTCTGTTTGAACTTCAATGAAAATCTTTTTTTTTTCTTCCGTGTGTTTTTTTGTTTTTATCTGAATCTTTTATGTTTTTTGATGATATGACAAAAAGGGGGATAGAATATATGATAAATGATTTGATTAATATTATCAGTTACTGGGTAGAAAGGCCCCACATTACTAACAGAACTTGTAAAGTTCTACTCTTTAAGTTGTGTTGTTGTAGGAATTGAAGATTCTCTTTCAAGATCAACATAAGAAGCAACGAGATGATGAAGCAACTCTTTAGAGAATCAAGCTCTTGGATTCTTGAAGCAAGCTGAGTGCTATGAAGCTTCAGAATCAGAAGCAAGAAGGAAGAATGTTCAGATATTCTGATGATAGAATATGATCTGATTCTGAATGTCTATATGGATCTGATACATTCTATATAGCTTATATGGCTCTGATACATATTATGTGTTCTGAAACATATTTTATGTTCTGATTCATTCATGCTGACTTTTGTCGTTTAGTTTTGTTCTGTAACATTTCAGGATGTAGAGGTGCTCTGATGATGCTCTGGTACATTCAACAATGTTCTGATACAATCTAGCATGAAGTGATGTAAAAAGAAATTCAAGCTCTGAAGCTGTCCGATGGAAGCAAAAGTCAGAAGCTGTGAATGTTCTGAAGATCAAAGAAATTCAAG
Source organism: Vicia villosa (assembly GCF_029867415.1). Lineage (NCBI taxonomy): Eukaryota > Viridiplantae > Streptophyta > Magnoliopsida > Fabales > Fabaceae > Vicia > Vicia villosa. The sequence continues at coordinate 113,908,857 of NC_081184.1, read as the reverse complement.
TTCTGAAGCTGTCCGATGAAAGCAAAAGTCAGAAGCTGTGAATGTTCTGAAGATCAAAGAAATTCAAGTTCTGAAGCTGTCCGATGGAAGCAAGAGTCAGAAGCTGTGAATGTTCTGAGGATCTAAAGAAATTCAAAGTTCTGAAGCTGTCCGATGGAAGCAGAAATCAGAAGTCATGAATGTTCTGAAGATCAAGCACTGTGAACGTCTCTACCGAAATAATCAGGGAAGTCTTTTATTATTAAAATTCTTCTAGTATTAATTTCAGGGGGAGATTATTCATCTCAGGGGGAGATTGTTAATCTCAGGGGGAGACATATTCACATGCTTATGCTATAGCTGTGTAATTGTCTTTAGCCGTCTGCTCTTTCTGATCGCAAACTCATATCATTTATATATGTTTTTGTCATCATCAAAAAGGGGGAGATTGTTAGAACAAGATTTGTTCTGATCAATATTCTTAGTTTTGATGATAACAAGGATATGAATTTTGTGTGAGATAATGTGGTACTCTAATACATTGCAAATTCCCTTTCAGGAAATATATAAAGAGTATGCACAAATCAGCGCTCAGAAGCTTTGTCTCAGAAGGTTCAGCATGCAACATCAGAACATGGTCTGGCAAGACATCATAAGATGGTCAAGGCAGAATAAGAACATGGGTCTATGGAAGCATCAGAAGAACTTGAGATCAGAAGCAGAAGCACTGAAGCTCTCATGGTATCACGCTCAGAAGCACTTCAAGGTCAGAAGACAAGAAGATGCTATGCACCAAGCTGTTTGACTCTGATGATATTCAAACGTTTTATTCACAAACATCAGATCAGAAGCAAGTACTAGACTGGAAGGCTACGCTGACTGACAAAAGGAACGTTAGAAGCTATTAAAGGCAACGTCAGTAGACACAGCGGAAACAAGGCTCGAGGTAGTTGACAAAAGAGTGAAACATTAAATGCAATGCTGTACGGAATACGCAAAGCATTAAATGCTCCCAACGGTCATCTTCTCAAGTGCCTATAAATATGAAGTTCTGATGAGAAGCAAGGTTGACGATTTTGAAAAGAACCAATTCTGAAAAACTTGCTGAAACGCTGTTCAAACTCAAAGCTCAGAAACTTCATCTTCATCAAAGCTCACTACATTGCTGTTGTAATATATTAGTGAGATTAAGCTTAAATGTTAAGAGAAATATCACTGTTGTGATTATAGCTTTTCAGAAGCATTGTAAAACTCTTATTGGATTACATTAATTTGTAAGTAACTAGAGTGATCAAGTGTTGATCAGGATACTCTAGGAAGTCTTAGCTTGTGTCTAAGTAGTTATAATTAGAGTGATCACGTGGTGGTCAGGATACTCTAAGAAAGTCTTAGCTTGTGTCTAAGTATTTGTTCCTAGAGTGATCAGGTTGTGATCAGGATACTCTAGAAGACTTAGTCGTGGGCTAAGTGGAAAACCATTGTAATCTATTGCGATTAGTGGATTAAATCCTCAGGTGAGGTAAATCACTCCGTGGGGGTGGACTGGAGTAGTTTAGTTAACAATGAACCAGGATAAAAATAACTGTGCAAATTGTTTTTATCATTCAAGTTCTTAAACTACACTTATTCAAACCCCCCTTTCTAAGTGTTTTTCTATCCTTCAATCAGAAGATGGTCAAGCAGAATCAGAACATGGGTCTATGGAAGGATCAGAAGAACTTGAGATCAGAAGCAGAAGCACTGAAGTTCTCATGGTATCACGCTCAGAAGCTCTTCAAGGTCAGAAGACAAGAAGATGCTCTGCACCAAGCTGTTTGACTCTGATGATATTCAAACATTGTTTACACAAACATCAGATCAGAAGCAAGTACTAGACTGGTAGGCTACGCTGACTGACAAAAGGAACGTTAGAAGCTATTAAAGGCAACGTCAGTAGACACAGCGGAAACAAGGCTCGAGGTAGTTGACAAAAGAGTGAAACATTAAATGCAATGCTGTACGGAATACGCAAAGCCATAAATGCTCCCAACGGTCATCTTCTCAAGTGCCTATAAATATGAAGTTCTGATGAGAAGCTACGTTACGAATTCTGAATACAACACTTGTGCATTAAACTGAAACGCTGTCAAATTCAAAAGCTCTCAAACTTCATCATCAAGCTCACTACATTGCTGTTGTAATATCTTAGTGAGATTTAAGCTTAAACTTAAGAGAAAATCACAGTTGTGATAATAGATTTATAAGAAGCATTGTAACTCTTAAAAGAATTTGTTTACATTAATTTGTAAGTTCTAGAGTGATCAGGTTGTTGATCAATATACTCTAGCAAGTCTTAGAAGTTGTCTAAGCAGTTTGTTCCTAGAGTGATCAGGTTGTGATCAAGATACTCTAGAAGACTTAGCAGTTGGCTAAGTGGAAAACCATTGTAATCAAGTGTGATTAGTGGATTAAATCCTCAGGTGAGGTAAATCACTCCAAGGGGGTGGACTGGAGTAGTTTAGTTAACAACGAACCAGGATAAAAATCATTGTGCAAATAGTTTTTATCTTACTAGTTTTTAAAGCTACACTTATTCAAACCCCCCTTTCTAAGTGTTTTTCTATCCTTCAATTGGTATCAGAGCGCCGGTTCTAAGGTGCAAGCACTTAACCGTGTTTAGAAAAGATTCAAGAAGAGAAAAACGCTTCAGTAAAAGATGGCTGGTGAAATTCCAACAAACACACCTACATCTACATCTGGCTCTGCTGAGCAATACAATGGAAATGGTAACAATGGTTATACTAGACCACCAGTATTTGATGGTGAAAACTTTGAATACTAGAAAGATAAACTGGAAAGTTACTTCCTTGGTCTAGATTGTGACTTATGGGATCTTCTGGTGGATGGTTACAAACATCCAGTGAATGCTACTGGCGTAAGGCTTACAAGACAAGAAATGAATGATGATCAAAAGAAGCTTTTCAAAAATCATCATAAATGTAGGACTATTTTGCTGAATGCTATCTCTCATGCTGAGTATGAGAAGATATCAAACAGGGAAACTGCCCATGATTTATATGAGTCATTGAAAATGACCCATGAAGGAAATGCTCAAGTCAAGGAGACCAAAGCTCTTGCTCGAATCTAGAAATATGAAGCCTTCAAGATGGGGGACGATGAAGATATTGAGAAGATGTTCTCAAGATTTCAAACGCTAACTGCTGGATTAAGAGTTCTGGACAAAGGTTACACCAAGGCTGATCATGTAAAGAAGATCATCAGAAGCTTACCCAGAAGATGGGGTCCAATGGTGACTGCATTCAAGATTGCAAAGAATCTGAATGAGGTTTCTTTGGAAGAGCTAATCAGTGCCTTGAGAAGCCATGAGATAGAGCTGGATGCAAATGAGCCTCAGAAGAAAGGTAAGTCTATTGCATTAAAATCTAATATTAAAAAATGCACTAACGCTTTTCAGGCTGAAGAAGTAGATTCTGAAGAATCAGAATCAGAAGAAGAAGATGAACTGTCCATGATCTCCAAAAGGTTAAACCAACTCTGGAAGAGCAAACAAAGGAAGTTCAAAAGCTTCAGAAGTTCAAAGAAGTTTGAACGAGGAGAATCTTCTTGTGGCAGAAGATCTGACAAGAAGAAGGTCGTCTGCTATGAGTGCAATGAGCCTGGACACTTCAAGAATGAATGTCCAAAACTTCAGAAGGAGAATCCCAAGAAGAAGTTTCATAAGAAGAAAGGTCTTATGGCAACATGGGATGATTATGAATCAGAATCAGAATCAGACTCTGAAGGAGAGCAAACCAACTTTGCACTGATGGCTACAGTGGATGATGGATCAGAATCTACATCAGAATCAGATTCTGAAGAGGTATTTTCTGAACTATCTACGGAAGAGTTAGTTTCCAGCTTAACTGAACTTATGGAACTCAAGGCTCATCTTAGTATAAAATACAAAAAGCTGAAAAAGCAATTTGAATTTGAAACTAAGAAGCTGGAAGTGGAAAATTCTGAACTGAAGGAAAAAGTTTTAAAATTATCCAAAGATAGTGGATCTCCTTCTGAATCAGAATAATCCATTCCTAGTCTCAATCATATTCTGAAAGAATATGACTCGAGTTTCAGAAAGTTCCTATCTAGAAGTATTGGCAGAAGTCATCTTGCTTCTATGATATATGGTGTCTCTGGAAACAAAAGGTTTGGTTTTGGCTATGAGGGTGATACCTCACATAAATTTGAACCTGTTGATGATTTGAAAATCACATACAAGCCATTGTATGATCAGTTCAAATATGGCCATGCACATGATATTAGGCTCACTTCACATGCACAGAGTTTTAACACTGTACACACCAAGAAGCATGTGACACAACCTAAGAAATATCATGCTGTCAAACCTAAAGAATATCATGCTGTTCCTCCTGTTAACTATTATGCTAAACCTAAGTTCAATCAGAACTTGAGAAAGACTAACAAGAAAGGACCCAAGAAATTGTGGGTACCTAAGGAGAAGATAATTTCTGTTGCAGATATCCTTAGTTGCAAAGAGGACAAAGCACAAAATGTCATGGTACCTGGACTCTGGGTGCTCGCGACACATGACGGGAAGAAGGTCTATGTTCCAAGACCTGGTGCTTAAGTCTGGTGGAGAAGTCAAGTTTGGAGGAGATCAGAAGGGCAAGATAATTGGCTCTGGAACCATAAGTTTTGGTAACTCTCCTTCCATAACTAATGTACTTCTTGTAGAAGGATTAGCGCATAACTTATTGTCCATAAGTCAATTAAGTGACAATGGTTATGACATAATCTTCAATCAAAAGTCTTGCAAGGCTGTAAGTCAGAAGGATGGCTCAATCCTATTTACAGGCAAGAGAAAGAACAACATTTATAAGATTGATCTTTCTGATCTCGAGAAGCAGAAGGTGACTTGCCTTATGTCTGTTTCTGAAGAGCAATGGGTCTGGCACAGAAGATTAGGACATGCTAGTTTGAGAAAGATTTCTCAGATTAACAAACTAAATCTGGTCAGAGGTCTCCCAAATCTGAAATATAAATCAGATGCTCTTTGTGAAGCATGTCAGAAGGGAAAGTTCTCCAAACCTGCATTCAAATCTAAGAATGTTGTCTCTTCCTCAAGGCCGTTAGAACTTCTGCACATTGATCTGTTTGGACTAGTCAAAACAGCATCTGTCAGAGGGAAGAAATATGGATTAGTCATCGTAGATGATTATAGCCGCTGGACATGGGTAAAGTTCTTAAAACACAAGGATGAGTCTCATTCAGTGTTCTTTGAATTCTGCACTCAGATCCAATCTGAGAAGGAGTGCAAAATCATAAAGGTCAGAAGTGATCATGGTGGCGAATTTGAGAACAGATTCTTTGAGGAGTTCTTCAAAGAAAATGGTATTGCCCATGATTTCTCTTGCCCTAGAACTCCACAGCAAAATGGAGCTGTAGAGCGAAAGAATAGGACTCTGCAAGAAATGGCTAGAACCATGATCAATGAGACCAATATGGCTAAGCACTTCTGGGCAGAAGCAATAAACACTGCATGTTATATTCAGAATAGAATCTCTATAAGACCTATTCTAAATAAGACTCCTTATGAATTGTGGAAGAACAGAAAGCCCAACATTTCTTATTTTCATCCTTTTGGATGTGTGTGTTTTATTCTGAATACTAAAGATCATCTTGGTAAGTTTGATTCTAAGGCACAAAAATGTTTTCTTCTTGGATATTCTGAACGCTCTAAAGGCTACATAGTATACAATACTGAAACATTGGTTGTAGAAGAATCAATCAATATCAGGTTTGATGATAAGCTTGGTCTTGAAAAACCAAAGCAGTTTGAGAATTTTGCAGATATAGATATTGACATATCAGAAGCTGTAGAACCAAGAAGCAAAGCTTCAGAAGCTGAAAGTCTAAGAAGCAAAGAATCAGAAGATCAAGTTGCTGCATCTTTAGAGAATCTCAGAATTTCTGAAGAGCCAACAGTCAGAAGATCTTCTAGACTCACCTCTGCTCACTCAGAAGATGTGATCCTTGGAAAGAAAGACGATCCCATCAGAACAAGAGCATTCCTTAAGAACAATGCAGAATGTCAATTAGGTCTTGTTTCTTTGATTGAGCCAACTTCTGTTGATCAAGCTCTAGAAGATCCAGACTGGATAATTGCCATGCAAGAAGAACCAAATCTGTTTACAAGGAATGATGTATGAGATTTGATTCCTAGACTTTCAGAAGCAGTGATCAGAATCAGAAGATGAAAAGCTCTATTCAGTGCAACACAGCTGTCATTAAGAGCATTCTGATGGTGAACACGTGTATGTACGGTTGGTAAAAGCGTGAGTTAATCTGATGGGACGCCGCCATAGGTAACTGTGTTAAATCATTTCATTTACCACGATCTCTCATCTAACGTCACTCATCATTTAATGCAATTGATCTCATTTGATTCTATAACTGTTCATTCTCATAACTTCATTGCATTCATTTTCAAATCTGTCTCTATAAATACATTTCAAATCATAACGTTTATCTTTTTCGCTCCCATTCTCTCTTTCTTCTTGCATGCATTTTTGCAACCTTTTCAGTCTCTTCTCAAACCCTAAGCGCAAACCCAAATCTTGTTCTTCTAATTTCTGTTCTGTTTCAATGGCCGCTTCATCATCTCACAATGTTGGCTCATCTGTCCCTCTTCATCTTCAAGAAGAAGAAAATCAGCAAATCACTCCGGTTGTTGCCTGCTCTATTCCTAAGAAGGATCTGGAAGTTATCTGTGAACTCATGGTAGATTTTGATAGCATCGAAGAACATGAATATCATCTTAAAGAAGATATCATTTTTCAAGGATGGACTTCATTGTTTGCTGAGTTCTGTGGACCGGTCTACCCAGATCTTGTTAAGGAATTTTGGGTGCATGCAGTTGTTGCCCCTAAATCCATTCTGTCTTTCGTCCATGGGAAGTTTGTGGTAGTTACTGAGAACATTTTGAGAATGATGTTCGATCTAATAAACCCTGAGGGTGCTTATGAAATTGATCAAAGGGCTGATTGGGATGATGTGTTGTCTACCCTTTACACAGACGTCAAGAAGACAAAGCATGTCAAGGACATGAAAGACCTCTACAAAATCTGGACCAAGATTCTTCTGGGGTGTTTCTATCACACGAAAGGAACACATGCTGCAGATTTCATCAACAATGAGCAGAAATACATTCTGTATTGCATTGCCACTAAGAAGAAGGTTGATGTTATCTACATAATCTTCAATCACATGTGGAATAATGTGAGGGATTCCAGAAATGCCTTCAGAGTGAAAAATTGTACTATCATTCCTTTTGGAAGAATCATTACAAACCTTCTGGTTCACTCCAAGATTGTTGAGAACCTGGAAGCTGAAGGTACTATCAAAGACCTTGTCGTTACCACTGGAAGTTGCTTGAATGCTCTCACTTTGAGAAAGATGAAGGTTATTGATACTATCATCAAAACCCCTCAACCTCTTCCTGGAACAAGAAGCAGAAGAGATCCTATTCTTGCTAACTTTGAAACCTTCTTCAGAAGTGAGGTGCCAGAAGTCAGAGCTAGATATCTGAAGTCACTCAAAGAAGATGAAGGAGTAAAAGTTCAAGAAAAAGGTGCTCCTGCTAAAGAAGGTCGCAGGAAAACTTCTACTTCTAGGGCTGCTGCCTCGGAAGATGCTTCAGAAGCTGTTCCTGAAATTGTTGTGAAGAAGGAAAGAAGGACCAAAAGAAAATTTGATCATCCTTCTGATAATCAGGTGAAGGTAGTTCAGAATGTAGCTGCTGCTACTGTTGAAAAAGTTGTTCTAGAAGAAGTTATTGCTAAAGTTGTTCAGGCTGTTTCAATTGAATTTGAAAAGAATAAGAAGAAGGCTGCTGATAAGAAGAAGAAGAAGTCGAATAAAGATGTTGAAAATGTTAAAGCTGTTGAGAAGAAGAAGATCAGAAAAAGGAAGCTGATAATAAATGACTCCGATGAAGAAGAGGTTGTTCAAGAAGCTGTGAATCAGCAAGCTAAAATCTCTCAAGAACCAACAACTCAAGCAGTTGAAGGTCAGAAGGTTGCTGTTAATGAGAAGGAAGCTCTGGAATCTGCCAGAAGGAGAGAAATCTCTCGTGGAAAGGCAAAGATTGTGGTAGAGCAGAAGAATAAGAAGCAGAAGAAGCTTGAGGCTGTGTTCGAAGCTGTTCAGTAGGTATCCAAAGGTATACATCTCTCTGAACCTGATTCTGTTCCTGTTTTACGTTCAGAAGTTGCACCAATAGTTGTTGCCCAAACCCCTGAACCAGTTAATCAACCAGATAAAGCCCCATCAGAATCACCCATAAAAGTTCATGTTCTCACACCTCCCACTTCTCCTGTATCCAAAATCCTTACTCCTCCTCCTTCACCCACTCCAGATGCTCCCATTCCTTCTCCTCCTCCCTCAACCAACCTTGCTTCTGACCAGGCCCTTGATAATCCTGTTCTTGATATACCACCCCTACAAACTCTCTTTCCACCTCACACAAATATATCCACTTCTCAACCTCCTCCCCATGCCAACTATGAACCCATTCCTTCCACCTCTCAAAACAACCCATGTGTTTCTGATCTTCCAGACTCTACATCACATGAGCAATTGCTCCGTGATTGCAACTACACTCCCAAGCCTCGTCCTGAAGCTGAAACGGTAGTGTTAGATTCTGAGAACGAAGCAGAATCATCTTTTAGGTTGGATAGAGAACCTCAACCATATTCTGTCCCTAACCCTGACTCTCCAATAACCAAAATAAAATCCCGCCAGGAATATCCTATTGGTGTAATTTTTGAATTGGTAAAGAGGAATCTCGGAAGAGTCTTTGATACTCTCAGAATCGCTGAAAGTGCTAGCCTGAATGATGTTGCTATGCGAAAGTTCTGGAGAATCTTCCGAAGAAAAGCTGATGCTTGTTTTGAAGAACTTCAGGAAGTTTGTGTAGAAGCTGCTCCACGGCCTTGTGGAATTCTGAGCTATGAAGATTTTTGGTTCGCTCGTCTCGTAGGTAGATATATCTTTGAAGAAAAGAGGTTTGTGGATGAGCTGGAAGAAGCAAGAATTGCTGCTGCAATGGAAGCTAACCCTTGCAGGGAGATTGTGGTCTGGAGACCTCAATATCCTGTTCTGATTGGAGACTTCAGGACTCTCTTTGAATTTCTGAGGGAAAATCCTTCTGAGGAAGATCCTAGCTTGGTCATTCCAGAAGTTGTTGACCCACCAGAAGTTGAAGGTCCTTCTGCTCCACTGAATCTGGCTGCCATTCTTCAGGCTCTTGAGAATGGAGATTCTGAGGTTCCTGCTGCAGAATATGGAGATGCTTCTATGGAAGAAGCAGATGCTGAAGATCATGTTGCTGAAACCATTCCTGTTGAGGAAAATCCTGCAAATGATCTGACTATGGAAGCTACGGATCAACATGCCATCCCTCTGGAAAGAAGTTGTGAAGCTTCTTCTGATGAACCTTCTCGCCTCGCAAGGACTCTAGAAGTGATTCAGAAGAACCAGGATGAGCAGAGATCAATCGACGCTGAGTTTCGTGCTTTCATGGAAAGGCAGAATGAGAGCAACAATGGGATTCATGATATGCTGGCCAAGATCATGTCAAAACTAGGGTCATCTTAGTCATTGGGTCTTTGATTGTTTTCTTTTGTTTTGCTGCATCTGTTTTTCTGTGCATTTTCTCTTGCCCTCTTGTACTTCTGAACTTTTTTCTCTGTGCTTAATGAAAATTATCCTTTTTTTCTTCTATGTGTTTGTCTTGTTTTTCATATGAATCTTTTATGTTTTTGATGTTATGACAAAAAGGGGGAGAAAAATGTGATAACTGATCTGATTTATTTTATCAGTTGCTGGGAGAAAGGCTCCACATTTCTAACAGAACTTGCAAAGTTCTATGTATTTGAGTGTTGTCTTGCAGGAATTGAAGATCCTCTTTTAAAGCTCAACATGAGAAGCAAAGAGATGAGGAAAAGCAATTCTATAAAGAATCAAGCTCATGGAAATTGAAGCAAGCTGAGTGCTATAAAGCTTCAAGAATCAGAAGCAAGAAGGAAGAATGTTCTGATATTCTGATGATAGAATATACTTTCATTCTTATACTTTATATGTTCTGATGCATGTTTTTAGTTACAAAATATGCTCTGCAACATTATGTTTGTGTGCTCTGATACATAATTATATGTTCTAATACATATTTTATGTTCTGATTCATTCATGTTGACTTTTGTCGTTTAGTTTGTTCTGTAACATTTCAGGATGTAAAGATGCTCTGATGATGCTCTGGTACATTCAACAATGTTCTGATACAATCTAGCATGAAATGACTCAAGAAGAAATTCAAGCTCTGAAGCTGTCCAATGGAAGCAAGAATCAGAAGCTATGAATATTCTGAAGATCTAGGAAATTCAAGCTCTGAAGCTGTCCTATGGAAGCAAAGCATATGTGAAAGTCTCTACTGAAATACTCAGGGAAGTCTTTTATTTATAAAAATTCTTCTAGTATTTATCTCAGGGGGAGATTGTTAATCTCAGGGGGAGACATATTCACACATTGTCTATATGCTTATGCTATAGCTGTGTAATTGTCTTTATCCGTCTGATATTCTGATCGCAAATTCATATCATTTATGTATGTTTTTGTCATCATCAAAAATGGGGAGATTGTTAGAACAAGATTTGTTCTGATCAATATTCTTAGTTTTGATGATAACAAGTATATGAATTTTGTATGAGATAATGTGGTACTCTAATACTATGCAATTTCCGTTTCAGGAATTATATAAAGAGTATGCATAAAATCAGCGCAAGAAGCACTGACTCAGAAGGTTCAGCATGCAACATCAGAACATGGTCTGGCAAGACATCAGAAGATGGTCAAGCAGAATCAGAACATGGGTCTATGGAAGCATCAGAAGAACTTGAGATCAGAAGCAGAAGCACTGAAGTTCTCATGGTATCACGCTCAAAAGCTCTTCAAGGTCAGAAGACAAGAAGATGCTCTGCACCAAGCTGTTTGACTCTGATGATATTCAAACGTTGTTTACACAAACATCAGATCAGAAGCAAGTACTAAACTGGCAGGCTACGCTAACTGACAAAAGGAACGTTAGAAGCTATTAAAGGCAACGTCAGTAGACACAGCGGAAACAAGGCTCGAGGTAGTTGACAAAAGAGTGAAACATTAAATGCAATGCTGTACGGAATACGCAAAGCATTAAATGCTCCCAACGGTCATCTTCTCAAGTGCCTATAAATATGAAGTTCTGATGAGAAGCTACGTTATGAATTCTGAATACAACACTTGCGCATTAAACTGAAACGCTGTCAAATTCAAAAGCTCTCAAACTTCATCATCAAGCTCACTACATTGCTGTTGTAATATCTTAGTGAGATTTAAGCTTAAACTTAAGAGAAAATCACAGTTGTGATAATAGCTTTATAAGAAGCATTGTAACTCTTAAAAGAATTTGTTTACATTAATTTGTAAGTTCTAGAGTGATCAGGTTGTTGATCAGTATACTCTAGCAAGTCTTAGAAGTTGTCTAAGCAGTTTGTTCCTAGAGTGATCAGGTTGTGATCAGGATACTCTAGAAGACTTAGCAGTTGGCTAAGTGGAAAACCATTGTAATCAAGTGTGATTAGTGGATTAAATCCTCAGGTGAGGTAAATCACTCCAAGGGGGTGGACTGGAGTAGTTTAGTTAACAACGAACCAGGATAAAAATCATTGTGCAAATAATTTTTATCTTACTAGTTTTTAAAGCTACACTTATTCAAACCCCCCCTTTCTAAGTGTTTTTCTATCCTTCACATAACAACAACCCAAGCAAGGACACGTCATTCGAATCGGGTCTTCGGAGTGCGCAACCGCAAACTTAACGAATTCCCATACCCCTTTCTCGTACTCTTTCGACAATCGGTTTGAATTCATCCATGTCTTATCCATGTCTTAATTAAGCTAAACAAAAACGATCAAACTTTCACTCTTCACAAGTAACCCCTATAGCGAATTCAATTCACAAAGTTAGTAAGTTCATCACTTAACGATTTACGAAATTGACATCAAGAATATTCCACATGTCGGAATAATAAGTATTACTTAATATAATCTAAAAGTTACAAAGTTAGTAAGTTCATCACTTAAAAATCAGAGAATATTCCACATGTCGAAATAATGAGTATTACACTACACCAATGAGAATGACACAAAGGGACATGGCAGTTCAATTGTTAGTGTTTTGTTCTGTTTTTAGTCTGGAATTAGAGAAAATAATCCACAGGCTGGTAGGGAAAAATTATGTTACAGAACTATTAGAACATTAACACAGTTTAGAATCTATCACTCATGTCTTAATTAAGCTAAACAAAAACAACTAATTATTAAGGCACAGAACGGTATAATGCATTTCTGTCAAAACATAAAGGATACACGGAATGAATCCGAAGCAATAAAACGCAACATATTACTTTGGCGAGAGAGAACAATTAATTACCTGTATAGTAGTAAGCAACTTCTAGACCCACACAATGTAAGATTCTTGAAAACGATCAAACTTTCACTCTTCACAAGTAACCCCTAACTAGCAAAGATATTCCTGAAAAATATAAAATAAAAAACTTAATTGAAGAGTATAAAATGACATGGATAGACAAACATTTTTACATGTGTATTTATTGAGCATAAGTAGTGCATTAATGTGAGTATACATAAAAATGAGGTCATACTCCATAGCTTAAAAACCAACAAGTTCATGGTATATTCCAATTAAGTTCAAAAGTGGGCAAAACAAGAATTAACTCATGGTTTTATCATGCTATTAGTATCCGGGCAGCCACAACAACAATAGTAAATCATGCCATTGTTATTTTCTATGATGACAACAAAATATACACGCCAAATTGTGCAGTGCATTGAGCAAGGAAATAAACCAAAAATAATTTCCATCGTAAAGCATAAAAATAAATAGAGATGACAGTCAGACAAAAACATCCAACTTCAAAAAAATAACAAAATAGCATAAACCAACACAATTGAAGAAAATGAATCTCTACTTTCACATGTTGCAACAATAATTCAGGTTTGAATAAGTAACAACATACATTTACATGGTTGAGCAGCTATTGAATTACAAATAAAAATCTATGCCGATCAAAGTTCTTTACAACTCATTCAATCTCGTTTTATTTCCTAAACAAATGTTCAATTTCTATTCTAAGTGAACCAATTCCAAGTGATACCAATTTCCTAGTCCAATTTCTATTCTAAACAAATGTTCAATCTCCTAAACAAATGAACCAATTCCAAGTGATACCAAGCCACCAATTGGTTGGTTCTATTCTAAGCGCATTAAGATTTTGCAGTAGACGACACCTTTGTACACATTTTGTGAATCAAAGTACTCATTAAGATTTTGCTAGGAATGTGGTTTGATTCAATTAGTACAACATTAATAGAAAGAAGCATTGAGAGCTTCTATATTCTGGCCGTGTCCTTTGAATAAAATACCTATAAACACTAATCTTTCAAATGTCAAAAACAGAACTATAAACACTAATCCCAGTTGTCATACCCCAAATTTGTCCTACCCTTTAATTTCTAACTGACTTAGGCTTTTCATTCATGTGCATATCTCCATTAGGACATCAACATAACGTCATGCATCATTAATCAATAACTTTGCATTGGATCAAGGATCTTGGAAGCTACGGTTTTATATGGTCGTTCATTGTGGGTTTCTTTCTCCTAAAGCTACAAGGTTTTCCTCTATGAAGATTCACCAAGGGCAAGAGGAATATGAGTTGTATATGTGGTGTTTGCGATCGTTAATTCGACTGAGATTCATCGGATTTCATGTCGATATGTTCTTATGCGCATCAATCCTTATCTTCTTCAAGAATTCCTCAAGGCATTACTATTATGATGGGTTGAAATACAAGGGCAATGACAGGAGAGATTGATTTGTTCATTTATCTTGATCAACACAACTTTTGGCTCGCATCATGTATTTAGTACTTCAATTGCGGGTTAATTGAGATTTCGAGAATTAATGATTCAAGACTTGCCGTTGAAATTTGGAAGTGAAGGTTTATTAAGTAGACTTGAGTTTATTCTTTAAGACTTGAAATGGTTTGCGTAAAAAATAAAAGAGTGATCTAAAGTGCGTAAGTGCTTGTGTGAGATTTCTTGGTATTCTCGTTACAAGACTAAGGTGCGCATGATTATTCATCAAAAAGACTTGTTAGACATTAGTGCAATTCCGTTCAAATTCATTCAACCATTCATTCAACCATTCATTCAAGATCTATACATTTTTATATTCATTATCATTCAAGTTTTCAAGTCAAATGTTCACCATTCATCCTTAGTCAAGACACGTCAGCATACATCACAAGGACCAATTTCAAATCCCAAGGTACATCATCAAGGCGCAAGAAAAATGCAAGTTTCATAACATACGAGATCCATGTTGCATCTTCAACTTTGAAACCACAAAAACATTTCAAGTTCTGTACCTAAATTTCAGAGTACATTTTCTCAAATGTTACAAAAAAAGACTATACATTTATTACAAGGTCTTAAAGCATCCGGTACTACAAAGGCGCGAGTTCTGTACGAAGCTCTTACAAGTGCTACAAAGTACTAAAGGTTTTGTTACATTTGGTCCCTATTTTGAATTGCTAATTCTAGTGGACATAAGCCAAAGTTGTGTCCCTTGCTAAAGCTTGCCTCGGTTCGTCTCCTCCATTTCTCCGTTACACCAGTGAACAGCTCCTGCACATTCAAGAAAAAGACAGCCATTCATACATAACTCAGCAACATCCAACAATATCATCATCTCGTGTCTGCACCTTCGAGTCATACGCATATATTTGACATAAACCTGCAAGCCAAGTTCACTCCACATCAGTTACACCCATGGTACATTTTGCATATCCAAGACAAAAGAAAAAAGATTGACAAAGTTCAGTATACTAAGCACATTATTCATTTCACTCTAAAACAATCCATACCCAAAAGGCATACGCCTTCACCACACCAAGGCTGCACGCTGCATCAGTAAATACCTGCATAATTCAGAAGGAAATATTTCAATTCAGAAAAGGAACCAGATTCATGTCAAAGAAAATCAATTGCAGAAAATCCCAAGTCACGAAAATGGCAGAACACGTGTTTGAACCAAGATGCAAGCCAAGGGGAGATATTGTCCAAAGCAAAACATTCCATGATGCATCACTCCTCACCATATAACAGGCCCTGCAGAAAACAAAACTCACAGTTCAGCTTAACAAATCTCATAAACCGAACCGGATTTCCATCAAAAAAACAAATCAGAAAAACCTTATACATAAATCCAAACCTGCACCCATATAGTCAGCCCCATACCACAATTAACAGATTCCTAACTGAAACTGAGTTCCTAAGCTAACCTACCAACAATTTCAATCCATAACTAACTTTCAAACAACCCATAACAAACTCATAACTGTCATAACAGAATGTAACCATCCATAACTAACTTCCAAAAACAGTTACAAACCCCATCACTCTAACAGATTGAAACAGAGCTATAACAGAAAAATCAGAAAGATAACTAACCTTTCATCATAACTGACTCAACCTTCCTTCATCCTATATATCAGAATTCTTCAGTTTCCATTCGTTTTCTTCTTTCACACTGTTACCTTCATACCTCACATTCATTCCTTCTTCACTTCTCTTCATCCATCTTCATTCACAATCTTCAATTCTCCTTCACCTCATCAACCTTCAATCATCATACTCCTCACCACTTCTTCACCATTGCTCTGCTTCCTCTCTCGATCACTCCATTCTCCTTCATCTTCTCAACCAATCTTCAATCATCCCTTTTCCATCATTCAACCACAGACCTGTAACAAGAAATCACAGAAAATTATTGCAAAGAATCAAAGAAAAAGGGAAAGAAGAGCAAAAGAGTGGAAACCTCACAAACCTGAAAATCTTCATCAAACAACTCCAATTCTCTGAAAACTTCAAAAGAGTTCTCGCTAATCAACCTTCATCGCACCTCTTCTGCCTCAAGATTACCACCGCACATCGTTGTCCTGTTTCCGCGATCGAACCGCTTGAACCTTCATTCGACATCAATTTTTATCTGCAACAGGAATCTGCATCAACACAGCAGCGTTATCACGCGCGTGAAAGTGAGAAGAGGAAGATTCAAATCGGAGAAAACAGATGGAAGAATTCGAAGACGCACCTGAACGAGAGAGATCGCGAGCGGAGATATGCGAGAGAAGAGAAGACCGATCGAAGTTCTTAATAGAGAAAGTTTGAGTCGAGTTCGAACGAGAGATTAAGATCGAGAGAGATGAGAGAGGTGATCTCTGTTTATCGCGCGGCCGTTAGACGTTGCTGCCACCGCATTTTCGTCTGTTAAGGTGGAGTTCCGGCCGCCGTCGCCGTTGTTGAAGGAGAGTGAGGAAGATGTCTTCGAGAAGCTGATGCGTCACAAGTATTTTCTAACCCTAAATCCCTTTGTATTGTTTGTATTATTTTTTCTTTTAATTGTTATTAATTGATAATGGAAACTGATAATATAGAATTGGCTATGGATTAAGGGAATTAATAGCTGGTAATTGATTGGATTAATTAGGATTAATTGTAATTGATTGGATTAATTAGGATTAATTGTGATTGATAGGATTAATGGGGATAAAGTCTGAAATAAAATCATTTGGATCAACAACCAATGCTTGGGCCTGTGAAATTGTAACTACACCCCCACCATGGCCCATAACGCCCTTTTTGTAAACCATGTAGCAACAACAAAAAAAATGCTCCCTACACCCCTTGGCCCAGTCATGCACCATCATTGTTGTTACTAGAAACTGAACAAAAATTCTGCTGGGCCTTAATCTGATTGGGCCTGCGTTTGATTTACAGAACTGCTTCCTACACCATCAAATTCAGTTTTCACCCCCTGACTTCATAAAACTTGTAGATTTTAGGTTTATTTCACAATAGTTTTTTATTATTTGTAGTTGATAAAAACATGATAAAACCTTTAATATTTTGTTAAATTTTTTAGGTAATAGTTGACATCAAAAAGACTCATAAAAATAGTAGATTGTTTAGGATTAAAATTGACATTTTTGGTAGTTCTTTGCTTCATTAGAAAATCAATAAAAAATAGTAGTATTTTTTAGTTTCACTTTTGTACTAATGCTTGAATCGTTTTGTACTATTTCCATGTTCGTTTTGTATAATCGTTGTGTGACTTTGTTGCTTAGCTTTTGGCCATATTTTTGGCCTATGTTGTTAATACTATTTTAATGCTTCTTTTAGAATTTAGTCACCATGTTCACATTAGGATTTAGACTTGTATAGATAACATAGATTAGAATGGTAGATTTAGTTTCCTTTTGCATTCTTTTTCTTTTTCAACTCTTTCAAAACATTAATAAAAGGAAGATGCGAATCACATTAAGCAAGTGATAGAGAAATGAGTGGGATTCATTCCCTAATCTATTTCTCAATTGCTTAGTGGCATAGAAACGAGTGGGATTCATTCCCTAATCTGTTTCTCAGTCACTACTCAATGGGAGAGAAACGAGTGGGATTCATTCCCTAATCTGTTTCTCAAACATTAATTAATGGGAGAGAAATGAGTGGGATTCATTCCCTAATCTATTTCTCGAACATTACATAATGGGATGGAAGTGAGTGGGATTCATTCCCTAATCTGCTTCTCGATCATTATACATTTTTATGTGATTCAAATCGCGAAGTAAATTCCCTTAAAAAATACACAACCAAAAACGCATTTAAAACATCTAACAATGGTTCAGACAAAAGCAAAGTAGAGAAAGTGGTGAGTGGCCCGGTATTGGGAACTGTTCACCACTCATCTACCCTAAAAGACACCAACCAATCATTTCTTTTTCTTTTGCCTCGTTGGCACCTAAGGGCAATGTCATTTCCGTTCATATGCATCGTAGGTCTTCCCTTATGCAAGAACGCGAACGTTGACTCCGCCCAACTAAAAAACACAAAACAAACAGAAAATCTTTAGCAGAGCTACGGTAACTCTGATTCCTGAAAAGGATACGTAGGCAGCGGGGTAGGGCCCGTGCGAGTATAATTCTTTGTTTTCCCTACATTTTGCATTCATTTCGCATTTAGACATAGACATAGTTATACACCCTTTAGATAGAAACAAACATAGGTGGATACCATCGAGTACGATGGGCGTGAGGGGTGCTAATACCTTCCCCTTGCGTAACCGACTCCCGTACCTTGATTCTCTGGTCGCAAGACCCTGTTCCTTCCTTTGTTAGGTTTCCTGATATTCCTTTCCCTTATGGGATAAATATATTGGTGGCGACTCTGTTCATTTTTCGCGAGCGTGCGACACCAGTCAATCCCTAAATAACCCAAAGTTTCATTAAATCAGAATCAGAGCATACAGGTTACACAGTGATACAATCGTAAATGAAGAAAACATGAAAATGGAAGTACCTCTTTTGTCTTCTCTTCTTCAGCGATTCTTCTTCATCTTCGTATTCTGGGTGTGGGTTGTGGAGGGTATTTTTATGGAGGTTAAGTGCTGCGGTTTTGAGGATGAGGTACAGTTTTGAGGATGATTTCTTCATATTCGTCTTCTTCAGCGATGGAGTTTTGGAGTTTGCAGTTTTTGGGCAGCGATATTGGCAGAGAAAGAAGATTAGGGATTATGAAACGCATATTAGAATAATTTTGATTTTAAAATTTATAATTATGAAACAGCTATGATAGCGCTTTTAAAAAGCGCTCTAGTAGTCCTGCCTTTACCAGCGCTTTTTAGGGTAAAAGCGCTCTTATACCCCACCCCCTATAGCAGCGCTTTTGAAAGCGCTTTCATACCCCCCTATAAGAGCGCTTTTGAGAAGAGCTTTCGTACCCCCCTATAAGAGCGCTTTTTGAAAGCGCTTTCTTAACCCCCCCCACTTTAAGAGCGCTTTTTTTGCGTGTTTTTTTACTTTGTTTTTAGCGAAACCTATACCAGCGCTTTTTCCTAAAAGCGCTTTCGTAGGGGTGCTGCTAAAAGACAAATTTGGCATAGTGTATTTTTTTAATTATGG